>NC_056473.1:23539569-24139569 GCF_008729295.1 Plectropomus leopardus
CAAAATATGACATTTCCCAAAAATAGTTGCAAACAACATTAAACCACAAGACATAGCCTTCCAAGATATGCGAAAGCGGAAAAAAAAGGCCAAAAACACCATAATTTTGCAGGTCAAAAAAGTAATCGAAAATGCAAGGTTAAAGTATGGCAAAAATGGCAAAATATGACATCTCCCAAAAACAGCTGAAAACAACATTAAACCACATAAAACAGTCTTCAAAGACACGCTAAGAAAAGAAAGTTAGTAAAACGGCCCGAAACACCATAAGATATTACCAACATGTTTTTGGCCCTTTTTTTAAAACATGCTATACTGTGATGTTTCTTGACAAGCTATAATATGGCTTTTTTAGCCGTTTTTTTGACGTGCTATTTCATGACTTTCTGTTTTTACATATTGTACTATAGTATGATGTGTCTCAACAAGCTATAATATTTTGTTTTCTTCAATGTCAAAATTTTAAAATGTTTTTTCGACATAAGCTTCTGTCTTCGAAAGTTGATGAAAAAAGTCATACTGTAGTGTGTTGTTAGAAATGACGAAAAAACGTCATAGTGTAGTAGTGTCGTCATAGTACATAATACATGTTGTCTGTTTGTTAACGTAATGATGTTTAAAGATGCCTGTATGGAAATGTGTAATTGTGAATCTTTTTGATTGTTCCCAGTGATTGGTGCATGCGTGTCCATGATTGTGTGAAATGCTCCCCTTTTCCGTGCTGCTGTGTGTGTGATTATGTACTCAGACTTGCTGGCTGGTGGCTGATAATGACACAAGAGGCTGTGTGTTTGTGGATCTCCTAGCTGAGGAGATTCCCACCGTGCTCAGCGTGTCTGGGCTCTGTGTGTTTTTGAGGTTGCACGTGTGACTCCGCCAGCTGTTCTATTCTCCTGTTGGCCCCCTCAACCCTACCCGTCCCTTGTCCCTTACCGACCCCTCCTTCTCTCAGAGGCCTGCTCTTCATCTGATAAGGGCTGCGCTGGCCAAACCCTCAGCAGAGCTCCTCAGAGGCCCTCAGAACTGCTCCATACTAACAATACACCCTCCCTTCCCCTCCATGCTCACACCATTTACATGTGAAAACGCTGGGTGTTATCTGCAGTTCACTGGAGCTATGGCACACCAGCCAAGAGAGTGCGCATATACGTGTGAGCAAAAGTGGCCTTGAGAGAGAGTTGCATGAGTGAACACTTGTGTGGCTAAATCTATATTTATATCCCTACTTGAGCTTTATATCTCTTCCTATTTCCAGTAGAGAAACATTATCGGAAACTACAAAAGCATATCAAATATAGAGTAACCTCAAGAGTCTCATTCAGCACTAGTTGAAAGAATTAAGGTCTTTATTTTCAGTGGGATATTAGCCAGCTTTATCGCACTTGCACTGTATCCAATAGCTAACGGCTACGGTAATGCCGATTGAAAGACCCCCAAGAGAGGAAAACTAGTCTTTCTTTTCTGTCACCTTGGAATATTGCCATGGTGTCTGTTAACAATAATCCTCATCTACATGAAGATGAGTGTCAACACTTTCCTCACAGTGACAGCCAACCATCACTCCTCTTCCCTATTGTCATCGTTTGCACCATGTTTACTGTTCTCTTCATTACCAAGTTCAGTTTTTTCTAACCTGAACCCTAATTTCCCATGTTTTGTGTCTAAGTGAGTAATGGGAACAATTTTTGAAACTGGTCCAGTTTGAGTACTGCGGCCATAAGGCTCGAAACAGTGTGCAATTCTACCACTTGGGCTATTTGTGCACCATCAACATACATCCACTAAAAGTGCTTATTTTTGCCACTGACAGGCTCAGATTGTTATTCTAATTGTCTGACAACATAATGGAAAAGATCCCTACAGAGATAGACCGTTTTATTAGAGATTAAGATCTTTTTTGTTCAGCTAGAAACAGCCCTAAAATCTCTATCTCCAAAGCCCACAGACTCAGTCTAAATAATAAGTAATTTTAAAGAGCAGCATATTTTCACAGATAAAGTAAAAGTAAGGCTTTATTTCAACCAAACCAGAATCAGTGATTTTTGGAACAGTGGAAACATAAACCAAGATGGATTTAGTAATTTCTATTTTGTTTCTATCAGCTTTGAATAGTGAAAAGTGTGTTTTACGATGATAAAATTGCTGTTTATTAATATGTAGTCTGGTGGGTTTGGGGCTAACAATTTCAGGGGCTGTTTCTGGTTCACAAAAATATCCTACTCTTTATTAAAAGGTCTTTCTCTGTAGCAATTTTTGATAATGTTGTCAGTCAGTCAGTGGTAAAAACAAGCACTTTTAGTGAAGTAAATTGATGATGCACAAATAGCCAAATTGGGTTACATTGCAGCCTCTTTTGCCACCACCAGCTGAAGCTTTCTCCTCAATACCGGACCAATTATAAAGTTGTTGTCTCCATTAGTCACTCAGATACAAAGAAAATAGGATTCAGGTAGAAAAATATCAAACTTACCCTTTAAGACTAATGGGGCTTGGTCTCATCTCCTGTAGGGACATGGAGCAGCCACATACTTTTTTGCGAAAAAGGTAGGAATATCTCTTCTGCCAATTCATCAGCTGCCGTGCAAACAGAGACAGGACCAGCAAAAGAGAAGCGTGCAGGCTTTTAATTAAAGTCTGTGTAGTTAAGGGGCTTGGGCTAAGCAAACATGGGCCTCAAGCATCAGAGTTTAAGATGAGAACAGGGCGATGAGAGAAAAGCTCCTAACATTAGCAGCGGGGGGAGGGGCAGGGGCAAGGGGGAGTGAAAATGAGAGATGTATGAGTGTTGGAAGATAAAAGATGAGCAGCACTATTAGAAAGCGGGGGGCAGGTAGAGTCGAGGAAGGACAGGACAGGACAGGACAGGGGATGGGTGTGTGATGTCAGAGATGGTATCGTGTTATCTGATGTATCATAATGTGATGCGGATATTGGGGTGGGAGGGGACAGATGAGAGGCAGGGTTTAGGGGGACATTACAATGAAAACAGAGGACAACTGGTTAGATAATATTCATAAGAATCATATCTTCACTGTGCGAAGTGTCATACAAGATGAAGATAGTTGCCATGAATCCAAGATGTATGCAAATCTGAGTTTGAAACATTTTTACCAGAAAATTACCAATAGCTTCTTTGACTGAACATTATTTTGGTGTATTAGATTACATCAAGAAAGAAAAAATGAAGAGCTTTGCATCCTGGAGGATTTTGCCTGTGTCCTTTATGGTGCCACAGTGACCTCTGTTGGGTCAGATGTGAAACTGCATGGCTCTGTTAAGCTGCTTCTGTAATGAAACATTAATGCATAGAGGGAGGATATGGATATTGAAGGGGACTCAAGAGCTTCCCAGCTAATGATAATTGCCTTGATTTCACTGACTGTCTCTTATCTAGTACTTCACAGCAGCAGAGGATTTCTAAAAGTGGATAAATGTTTCCAGTGGTGGAAAGTAACTAAGTACTAAAAGCGCAATCTGAGGTATATGTAGTTTACTCGATTATGTCCATTTTATGCTACTTCATGCTTGTACTCTTCAGAGGGAAATGTACTTTTTTCCACTACAAAAATTTGACAGACATAGTAGATAATTACCTTGCATATTAAGATTTTACATTAATAAAAACATGTAATAAGCTCAGAAGAAAAAAACTACTGTCTATTTGACAAGTGGTTACCAAACTTTGTAGCTTGTGACCCCCCCAGACCAGTGACCAGTAACAAGTAACAAAAACATGATTCTTATTTTCAGGTGGATGTTAACTAATGAAAACATAGTTATGGATATTATATACAATTTGTGCCAATAGATGCCCCCCAAACTCTACAACTGGAATTTTGATTACATTACATTTGTACTTTAACGTAAGTAAGATTTTGAATGAAGGACTCTTTATTGAGTATTTCTACATTGTGGTATGGTTCTTTTTCTTTTGTAAGTGATCTGCACATTTCTACCACTGAATGTTTCATTCTCTCCACCCGCAGTGTACGCTCAGATGTCATTCCTGCTACTAAATCTTTATTGTTTTGGGATCTCTGATCTGAGGTTTCTCTGTCTGGGGGTGCAGGTTGGCTGTAAATCTCCAGACTTTGCAATGAACACGTTCTGACAATATATTTAGTTGCTGAGAAAATGTAATATCAGATCTCCAAGAGACTCATACACACAAGATCTGAGTCAGAATTTTATATTACTTTCAATGTACAGAATGGAAGGGATGAAAAGATCATGATGGGCAATGACACAAATATTTAAAATAACCTTATGAGATCAAATCAGGGGTAAAAAGAGAGATAAACAAATGAGCAGACAGACTGGTATAAACTTTGTCCTGAGAAAATGTTTTCCAGTTTTACAGCAAAAAACATGAAGTGTGATTTACTCAACAAACTTTGCACATAATAAAAGAAGTACAAACAGTTATGACATAATCATGCCTTTGGAGGGTAATATCCATAGGTTAAGGTTAATAATGATTATCTTTGGTTTGATTGTTTTTCTTCTGCCAGCATGATCATTGCAGGCTCTAGAGAAAAGGAAAGACGCTAAGCATAACTACACTATACTATGTACTATGTACACATTTATCTCTTACTTTAAACTCTACTTTTAAATAAACCTCTTTACTTCCCCCATCCCCTATGTACAGTGTTGAACAAACCACTTTGAAATGAATGCACAAAAGAAAAAAGTACATTTATAAACACAGATCCTTCAGACATAGATTTCATCAGGTATTCTCTCATACTACTGAGGATGATTTTCCAGAATGACACAAAGTTATATGCATTAAAAAATCACAAGCAAAATGCGAACAATCTGATTGAAGACATATTATTCTAAAATCCAGGTGAGCGTACCAGGGCTGCTGTTTTTAGAGGGTCTAAATAAGCAATTTGTGCCCCAAAAACAAATCACATATAAAGGCACAAGGAGCCTAACTGGCACATGATAAGGCTACAACAGAATATTTATTTTTTCTTTCTTGTCTACAAAAAAAACCATTATTGGTCTTCAACCAGAAATGTAATAAAAAAAGTTGCCAACAAACACAGTTCTTTCGTTTACAGGAATGATTATGAATAAAAATTGGTAAGGATATATACTTTTTCATAGTGAATTTATACTGATCATTATTTGAAAGAAATCGCTATGGTCCTCTTCATATTTTTTAGTTTGAAATTAACCACATGACAACAAGAAATAGTCTGGGAAATATCATGAAAAAAAAGCACAAGATTGCCACTGCTCATCTAGAAATACCTCTTGAATCTTTCTCAATTCTGTGGAACTTCACTAATATGGGCTTAATTTAAAGTACCGTTTAAGAAGTTACAAAATGTTAATATAACCGGTTGAATGTAGTGATAATATCAGGTCATCTTTTGCACAACACTGAAAAAAAACCCAGATGTAAATGTTTGAGTATCTCTGATTGAGCTTCTCTCAACTATATGCGTTTCTGTTAAACTATTAAAAATTACAAAACACTTCTGCACCGTCTTCATTTTAAAAAGTGTACCAACTTCAGTAAGAGTAAGGCATCATCCTGCCATGACTAAAATGATCTAAGAACAGTAAGTCGTCAAATGTAGCAATAATTTTCAATAGTACAGATTTTGTCCAGCATTCAGGTATTTAACAATTTTAATACTCTAAAGATCTCTTATAAACCCCATGATGGAAAATATTATAGATGTGAAATACAGGCAGTGAGGATTATTTCAAAGTGTTGAAGGACTTTGTGTCTGCGTGTAACACAAAGAAGAATAACATCAGTCTATCATGATTATACTATAAGATATAATGTCCATGTCAGGTGCCACATTTTGCTGTAATCATATGTGATATGTTTCTAAACGGCAGTTTAAATCCTGTTCCTTTGGAGATGCAGGATGTGGTCACTGTTGGGCATCACACAGTATTTCTTCAAGGGGAGCATAATTCATCAGAATTGATTGGATGAGAAATTCACGAACTGATTAAGGTGTAGTGCAGCCATGACCCCGGCAGGGGGAGCCAGCATACAAGATCAGTCTAGCAGGATGAGCTCATCTCAGTCCAGCGCTTCAGTAAGCTCATGTGTAGGCAGCAATTTTAGGACATTTTTTAGACAACAGTCTTAGTCCTTGTCTTTGCTGTGGACTGTCCTGGCCTCACGAGGCCCAGCAGCCTGGTCCTTTTGTCCTGCAGTCTCTGAGTTCTACCTTGTTTTGTATCAAGAGAGCGGCTACAGCTGGTCTGACTCCTCTCTGGAGCTCAAACTCGGCTGTGTGCCCGAGGCCACAGTTCTGGGTGTGGAGGGCGCTGAGGGATGTGCTGTGGGGTTGCTTGGAGGGTCTTGTGGGCCATCATATTGAGGCAGCTCACCCTCTGATGGAAGCTCCCCTTCTGAGAGGTATGGGGGAGGAGGGAGATCAAACCAGGGTGGCCGACTAGGGTAAAAAAACAGAAGAAATAGATAGAGGAAGAATGTGATGTCAGGGCCATGAGCTATTACATAAGGATTGTGCAATGAGTTTTCTTTTTTTTTTTTTTTTACCAGGACCAGCAGCTAGTAAAGATTCAGGATGTACACTAAAACCCTTTCTGAGAAAATAAAGTGATATTGTAAGAACCTTTTATTTTTTAAGGCTTCAGTTTGTAACTTTTGTGTAAATAGCTTTGTGTCATTTTTTGGAACTGTCACTATATTATAAGAGAAGTACATGAGACAGATCAAATCATATCCCTCCTCTTAGTGCCTCTAATGGCTTTTGCTAGAATCTACTGCGGCACACTGAAAATACCCAATCAGAGCCGGGTACTCCCTGACGCAGCTGTCAATCATGTCAATCACTGTTTGTGTGTGGCTAATCTGTCAAACTAGGCAGCACTGATCAGATGTGAATTGAGATTCTGTACCTGCACTGCCTATTTCTTGCCTAAAATGTTTTCAGAAACATATTTTAGTGTACTGTTTAGCTGTAAAATGAGAATGTTTGTGACCCTGCCGCCATTTTAAATACAGTTAAACAGAGAACCAAGCACCACCCACCAACCGGGCCAGCTTTCTTATTTTCAGCTTGGTACTGTGTTTCATTGTATCCAGCACGGCAGCCGGGTCTCTTTTTCAGTTTATAGCTACACAGTTTACAAAAGTATGTTCCTGAAAACATTTGAGATAAGAAATAGGCAATGCAGTTACAAAATCCAGATTTATATTTGATCAGGAGCCGTGATTGACATGATTGCCGGCTGCGTTAGAGTTTCCTCAGCTCAGATCGGTTGTTTTTGTTCACAGGCTATGAGGCCATTAGAAGCGTTACAAGGCAATAGAGGCAAAGGAGGATGATTTTTTCCCCACAGATTATCTGTCTCAGTTATTGCTGTGTAAATATTGTGACATTTTTAAATATGAGAAAAAGTTTTTTCTTTTTTTTATAGCAGTTGCCAAATACAAGTTTAAAGAAAACTGTAACCCTGTAAGATTCTATTTTTTCTTCTTTGCTTTACGTTATTGCCAGTTACCCCCCTTTCATTTATAAATGTTTACCATTTTGCTTCTTTTCCACAATGTTATATTTTTTTATTTATTTTGACCAACTGGAAAAAAAGGTTGCACATATTGATCAAAAAGTTAGAAATCTTACACCTGCCCTATGCCTTTTGAATAGCCTTAAAGGCAATGAGAGAATTGGTGGCAAAAGGGCATACTGGCTAAAAGGGTCATATTGAGACAATGGATGGGGCAAAATAATCCCACATACTCTGAATGGTTTGTAGCGTTTTCAGAAACTGCCTCTTATGAAGAGTTGATTTACAAAATAAATGGGGATCTGGACTCTTACATAGAATTATGGGAAGAGGTGAGCGCTTCATCTAAAATATTAATGTTGCTGTTCCTGGTGTCTGAAGGAATCAATAAAAGTCAAAATTGAAAAAAGAAAAGAAAACATAGTCATGTTAAGCTGTTAATGGTGAAGAATGTGATGTTTTTACTCAGAATATCATTCTCTTCATCAATGTTCATTATCTCTCTGTGTTAATTTGAGTAATTTATAGTCAGCTTTTTAAACAGCAATAGTCCTCTATATAATCAGTAGTACTCTATATAATTAATTAATTAATTAATATGTAATAATAAATGATTGCCCAGCAGATTAGTGGGTTAATTGTTTGTGCATTCAAAATCACATGAAAGGACCACTGGGACAGAAGCTGATAGATATTTCTGATAGCATCCTTTACAACAGATTTAGTCTGTGTGTGGGAAAATTGACTATATCAGAAAAATGAATTTACGAGTAAATTAGATTCATTATGTTGTAATCAATTTTACACTAAATTAGATTATACTTTGCTCGAGAGGCAACTTTAACTGCCACTCTCTCTGATTTTTCTTTTAGTGGCGGCTTACAGTGCACAGCGAGCTTTATAGATAGAGACAAAAGATTATAAACGTCCATGCAGCTGTTAGAACCATTATTCCTTTCACCTGACATCCAAAACGGCTTGCGAGTATGATGGAGGTGAGTCCATGGAGAGTCCAGAGGGATAAAGGGTCCCAGACAGCAGCTGTAGCGCCTGAGGAGTTGAGCTGAACTGGCCTGCCGCAGTGGGGGAGCCAGGGGAAAGACCTGGACCTCCATGATGGACGTGGCCGCGGTCCAAAATGACCAGACGGGACAACAGTAGGGGCTGGTGGTGGTGGTGGTGCGAGCCCCCTCTTACACCTCTGGGCAGCAAGACGCTCCGCTTCCTTTGATGATGGAGCACCAATGCCAGCAATGCCACCACCAGGACAAAGATAACGGCGCTGCCAATGACGGCGTAGGTGATGCTGGGGTAGTAGCGCAGACGGTAGTCCAGGGTGACAAAGTCCTGTCCCGGAGCCTCTGTGGGGAGGGGGGGTGAAGAGCAAAGTGAAGATGCATGATGTAGGAGTTTGGGGAAAAGGGACAATAAGTGGTGGCAAGGGAGACAAAGAGGGGAATGGAGAGGGAAACAATTGAAGTGAATAGGTGGTTGAGGAAACAGGAGGATGAGTGGTGGAGTTGCAGAGCTAGGGGAATGGAGAAAGGAGCGAGGATGACGGGCATGAATATCAAGCAGTAAATTGTTTTCAGGTTCATTCTGAAATGTGTTCTGTGTGATTCGATAGAGGCAGCCTCTCTTGGAGATGAGAGCGCTACATAATAAGCATAACGGCAGTCAGACTCTCCCCAAGAGCTTGCAGAGACGAGGAGAACAAATAGAGCATCGTATACAATGCAGAGGATAGTTCTGAGCTCACAGTTCACAAGTAGGGACCTCGCTCTCTATTATGAAGAAAGAGGAAGAAGAGAGAGACTAAATGAGTCTTTGTGAGGACAAAACAGCTCACAGTGGTTTTTGATAAAGTCCAACTTGAGTTGCTCAGCATTGAAGATAAGAGAAGGCAGAAGCACACCAGGGGTGTCACAGATTACCATGTTTGTCGCAGGGAAAAGCAGAGACTGCAAACTACCAAGGAGTCCAGGGAACTTAACGCTCGCAATGAGAGCCGTGGCCAGTGGTAAGAAACGCACAGCAGCCAACTCGCTGCCTGAAATGAGGAAAGGGAGTACTGTAATGCCAGAGAGCACTGCAGCTTATTATTCCAGATGGGATGAGGGAATAGCACTTAAACATTTCCGCTGACTGATATTACAGCGTGAGAATTTCAATCAGGCACTCGGGGTGAGGCTCATGTAAATGGTGTTTCTGCTGCTTACCGGCAGACAGTACTGTTGGACTAAGAAGAGAGGGAGGGAGGGTGGAAGGAATCCTATTTATTACAGAGCCGCAGTAGGGCTGTGCTAATGAGGAATGAGCTACATAAAAGTATTTTACAGTTGCTGTTTCAGTTCAAATTACACTAATGCCTCAGGGGGCTGTAAACATCAAACCTCCATGCGCCTCCTAAAAAGTTCAAAACACCCTTTGGAATACTCTATGCTCTGTGTTCGAGGTTTTTTCTGTTGCTGTTAAACAGACTAAGTGTATTAATGCCTGATATCCAATTAAAATGACTCAAATCTCTGTCCACTAGCCATCATGCAGACAGTTGAGAAGAGTGCCCAGAAAGCTTGCCAGGAAATGACCATGGCGAGATACTGAATCTCCAGGTTGAATCAATAGTCCAAAAATGCCTCCATCTGTAAGGATTAGATCCCCTGAAACTGCAAAGCAGGCAAACCTTTTTGGAGCTTTTTGAAGTATTCCAGGCTTACATAGACTTACAGGCTCTGGGGGGATATTGCGTTTAGCACAGGGTAGAGATTCCCCACACATGTACAAGGTAGAGCTACAGGGCCTCAGAGAATTCGATGAAACGTGCAGAGCTCCACAAAAAGTCAACCAGTGTGACCCTGTTATGGTGAGTTGTAGGTCTGATTCACAAAGCTACACCAACTAAAATGTCTATAAAGTGAAAGTGAAGTCCACTCTCCACTTCAGGGTAGGTTATGTAATAAACTGTTTATATGTACTGGAATTCAAATCATGGATAGAAGTCATAGTGTAAAGGATCAGTTTCACATTTTTGGAAAAACACTTTTTCTTGCTGCAAGTTAGGTGCGACTCCACTCTATGAAGTAAAAGGAACTATAGCCAGCAGCAGCAGGCTAGGATATCTTAGCATACATCCTGTAAACAGGACAGGAGGAAACAGCTAGCCCTGGTCTGTTTGTTTAGACTGCTTAAAAATTAAAAAAAAAAAAAAAAAACAAGTTGAGGTTTCATGTTCATCTGGGTTATGTGCCTATTTCTTGGCCCGGGCGCAGTGACTTCCTAGAGTCCCTGCTGGTTTCCTGGCAACCTCAGGACGACGACAACACTCCAGGAAGTAACTGTGACTTCCCAAGAACTAGTCTGGCACATATTCCCCTGTTACACTGCAATGTGTTGTTTTTAGTTGTACAGATTAAACAAACAAGATGTAATGTGTTAATTAGTGAGCTTTAGAGGCGCTTATAAGCAGATTCTGTTAATTTCTGACAGATCGAGGCCAAGCACCAATCTCAAAGGCTGAAAAATGAAGCCAATGCTGAAGTGTCAAAAACTGCAGTTCATCAAATGGCCACTTGAGGCTGACTCCAAAACATAGTCAATCCCCATTTGTTAAAATGCCCAACTTTTCAGCAGAAATAAACATGTTTACAGCCTGGTACAAAACACTGTATTGGTGACTATAGCCAATTTCAAAATTCACGACAACTCTACGGGGGTTAACTTTTCTTAAAACTCATCCGTTTGCATTTTATTAAGGTACAAAGTTACACATATTTAGGGTGGGGTCGCTTTGAGTGATGATTGTCTGTGAGTTAGACCCACCCCTCTCTCCTCCATAGCTCCAACCTCTCGTCCAAGTATGGTCACTTCTGGCTCCAAAAAACCCAGATGGTGACAGCAGAAATGCCAAACTCAAGGCCTCGAAACGACAGTCCACAAATTAGTGGTCAAGGTAGCTACTTCCATAATCTATACACTATATGGTCGATGCTAGATGTTTCCTGTTTACTGTCTTTATGTTTAGCCAAACTAGCTGGCTGCTGGCTTTATATTTATTTTTCATTGATACAAGCATGGCACCAATCTTCTTATCTAACTCTCAGCAACAAAGAAAGTAAATGTATTTCCAAAAATGTCACATTATTCCTGAAAGAAAAAAACTGGTGGGGAACTTGAGATATTATGTCAGTGCATTTTTGTGGACAAAGCAGAAAGCTTTCATTGGAGTCTTTTTGAGCTTGTTTTCTCGTTCTTCCAGACACCATACTGAATGTTTCTTCTGTCTACCTGACCTTGAAGGCCTGAGGGAGTCTTCCGTAGTGTGTGTGTGTGTGTGTGTGTGTGGGTGTGTGTGCACACATGCTGTTGAATTCCCAACAACAACCAGCCTGGCATACAGCCTATTTATGTACCAGTGTGTAGTCAGGGGCCCCATGCCTTAATTAAATCTAATCTAATTCAGATGCTCCACCCGCCCACTGCCCCAACCAGGCACCAGCCAATAAAACAAGCCCCCTCGACCCCTCCCTTGTGATTTAAAATTGGCCAGTCTTTCACGCTACCAATTAATTATGAACTGGACTCTCAGCAGAGAAAGGCCAAAACAAAGAAGAATTATTTCCATAATTACCTAGTGAAAAAAAAGCACAAATAAAGAGATCCCACCGCTGCCACCCTGCGCTGCCTATCAGGTTTCAGTGCAGTCCTCTGGGAGCAGAGAGAAACACACAAAAGGAACTCATAATGCTGTAACATTAACAATGGAAGCCTATTCGGTACATTAGCGATAGAGGCCTGAAAGGCTGTTTCAAATCACACAGGAGATGAAAAGACAGAGGGAAAAGAAAAAGAGACTGAAGCAAGCATCTCTTCTGTTAGAGGAAAGAGGTCCTGTGTGTTTGTACCCCACCGCCCCCCCCCACCCCAACCCCGCTGTGTGTGTGATTGAGCTCCGCATTCTGTGTTTCCACCCATTTTAAGCTGTTAGTGCACTTACGCCACAAACAAAGGTGTGATCACCACATTCAAAGAGAGGTGAGGGGGGGTCTCACTATAACGAAAGTAATTCACATTCAAAATAAAAGAGTCAGTCCCTTCCATACACATGCACACTTTATGCCCTTTGATGGCAGAAATTTCATTTCTATGAAGTTTGGCTTCACACATCAAAGTCCTTGATAGCAGAGCCAGGACTAGATGTTGAGTTTAAGGTACATCAAAGGAAAAGGCCACTCACTCAAAGCTATGATTAAATCTTTTTATCGAATCAATGAACCTCATTGTGTTTGACTGGCTTTCAAACTTTTACCATCACCCAGATCTCTTGTGATTCATGTCCTCAACCTACATGTACTCACAGTGCCTGGTCCTGCTACCATCTCTGACAGTGTTACTTTGTACCAAATTCATTTGATTGAACTGTCATGATCAAAGTTGAACATCAAAGTTCACTCTAGGCTTTCCTGTCTTCTCTTGTCAAACTTGACATGAAAGACTCAAGTCCATTTTTGCTGTCGACCAGTAGCAAAGCTGGTTGGACACTGTTGACCACACAACAGGTAAAGGCTGATGTGAAGGAAGCTGTCCTTTTAGCTCATTCAATCTCATACAAGTCTTGGGTGACATATCAAAAAACGAAATTCTAAAGCGAGCTGCAAGGTTTGCCGTCAGTCAATACAAGTTGAAATACCCCATAGGGTATTTTTACACTTGCTATGTGGTAACAGGGTTGGCAAGAAGGCAGATAAGTCTAAAAATTTAGCAAATAAAAAATGTACAGTTAGCTGAAAATAATAACCACTTAGCTAAAAGTAAATGAAAAATTGTTGAAATCATAGACTGTATAAAAGAAGAGGAGCCTAGCTAGAAAGCAGGGTATGCTTTAGGGCGTGGTTACCTTATGACTTACAAAATGCCTCCATGTGCAACCTGTCAATCATAGAGGCATAGCAACGTGTATCTCTTCCCTCTTGTCCAAATATGATCACTTGTGACTCCAAAAACAGAAGATGGGGATGGCCATAATGCCAAATTTAGCACCTCAAAACAATAGTTCACAAACCAATGGATGACTGCACAGTGGCCACATCCATATGTTGATAAAGAGTCTAGGGTGTCGGCAGCGACGCAGAACAGAAACACTGTGGTGAAGAGGGAGCTGAGCCAAAAGGCAAAGCTCGATTTACTGCTCCATCTAAGTTCTGACCCTCACCTATGATAATGAGCTTTGGGGTAGTGACCAAAAGAATGAGATTGTTGAAACAAGTAACAACAGCAATGAGTTTCCTCCATATAAGGTGGCTGGGCTCAAACAGAGATGGGCTGAGGAGCTTAGGCATCCAGAGGGAGCTCGAAATAGAGCCACTGCTCCTTCAAGCCAACTGAGGTGGTTCAAGCATCTGAACAGGACGCCTCCTCGTACCTAAGTTTAGACGGGCAAATCCGACTGGTAGACCAAAAACATTAGCTAAAATTATAGATACATATTACAATACCTCAAGAGAGTTTAATCTACCAAAACAATTATCAGGTGGTCATTAGCATCTACATTTTTTAAGCAGTGTCAGAAAGATCTATACAGTGCTACTGTTCTGCGAGTGGATCAATAAGTGGATGAGACTGAAGGGATATTACCAGGAATTTCATCTTGAGGTGGTGAGCGTTACCCAACCGCAGGAACATTTTGGAGCATTTCTGAGTGGAGCTGGATGCATAAAACGGGCTGCATATAGATGTACTTGTGTTCCACATAAATAACCTCACTCTGCAGCTCTCCCTGTGACACTGGCACCTCTAACAGCACTTCTATACTGTATTCATAAACTCATAAACCTTCCATATGTGGAAGCTTGGGGAGGGGGGCAAGGTGCAGCCTCTCAACTCAGCCACTTTAATTACATCAGAGTGCCTCCTCCCCACATCTCTCCCCTTCCCTCTCCTGTCCTATCTTCCCCTCTTGCCTCCTCTTCACCACTCCTGTGCTTTTTGTTTCCCCCTCCTGCCTCTCTCTTCCTCCTCCTCAGCTTTGTGCTTTCCTTTGCTCCCTTCTCTTCTCTGCAGCCACTATTTTACTCTACTCCCCTCTTTTTGGTAATTTACTGTCATGGAGATGACATGTACCTTGCTTTTATGATATACAACAACTGCACTCAGCCTGGATTATGCACCCAAGGAATGCTTATCAACAGAAAAAACCTCTTTCTCCACGTTCTCCCTTCCCTTTACACTCTCCAGACGTGTTTCTTCCTCTTCTGCCTTTTCTCTCTCCAACAGTCTACCACTCTCTCTTTTTTTTTTATTTTTTATTTTTTTACATTTCATTATCTCCCGTCTGCATCAATCTTATTACCCCTGCATGAGAGGAGAGAATAACAGGGACATGGAGAGGTCACATACAGCACAACAGTGGACAGAGGAGAGGGGTTTAGAGAGGACAGAGTCAGAAACAGATGTGGAAAATACAAATAGAAAGGGTGGAGAGATGAGCATCTAGTGTCTTTTGAAGTATCATACGCACACATCTCATCTCCTCTACCACAGGCTAAGAAAATTGAACTCCACACACGCTGCTCCGAACTAGCCTTAAATCTATTACATGAGACAGAGTCACGCTGACTCCCTGCTGTGTCCCTTCAGTTCCAGGAACTCACTCTTTTTGCCTGAATCCCTTTTTGTGTTGCTCTATGCCTTTCTAAACCTGACTAACGAGCCTCACTTTCTTTGACAGTGTCCTTTTATTCTTCTTCTTTTGTTTAAGAACTAGTACTAACATTGTCAAGGATTGACGAAGTGTGGTCATACTAGATCAAAATTAAGAGCTGACTAATATATAGGGCGTATATACATTTATATTAGAGTGTATAATGGCCTTTAAAGGTATACTATGCAGGATTTTATGTTCCTAAAAAACAATGTATAGACTCATAGAAAAAGTAATCCCTCTCAGTCATCACTTATGTTCTACTAGGAGTGTGCAGAGCTGTATATATCTGAAGATAACCTGCCATCTACCTGTATTTTTTAATTTTCTGAGTACAGCGCTGGTGAGGCGTGGACTTTATAAAAAGTTAGCGACCAGATGCCAGACTATAAACAGCATGCATCCAAAAGGAAGCCACAAAAAATGTGCACAACTCATAGAATATACAAAAATACAGCCAATAATAGTGAACCTGGGGTTGGCTTTCACTTTTGCTGGTGACACTATTTACCAACAGTAACTAACAAATCCTGCATAGAATAACTTTAAGTAACAAAAGGTGCCTAATACAAGGTAATTTAGAAACAGTGTGGCAGTGTTACATTCTGTAGTTTGTTCATCAAAAAGCACTGTCAACTTTATCTTTCAAATGTAAAATGTCCTACTATGTACATATCTTACAGTCTAAATGAAGTGGAAGTTAGATGATCTTTATAGTCAGTAATGTAATGTGACAAAGTTACTAGAAATAAAAATCAAATCCTTCAGATTTTATTGAACTGCTCATAGGTAGGCATGGCTGAGAAAACACTCTGCCATATTGAGCTGGGGTGATATGAGGGAATATTTTAAAAACCTTTTCCTGACTGAGATCCAGACGTGAGGTTTCCATGCAGAATATCCTAAGAAAAGTAAGAGAGGGATTTGAATATTAAACAAAATACCCCTATATATTAATACAAATACAAATATTAAACAATGAGATTAATAGCATAGGGACATCACAGATAGAAAACTGGAGCACTGGAGGTGGGCCCAAGTGTATTCCTAATGAAGGTCGCTTGATGGCGCATGAAGCCAAAAAAGCTTGATTTCTAAAGTATGAATTTCCTGAATCTTTGGCATTGTTGGGCCCATAAGGCAATGTGTGAGTAATTTTGCTGCAGTTGTGATGCTTAAAAAAGTCACTTAATTTCTAATGTTTCTTACACAATTAAAGTTTAAGTCTCCCGATGTCAGAACATGTAAAACTGTCCTAAAAGCATCTGTGCTGTTCTGTGTCTGTAAACTACATTACTACAACTACAACATTAGGGTTCTTCATTAATAGTTGTGCTTTTAAAATCTCAGATATCAGTATTGGCCTAAAATATCCAGTTACTTTTGAGTTCCATTAAATAGTCATTCCTTTGGTGATGACCTTAAAAATGTAAGAAGCATGTTATTTGAAACAGGTATGTTAAAAAATAACCAAATCACATGTATCATGTTATTGTCTCTAAAAACACAACTGTGTGCACATGTATTTGATAAAGACAACCCCAAGATTTACGTTATAATGTAGTAGAACACATGAGAAATCAAAAATATTTCTTAGTTGAAATGAACAAAAAACAGGGATCCATTGAGAGGTGCTGCAGAACAAGCTGAGGCAGAGTATGGGTACACACATACATGCTCACACATTGTGGGTTTGTATGCAGCTACTGAAGCAAAGTGATGGCCAATGTTAGTACACAATAGGCTATTGAGCATGCAGTGATTAAAACAAGCTCTGAAGCACGCCTTTGTCTGTCTTCAATCAAACTATGCTGCAGATCAACAGCAGGCACGTCGTTGAATTGCTGAGATACAAGAGTTTGGGTTTTTTTCCCCTTAAAATGTAAATGCAGCAAATCCCTTTATCCTGATTGGCTACCTGCCACTGAATATGCTAACTAACAACTGTCAGAGTACACTCATCAAAAGATGAATGGGCGAACTAAAATGAAAAGAAATCCAGCTAATAAAAGACTCCACATATCTTAATTGCCACACTTAAAACGCCTCTGAATAAAGGGAATGGAGATATTCCCTCCCTCTGGCTCATTCCTGAGGGAAAAGATAGGGCCTGCACAGATGTGCTGTACTTTCCCTATGCACTGAAGACTCATTTCACATTCACAAAGTGCCATCTTTAAAAAGAGTCCAAAGTGGAGGAGGGAAAAAGTAATCATCCTCTGGCTTCGGCATTCCAGGGTTTGCAGCTACGTGTCGAGTACAGCTGTCTTCGGCTGATATAGGTTGGTCACAGCGGTGCTTTCCCTTATTGCAGAGTCACTTTGTCTGACACTAATTACAGGTGTGGGGCTTCTGGCTCATTTGGCAGTTCTGTTGCCACAGTTACGCCCACAACGACAGAGTGATAAAATGAGGTGCAGAACCAGTGACAGGTTTGGCCAGCACATTACGTCCAGTATGAGAGGAGAAGAGAATGATGACACCACTAGAGGGCAGACAGCTCTCATGTTTACTTGGCAACATGCACACATATAATCACACACACATTCACACTTCATCCCTTAGTATTGGGCGGGCATCCAGAACAGGGGGAGGGCCAGCATTGGGTTGAGGGGTATGTTGGGGGGGGGGGTATGCCATCTGGCTTCAAACACCCTCAAACAGATGTACACATGTGCAATTATCATATAGTCCCCGCATACAGTATGCATGGCACCACATACATTCACCAACGTACCATAGAGTAAATTCAACAGAAAAAAAAGTTCAAACACAGACACGCACCCACACACTCACACACAGACTGCTTTCATATGCTCATACGAGCAAAAATGGCAATACAAACAAAATCCCAGAAATCCTTTCATCCTGGTCCAGAGTGAGCTAACTAAACCAACGCCACATGGTGGTGAAATCTGAAGAAAAAATAGGGGGGAAACTACAAACAGAAACTTCTGGGTTTGGCGCACTCGTGCTTCTCAGAGTGCACTACCAGCAGAGAGGAATCAAGAGGGTGAAAAAACAGAAATCTTTAAAGTGACTGTGGAGGCTATGGTCACAATAAACTTTGCTTAAAAGGATTATAAAACTGAAACTATCCTGCTTTCACTGTCTTTCTGACACAATTAACACCTACTGTTAAATTTAAGTCTGCATCTGGAGTATAACACAATTATTCCACTGATTTACTCCTGGCAGTTGTTTTCTGCATTCTGTCTGCATTGCGATTTGGTCACATTTTAAATGCGTCTTATGCAAAGCAGGTGAGTAGGCGGGGAGGCGGGAGGTTCATCTATAGTCAACAAAAACATGCAGGTGAAGTGAGGTTACTGTACTGAACCTTTTCTTTCTCTACAGGAGGCATCAGAAAAATCACAAGTTGATTTTACAGCAATTGTTTTGCAGCAACTGTGAATGTTTCAATGTTTTCTTGTTGACTTTTGAGATGAGAATTGTCTTTTTTGGTACATCATCTTGGCTAGCAGCAGAGCAGAGCCTGCGGTGATTTTTCCAGCTCATGAGAGCACACTGTCCAAAGCCATTTAATCACTCTGCAAGCCAGATCAACTCCAGAGGTGGTCTGAATGATTCAACCACATGCTGATAGTGTTTGTGTGCATCTGCACCTTCCATTAACATACAACCTCCATTATCTAGATAAGACATCTAGATACAGATCAAACTTTAATTCCACACATAAGTGGGGTCCATGCCTCACATCCATCCCAGCTCACGTGTTTTGACTGTTGTACTCTAGATGTACGGTGTTTGTGCACAACATATCCACTCAGGCAACCCTGATAAATGACTTTTGATACAGGCATCCTTGCTAGGAAATTGTGAAACACAAGGGTATATTTCATCCAGCAGAAATCAGGAATGTTTGATGCTCTCATTGAAAGTTAGACCCAAAGACTGCATAAAATAATAGACATAGCTACAGTGATGTCACTCATTGGTTTGTAGGCTGCTGTTTTGAAGCCTTGACTCCGGCATTTTGGCCGCCACCATCTTGTTCTTTTGGAGCCAGAAGTGACCTTATTTTAGAGCTGTGACAATTTTTATATCTGCAGTAAAGCTGGGTATTTTAACATGGGTGTTTATGTGGATTTAATCTGTTTTGAATGGCCTCAAGTGGCCATTCAGTGAACTGCAGTTTTTGAAAATTGGGCACATTTTTCATTCTTTGATGTTTCGCTTGGTTAGACTGACGTCTGATGGGATTCTGAAATCCGTTGCTGCTTCACACAATGTATTTGATTTAAATTAAACACTAAATCATTCTGACCTGCAGAAGCCTTTTGAACTGCCATCATTTAAAAATTTCAGGCTGCCCACCATTTTAAACAAGAGCATGAGAGCTATCGAGACACTCAGGATTACGGAGGATGAGAAACTAGTTGTCGAACTTTTAGGACTATTTGATCCCGAATTAAGAGTTTCTACCACACGCTTTCGAGATCTTAGGGTTTGCACCCTTTACTTTAGTGTGTGATCACCCTCGTTGTCCTCTGTTCTGTGTTACTGTTTTTTATAAACCCTCCCTGCCAACAAACGTCTCCCTGGTGGGACATAAAAGATTGATTGATTGAAATCTTCACTGCCAAGCCACACTGGGAAGCAAAGCAAGTTAACTGTTCTGCGACAGGACTCTTCCAGATCCCTTCGGCATCCCGGTATTAATATTCATGTCCCATGCTGTCACCCTGTTCCTGTTGCTGTGCCCTGTCATGTACTATATGTCTGTTCTCGTTAGCATGCACAGAGGAAGAAGGAATTAATGGACAGGCTCTATGTGTATGTAAGTGTGTGTGTGTGTATGTGCGTGTGTGTGTAGTACTCTATAAACCTACTTACCTTTTCCTCTCATCAGGAACTTCTTAATGTCTTAATGGTTTCATGGAAGAGAGCTTGTTTATTTGTGTTAGCCTGTGTTTTGTCAGTCTGTCTCCATCTCTGTCCTTCTGTCTGTCCATATATTCCTCAGTGTGTGTGTGCGTGGGTGCATGTTTGAGTGGCGCTTTGGGAAAGGGAGGTTTTCATGCTTCATCGGGCCTCTATTTGCCTGTCCTGTAATAACTTGTCCGCTCCATTGCTTGCCACTATCAGACCCCCCCATAACACTCAGTCACAGCTTACTGTGGGCTGTAAGAAGTGGAGGGGAGGTGGGTTAGAGTTAATGAATGACTTCAGCATCAGGAGAACATCCACAGAGAAGAAGGAATAGATGGGAAGGACAGGACAGGAAGGTTGAAGGGAAGGTAAAAGGAAGATGATGACAGATAATTTTAAGGAGCAGCTATTGAAAAAAGGCTGGACATGGCCTGTAAAATAATAAGAGAGCAAGGACACGGTTACAACTGATAAATGAATTGAATATAACAGCAATAAGTACTTGTAATGACAAGATGTCAGACTGATTAAATAACTAATAACAATGCAGATTACTGTAACTGCTTTACTATAATGATATTGGTAAGCTTGGTTTGACAGAAGAGGTCTACAAATAGTTAATGCATAATATCTTACAATAATGACCGTATTTGGTTCTCATCTTTTATGTATCGTGCAGCAGTTAAAAGTCACTAGTGGTGCACAATGTGTTTAGTCTTTCAAAAAAACAAATACTGCACATATATGACAACATTTTGGAACTGAAGCCGATGAAAGAGTTGTCCTAACTATGCAAAAGCAAAGCCGTGTGCTATTTTGAGCTTGTGTCTTCTATCCGGTTTTTATTTATTCCTGTTGCTCGCTTTGAAAGCACCTATGAAGATGAAGAATGGCTTATTCACGAAGTTGAGATGAGTTATTTATACAGTACCTCATTGTCTAGCTACAAAAACTGAAAAAAAAAGCGGCTAGAAGGAGATTGCCAGGGAGCCAAACATTTCTTGTAAGTTCAATTATCATTGCTGATAATCCTTTAAGTGGTTACGTCTCCTGTCCTCCTTACATGATGTCATAAAGGTGCATATAACCGGGGTTCAGTGTGAACAGAGTTACATAATGCGACACAATAGTCAGCTACTAATTGCCTATTTGGACATTAGGCCATTATGTTCCATTGGGGAGTGCTGTTTAGTCAAGTGCATTACTGGTAAAAACTATTTGGTCTGACATTTGGCTTAATATCAAACTGGTTTGATTTTTTTTGCATCGGCACAACCCTAGTGTGACCATATGAGCATATATAGTCCTGTATGTATGTACTAGATACATTTTAGTATTACCTACTTGGACTAATACTCTCAAAGGCGTCGATTGTTGTCTAGACACAAAAGTAAATTTTATTAAAGGTATATATGAATTTTGGGTAATGTACTTCTTTGCGTTCTTGCCAAGAGTTGGCAAGATGAGAAGATTGATACCACTCTCATGTCAGCATGAGATGTTGTGGATGTGTTATGTACCAGACTATTTCTTGGCTTGGCCTAGTGACTAGCCTACACAGTATCTAGTCATCACTGTGAGGTTGCCAAGCAACCAGCAATGACTTGTGTAAAAACCCAAAAAAGAGGCTTTTTACATGTTTTTTTTTGTACAGATTAAACAATGTGATAATTATTGCTTTAGCAGTGCAGGTTAGCTGTTTCCCCCTGCTTCCAGTTTTTACACTCAGCTACGCTAACTGGCTGCTGGAGGTAGGTTCCTATTTATTGAGCAGAAAAAGAAAAAAAAAGTCAAAGTTTCCTCTTCTGGATGTACAGTACAAAAGACTTAATGTCGCTGCTGTTGTGGGAACATGGGAGAGCAGAGAAGTGGGACAGGAGAGTAGCCGCTGTACTTTAGAGAGGAAAGACTCAAAGGTATGTTCATGAATAACAGAATTTATTGGTGCAAAGATGGGCTATGAATATCACTTCATCTGTGTATCACAGAGAATTATACTCGGTAGGAGCTGCAAAAACAAAGAACCGTCACTTATCATGCTACATGAAACATGCTGCATGCTTGAACTGAGGCACAGAAGTGGGAGTCTTTTTTTTTTTTTTAGAAATTCTTTCAGTGGTTGTGAAGTGTAGGCTATTTTTTTCCTGGAGAAATAGAAAGAATGGGGAGGGTGAGAGGTTGCTCGGGATTGCTGAGAGGCTTTGAGGAAGATCCCCTCCCACCAAACCTGATGGGTATGATCACCATGGCAACTGTTCTTTGGGGGCCGAAAGGTGAGTTAAGAAGGGGAGGAGGCTAGCCTTAGAGTGGACACAAACAGAACTTGCAGACGCCTGACGCATGCGCACAAACAGATGATGCCTAAAGCCAAGATGTGATGGAGCTGAGTGATAAGGCTGTGGAGATTAAGAGTCCTTTGCAGGGAGGGGATCCGCAGGCTTCGACCAGCCTCCTCAGGAGCGACAGGAGACCATTATAAACTGTAGCCTGCAGCTAGATCGACAAAACAGTAGGCAGGATGACATGCAGGAGTCACAGAGGAGACACGCACTCATCTGACAGCCTTGGTGACAGGAGGCTGACATGGGAAGATTGACTGTTGAGGGAAAATTGGTTTTAGTGACTAATAAAACTTTCATTCGATACAGAAGTGGCACTAGTTTGGGCTGAATGTTGAAGAACAGCTCTGGATGACATTCACTGAGAATTAGGGTGTTAATATAGCTCAAAATACAGAATGGGAATATTGTATGAACTGAATATATTTTTATATTCTCTCCTGCCACGAGGATGATTTAACACCACTTTAGTATGCCATAATTTGTGAAAATTGGTGAGAACTGAATTATGTAAGCACAGCAGTGCACCTAAAAAGCATGCTGTGTGTCCTAGAGGGCAGAACAGAGCTACACAAATATTATGTAAGAATTGTGGATGAGCATCCTTAACCACTAAAAACACTTCTAATCTAAGTAGAAGACAACATTTCCTCCCCATCACAGCTTGCTTCTAATATAAGACTGATCTATTTGAAGTCATATACAAAGTCAGCTGAAGAGGTAAATGGTACCAGAGGCAGCATGACCAAAAGCATGATGAAAAACCGTGTCTGCTATGGAGGAGGACAAGGCTGGGTTGATCAGAAAATGATGCTGTCACATGGCTATTTGGAGAAAAACAACTATTGGGGGTTGACCAATATGAGGTTTTCAGTGGGCAATGCCAAAGCCGATTTTTAGAGAGCATAGCGGCCAGCTATCAAATTTTTTAAAAAAAAGAAAAAAATGGCATTAAACCAGAGGAGGCATATTAGAAAATAAATTGCAATGTACAATTTGCCAACTGCTTTCAAACAAATAACTAAAAATCATTTCAATCTAAAAAATAAAAAAATTATTGTAGCCTTTTTCATTGTTTTCTGATCTGCTTCCATTTACTCTGTTGAATTATTTTTACTGCATTATGCTGTAAGTAATACGAACTCAGGCTCCTGTCTCCATTTCAAATTAAAGCAAAGCTAATTGTTATCCTGATTTTATGACTTTTACTGTGAAACATTTTAGGTTGGCCTCCTCCTGTCTCTATGTGGTGTTTACAGTATGTGCAACAGGGCGTAAAGCGCCACACCTCATGTAAATACTGTAAGTTAGTTGTTTAGCGAGTGATGATGCTTTACAGTAGGCCGTGCACATGCTGTGCAGCTGTGACTGGCGCTTGGCATTTCGAATTCACCAGTGAGATTCTGTCCATCAAAACCATAGACATAGTAGACACGACATGGACTGCTTCCAGTCAGAGCTGCAGCGCCTATGTTTATGTCTACGTTACCACCTGTTACTGATAAATTAACTTATTGTTATGTCTTGTAAGTAAAACTTCACAGTTACACTTGCTTACCATCAACCAACCATCCAAAATAACAAGTGCCATAGGTCTTTTACTTGTAGGGAGTAGGAGAGTGGGGGAGCCCTGTAAGCTTGCGCTAGCTTAGTTTAGCTGGTTGAGGCTTGCTAACATCACCTTGACAAAAGTAACAAAACCCAACTAATGTTATTTGTATTTTCTCAATAAAAGAGCATCAATATAATTTATACAGTGTTATTATGAGTGGCTAGTTAAATATAATGAGATCTGAAGGGTAGGAATTTCCCTTTCTCTTTCCACATGTGTAACAGCACCTGAGTCTGCTTGCACAATTAGATGCTACATGGGGGGTGAAAGAGAATCGTTCCACGCACAGCAGCCACACTGAAAAGGCTGCATGCAGCTCATGCAGATGTGTATGCAGTATGCAGACATTCTGTGTTTAATTTGCCTCATGAGCGAAGGCATTGGCTGACACAGATTATTTCAAAATAGCATTTAATTGGTCTAATTAATCAACAGGCCAATAAATTGGTCAATCTCTAATTTTTAAGGTCTACGGTAAAGGCAAGAAACTACAAAAAACTAAACCCTATTACTGAGAGCCTGACAACAGCAGAGAGGAATTTGTAGCAACAGTAGTCTTCTAATAACTGGAAAGTAAAGCACAGAGGATTGCACTGTACTGCCAGCACCGGAGTTTTATCTACACTATGCTATTGTGTCTCACTCTCAATTTTTTTTGTTCTGTCAGTACTAATTTAAGTTCCACTGTTAACCAAAACCTTTGTTTCATAGCTCTTCAAAGCACTCAGAGGTCTATGTGTTCTTTTTAAGTGCTAGAACTGAAAGGATTTTTCATGAATAATGTGCCCCTGTCCTAAATTAACAACTAAGTATGCACATTTTTACCAGACTGTGAAAAGCATCTCTAAAAGCATATAATTCAAAGCACCTCAGTGGTGGTTTTGAATGTTTTAAGTCATTAATTGCAAATTGGACATAATGCATAACATTTTCTAAAATGCCCAACTTTTCAGAATAATTTTCTTTTCTTTCCAGTGGTTTTATTTTTGCCAATGCTGTAAGAGTGGAGACAGGAGCCATATTTGAAATTGCTAATGTATCACAATGAAAACGTCTACATGCACAAAATATCCTGGTTTTGCCCTTTGCCCTTTGTCTAATGAAAATTAATATTCCATTTATATTCTCGTTGACATGCAGCCATGATTACTTGGATTATAGTACCCTAACATGTTAGGGAAGTAAGTTATGAAAAAGAGAAACGGCTGTCTGTTGTGCCATAATTTTATTCAAACTTTTCCCGAGTGGCGGACTTGTTTGACTGTGCAAACACAGCTTTCCTCTTTCATTCCTTCAGCCAGCTCCATAAAAATGTAGGCAGCATTACGATATATGCACTATCAAAAAGCCTGTTGATATCCAAGTCCTTCATAATGTTCAAAAGTAGGTGTGTTTCTACCTCTGCCTTGCAAACTGTTTGCAAGTTAGTTTGTGTACAATGTCAAGACAAAGCACAGAGCTGACTGTAAATAAGGCCTTGTGTCACGAACTCCTTTTTAAAACCCTGTCTGAGATGCATATTATTATTATAAGTGCTGTATGAATGTCCAAAGAAAGTTATCAAAACCCAGATTAAAAGCAGCATATCCCATGTGTCTTAATTGGAAAATAAAATACAATTGGAATAAGGTCAGAATACCCAACCAAAATATGCTGTTTACATGACCTTTATCTATTTAATAATATTATCATACAAAATAGTGTAATATTACTGTGCATGTTAATGTACCAAAGAAAAACTGCCCATCGCTGCTTTTGTTGCATGCTAATTAAATTGTGCATAGGGAATGTTTTGAAGCCTTTTCATTGGAGATGCATTCATGGAGATCCCAAAATTGTAAACTTGAGAAGCATCATATGTCATTTAGATATGTATGAGATATATCATATGTCATTGGGAGATGAACCCTAGAAGAAGCCTGTAGTGGTGCCATGAAAGGAGTAATGTGAATAGAATATCTTCTATTGAAAGATTTGAATATCAGCAGCTTACTCTCAAATCAAATCTTCCTTTTGGTTCTTTATTAGTGTTGTCCTTGACAACACTAATAAAGAAATGTCTTGTTTTGTAGGAAATGTATCTGAAAAAATGTGTTGAGCTTCTAAAAATTGCTCTGCAGTAATAAGTGTAGAGCAAGAAATGACATTAACTGTAAAAAAAAAGTGTTATAGTCCCTTGGTTAAATCTTGCCGTTAATATATAAAAGTTCACAGTAGCTGTCACTCTGAAATGCCTGCAGTTAGACTGCTAGTGCTTTTCCAACTCTCCAAAGGGAGCTACCTTCACGTCCACATACTGCAGCGATTAGATTAGTGCACGGTTATTGCTGCTTTGTTTTAAGTTGAGTGTGCGAGCTGCCCGTGTAGATGTCACTTTTATTGATCACATAAGTGGCAGTTAAGCCATCAGTCTTTCTCTGGCTGCCACTCACAGGCTCACCTGCTGAGTTTGTCCGATTGGTGGCTGGCAGGTCTACAGATGAGATTAAAGCTGGTTAACAGGGCTTCTGGTTCATCTTATTGTATCAGGCACCAAAGACACCAAGTCTCTGTGTTTTTTTAAGCCTTCATCTATACACCGAAAAAAGTAATTAATTTGCCAGCAGTATGCGACATGTTTCTTTTTTCATGTTTGTATAAAAAGCTGCAGCACTTTGAACTGGGAGAGTTACAATCCAATTATTTTCATATTGTTTTGAGTAAATTAACGTGACCACATTTCAGCATGTGTCAGAAGCAGAGCACCTAATGTTCCCTTTCCAAATACACAACATAATGTGTAAATTACATTAAACCTCAACACATACAGCAGCAACACAGAATACTGAAGATACAACTGTCAAAATGAATTGTTTTTATGTGGGATTTTCACTGCATTTCAAATAAACGCTGCAGTACTTTTAGGTTTAACTCTGCAACAATGTGCACCCGAGAACCCCACAAACACACACACAAGCACACAGTAGAACATGCATGAGTGCACAAGCAATACATTCCTCTTGGTAACATTATCTACTGAGAAGTGGTGGCAACAGGAGACTGTGTTTCAGTGAGTTCCAGCTGAAAGCGTTTGATTTAGTTCTCAGAGCAGAGATCATAGTCACACAGACAGGATTAATTAAGGTGCATCAAGACCTTTTTCTTAATTACAATGTAGAAAATGGACAGCTATAGAAGAACTCCAGACATTAAGGTAAGAAAATAAGACGCAAGTTGGAAATTAAAAAAAAAACCAAACAAAAAACATCTACACACAAACATCTGTATACACGGTTTGCATGTTTGTTTCTGTATGCTTCTATAAGTATGCAAACAGGCCAGTCAATGCTGTTCAAGGCTAAAGGCCAGCCTGCTCAAGGCTTATCTTTTAAAGGTACAGTGAACAGCGCCTCCCCTTGCCATACACACACACACACACACACACACACACACACACACACACACACACACACACACACACACACACACACACACACACACACACATACACAACAGGCCCACTTTATCCTGGCAGGCCACGCCACGATAAGTCTGAGCTTAGAGAGGAGAGGGGCACAGGGAAGTCAGGCAAGGATCTGGCTTCAGATCAAGTGGGATAAACCCTGCAAAGACACACACATACACACACATGCACACATGGCACGCACGCACATGCACACTCACACACACACATACATATACACACAGTAATGGATATACAGACACACGATCATAGGCATGTCAAAAAAGTTGTCTGCAAAGACAAAAAAGTCATACACACATACGGAATATCAGAGCCTGCGAACAATACTAGTTCTCCCATAGCTTCAATTCTGCCCTCTTCTTCTCCTGGTTAAGAAACAGAGCAAGACCCTTGATGCCCATTCCACCATCTAATCCCCTCTGCTTCAACAATAGGCCTGGTCAGGCCGCTGGAAGCACGAGAAGCCCCTGCGTCCTTTATCAAAGTTGAACAACAGAGCAACGCAGCCCGTTGCTGAAGGTCTATGGCTCCTGCTCATATCTCAGTGTTCAGCTCGAGTGGAATCAATAGCCTCTGTCTGAGTGATAAGAAGTGGAGCGTGATGGTCAGTTGTGCAGCTTGTACATATTTGCTCTGAGTGTGACGGTTTGTGTTGAGGAAGCATGGAAAGATTGGGGGGATCAGTGCCTATGGGGAGTCTGGTACCTGGAGGTCAGAGATAAGGCTGGTCCCAGAGCGTTGTCTGAGATAAGTGTTTAAAGTCGTGACCTTTTACATATGAGAAGGCAAGGTGGAGCCAATCAGCGAAGAACACCATGCATGCTGTGCATTCTGCACAAACAATGGGATGCTGTGCTGACAGAAATGAGAGAGGGATAAAAACAAATTCCAGCAGGAATCTTGGATTGCCTCACCAGAAGGTAGACAAAGCGTATCACCATCTCTGTGTAGTTTTGCATACTCCCCAGCTATTGTTGTGCGGCAATCTTTCTGTTGTCTCTCATCCTCTTTCTCTCTCCCTGCACATGCATTTGCATCTTCCTCAAGCCCACAGCTGGAAATAGTCGACTGACGTCTTACTGAAGACCAAAAAGACGGAAAAGCAATGTTCGATAAATTGTGCAGATGTGACAAACAACATCCTTTGGCACCTTCTCCCCTGGCTATTTACAACACCAAAGCTTCATTAGCAAGAAGAAAATATAACTCATCTCATGCTGAAGGCAAAGACTTTAACACAACACAGGCAATTAGGATCAACCCTTCTAAAATCAATTATGCATACTATACTATCTATGTGGAATATGCACAAGAGCCCTGTGGCTTACTGGCAGGATTGAAGCAGTGGTTTAGTTTATGTTCAACCTTTACAAGTGTGAAAGGAAGCTTTTTTTTCCTCCTGTGCCCTTACTGTACAGCTTACTCCCTCAATATGGTATTCTCATTCCTTCCCTTGGATTCTCATTCTGCCACTTTAGTTTTTTGTCCATCTTTATCGACAGCAATCTCTTCTTCGTTTGATCACTAAAAGCTCAATGAATGTTTGTTTTTCTTTCTCCCTCCCTGATGATTTTGTATCTCAGCTCATATCAAACAGTTCAGTTTCTTTATGCCTGTTGATTCTTTATACGCCTTACTCTCAGCAGGAGCCTCTTTTAATGGCTTAGGCAGCCACATTGATGGGTTCCTACAAATCGATAGAGAGCCTGCCACAGTATACGTTAACATACACTTACGCAGCATCATTTCCAACGTAACTGATCCTCGCCCATGCACGCGCGTTCCTTTCGTCTCCATAATTAATGCTTTTGAAAATATGCACATTTATTCATGATCCCATCCATCAGCACCACGCTCTGGCATGCATGCACATATTCTGTAACACAGAAATAGAATATCTAGCCCACGCAACAGCAGATGAGACAGACCACACATCAAGCTGTGGCACACAGTGCAAGTGTGTCAGCTCAATGCCCATCTAATTAATAATGCAGCTTCCAGCTATGCATCACCAGTAGCCTGAGGGAGGCGTCTGATACTGTGTGGGGAGGATGATCGTGTCTGTGGAGGGTTTGCGTGTTGAGGCACAACTTTTACAGATACAATCAAAGGCACAAAAAGCAACTATAGCTGTGTCCCAATTCCATACTACATGCTTAAACCATGCAGTATAAATATTTGTAGTCATAGTTATGTGCTTTTGAAGTTAGTGTACTTTTACCCTAAGGTAGTTCTGTTTGTTACAAAGAGAAAAATGATATGACGATCCAAAATGGAACTATATCAGCAATATCTTTTTTTTTCTTCCAAAAGTAGCTCCTCTGTATTCTAAAAATTCATATGTATGAAACTGGGACATGGCAGGCCATAAAAGTGACCAAATGTGACCACAGTTGACTATGTTTGTTTTATTGCTCATTAAACAAACAAAAACAAAACAAAAAAAAAAAAACTGTTACAAATGTTTTGCATTGTCAGATTTGGGTTAACTGTGATCAGTTTAAGTTAAACTATCCAAACAACAGAAAAAAATGTATACCATAGTAGGAAATAAATGGGGGGTGACACGACTTTAAAAACATGAATACTACTTTCTAAAAGGTAAACAACTGATATATTCATCCCTGTGTTTTCAAAATAGAAAAAGAAACTTAATAGAAGAAAATCACTGCCTTGAGTTTGGATGATATTTCCTGCAAAACAAAGCTATAAGGTTTCCCAGTAGACTGGCAGAGCTTGAGGATGCTGCTTTGAGAAACTAGGCTAGCAACAATAAAACACCACTCGAAAGCTGTCCCTAAGGAACACACCCAGTCGATCTAAACATCCACATCTATTGTACGTGGTATTCAAGGAAATCGCCTATATCTCTGCAGCGCATACAAAGCAAAGGCACATAAATAAGTGTTTCACAATTAGAAGAGTAAATAAAGGAACATTGTAGTGCAGTGCAGATGTGCAGGAAGCAAGACTCAGACATTTGCAACATGACCCTGATGGCAGAGCACTCTCTAAAGAGCTATGAAGCTGAACTTTGGTTTTCTGTCTTATTTAAACATTTGAAAGATAGCCATTTTTCCAATGCAATGATCCTGCAGTTTGAGAGAAAAGAGAGCTGTCGTCTGCCTTCAACTTTCATATTCTTTCATATGAGAGTCTTGTTGGCAGTGAGGCTGGTTTTAGAAGCCACACATCTGGATGACAGCTATGTGAGAATTTCTCAGAGAGGACAGACATTTCACTCTTCTTTGGTATTCCCTTGCAGAGGTAGCCACTTGAACAGTAAGTTCTTTTCGCTGTACATAAACTGTATGAAACAGTGTTGAAATGCACCAATGCAGCCCTTTTACTTCTATTGACAAACAAATAACTGACCAAAGCCTGAATTAAATGGGCATTCAAGAGTGTCAACCAAAGCATGTAACACTTGAAATGTCATCCCTGTCCACAAACATTCATACTCTGTGTTTGAATCATAGACTACATAAAAATGGACGGCATGAAATCTCCTAAAAGTGAAAACAAAGCATCTCAAGCACCCCCTAAAGGAATGTAAAGGACCGGAGCAAAACTAAAAGATCAAAGTACGATTCAAATAAAGTTTTCCCAAGTATGGTTTCCATCATTTTAGGTAGTTCTTAACATGGTGATGTATGTTCAGGTGGTTGGACGAATGTGAGGGCAGGAAATCAAAACTGCAGATGTTGCTACTGCACAGACTTATTTAGCCAGATGATTTAGCCAGCACAAGACGGCAGTGGCTTTATCCAGGATATTTTTGCTTCACTTTTTTACAGTGAGAGGAACAGGAGATGCCTTGGCCATCTTTAGCAATTAGTTTGAATGAATCTAATAAAAAGAAAATAAAAAGAAAGGAAAAAGAAACAGAGAAAACATGACAATTAAAAAAACAACGAAAAAAAGAATCAGAGGTTTTAGACAGGTCAAAGTTCATTTGCATATCAGCCAGAAGTAGCTCAATTCAATATCTTTCATTGATTGGGTATATAAATGCAAACTCTGCAAATACCACTGAATTCATATTGTGCAGCTGCTAAGAATTCATCTATTAATAGTGTCTGAAATGTCGCACAAAGCATCTCACCAGCCCTCTTTTTGTAATAAGAACCCAGTTTACAGTGCTTCACACAACGCAGCAAATTGGAATTAGCGCTACATGCTCTGCCACATGCTTCGAGATCTGAGCTCATCTAAGACTCGGAAAGGCTTGTGATTTATTTTTCAGATAAGAAATTGAAGCAGTAAGGAAGATGATTAAAACTGCAGACCAAAATATAACAGTCATGCCATACTGATCAAAGATAAGTAATCACAGCCATTAACCATTGCTTTAGATGATACATATTTACCATAAGTTGAGCTTTATGTAAAAGCTTACCTATCTGTCAGAACATACTGTTAAAAAAATAATGCTGCTCATGTTTTTATTATTTTTATATCAATCAGCAAAAAAAATGTAGTTTTTAAAGTACTGTCCAAGGTAAGACTTTTGTTATGAATGTGACGATAATGATAGTAATTTCTAGGGGGTTTCAGAACAATGCATTTTGTGCACAAATCTGTTTTTTTCTCTTCATCTTTATCCCAACCACATACTGTAATGTGAACTGCCCAGCAGCTCATATGCCACAGATCTATACATGTTTGTCCTGGAGGCACATTTGTCCTTGCTTTTTTTGCTCATTCTCTCCACCAAACAAAGCTGCTGAAGAGACAGACCACAGTAGGTGAGACCCACCACACAGATCTATTTCTATTGTTCACTGCATCTTGCTTTATCTCTCGCTCCTTTTCTCTCCTTATATGGCTCTCTCAATCTCCAGCATGGTGTTAACATGCCTCTAGCATGTTGGCATCAATATGACCGTACCAAACAAGGAGAACAACATGCAAGAAGGAGAACAAAGAGGAAGAAGGGTCGAGGCAAAGACAGAGGGAGACAGAAAAAGGATGAGGAGGGTGTTAGAGATGGGATGGTGAAAATACACAAAAAACACAACAGTGCAGGAACAGAGTGGTATTATCATCTCAAGCATTGCGCTTAAGCCTTGCCCATCTGAACAAAGCGACCGCAGACTGCCAGAGGAAGCAAGCGAACAGAAGCGAGAGCAGAAAGCCGATGATGAGAGGAGACAAGACAGTGGGGCATGGGGAGGTGAAATGGTAAAGAGAAGTGATGAGAAAAGCGTGGAGATGGGAGCCAAATGCCAAAACTGAGAAAAAGTAGATGGGAGGTTAATGGCACATGAGTCAGAGAGACAAAGGAGAGAGCGATAAAGGAAAAAAAAGAAGACAAGGCAGCAATTGAGAAAAATGGCGCAGAATCCAGTAATTACCATGAATAAGAGCACCGTTGCATGCAGGGCCTAATCTAGGCCCCCTCTGCAATCTCTGGGCTTTAAGTATGTCCTCCTTCAAATCTCATACCCTGTACTTTGTCCTCTCCTCCCCCCACTCTCACTCCTGCTCTCCATTTTGTTTGCTGTTTTTACCCTTACTTCCTCTCTTTTATGTCTGCCCTGCTTTGTTTCAGTCCCACCTCACCACTGGCTCAACTTCAATCCACTCATCCTGATCACTCACTATGCTGTTTCCTGTTCCCCGTAGAGCGTTCCTCTCTGTTCTGCTCTTACCTTTGCTTCCTCAACCTGTCTCCCTGGTTCCTGCTTGCTTATTCCCATCTCGGCAGATTCCTCATTTCCTGTGTACCTTCTAATCTTTTCCTCAACTCAGTTCCTCTCTTTAGTGGTTTTTCTCTCTCCACCAGAACCCATGACCCCTTCCCCAGCTACTGTTTCCATCTTCCTGTTTCCCTCCGCTTCTTTGTCCTCCCCCTTGATTCCCTGTCTTTCTACACAATGAATCCAGAGGGTTTTATCTTTTTTCCTCAATGGCTTTGCCACTCTCCCTAATCCCTCATCTCCATCAGCTTCCCTCTCAGTCTCTATCACTCTCTCCCTTGTGCTTCCTTCCTACATCGTCTTCACACTCACATTTTGCTCTCTTTTTTCATCCCATATTCTACCCCCTCACTCCCTTCCCCTTCACCGTCCTCTCACATTTCCAACCTCTCACACTTTCTGACATGCAATCCCTCCTTCCTCTCTCCAGGGCACTCTTCTTTTCCCTCCATTTCACTTTCCTTCTTTTTGCATTTCCCTGATGGATACATGCACACCAAACACATACATGGACGCTCACACCTCCAAAACACACTCACACACTAACACACCATTACACCCTCACCTTTAGCACCACCCAAATGCGCATCTGCGCTCTATCCCACCATATATTATCGCTGTGGCTGCTTGTCTGTCGGGCAACACCTTCAGCTCAACCGCATCATGGGTGAATGCACACTTACAGTCATGGCAGAAAACACATTTGCAGAAAATAACCCGGCCCATTATAGTGAGAGCTGGCTGACACCTAATGCATCACTCAAGGGTGTCCGTCTGTTTACTACTAATAGCTGCACGCCATTTTGGTCCATTGACACTTTAGTGGATGCATGTGGGGATAATGCTCCCTCTCAGTAGTATTTGATACCAAATTAGTTACTGTCAGCTAATCATGGATAAATCACCCATGAAAAGGTAAAGCAGGATTCAGCCACGAGATGTGTGTAGTGATCCAGATCCCTTGCAACGTGACAGCCAATCAGTGGGAGCGTAAGGAGCGGCATTCAGGGAGCCTCTTCATTTGATAAGATGCAATGGAGCACCTGATGCCAGTGTTGATTACTCCCATTTTGTATCTTTATTCCAGCTTCTGTTATTTGCCTAAATACATCAGTCTTTCAGCCCTGAAAAAGAGTGATGCAGAATAAAGCTACTAAGTGACTCTACTACTTATGGATGGCTGCATTAGACATGCCTGAAGAAAAGATAATATGGTCAAAAAAAAAATGTGTGGGGAAAATTAAATTGAGCTCCGGGCACATAACCATCTCTTAAAAGGACTGTATCTAAATTTCTCCAACATTCATCAAAGCTATCCAAGAGAATGGAATCATATTCAGTGCACCTCTTCGCTCTGGTTTCATAATTTTCTCCCTTTTTGGACTTAATGCAATTTTAAAAATGCAAAAACAGCATTTTCCCCTTCTCTTGGGCCAACAGAGATTAAAAAAAAATGTCTCTAGTGCAAACTTAGGGAAACATTTCTAAGAGAACCCCAAAACAAGGAGTGATTAAATTTTCCTTTTAACTTCTTTTCACTGCACGGTAAACCTATTAGGAACTTCATTAATAATCTCTAAACTTTTGCAAAGTAGCAGTCAAAGTTCTTTACAGCTATTGAGGCCTTTAGCAGGGTGAATAATGAGCAGTCAATATCTCGTATTGGTGCAGCCTCAACACCTCTTGGTCTTTCTTTAATGTGTTATTGTTCCAGAAAGATAATGGCCTTGTGAGCCTCATTGAAGTTTGCACAATGCAGACTAGGCAGGTGCAATTTTCTGAAACAGCCAGTGTACTGTGAAAAGAAGGAGGTACGGTAAATGACTGAAATGATTTAGATGCAGAGATGGAAAGAAAAGACTTTGAGAGAGGGAGCCCCATTTGAGCACCACACACTTTACATGGTGATCTCACCTCCTTTCTGCTGTCAGCCAGCCAGTGAGTGTGTACTGAGGGGGCCAGAGAGGGGCACGTCTTTCAAGCCAAGTGTCGATCGAGCAGGGAAATGTTGCAGTTGAGGCTGGGCTTTACACACTCTAATGCAAATGTGATACTCGTAGAAGCACAAATCAGTGAGATAATGAGCTTTTTTTGTGCTTTTTTGGGGGGAGGGTTACATATTACAGTGCTTCTTAAGTAACCTAATGGTTCAGAATGAGATCATTCATCATGGTTCGGTGTTTTTGGCCAGTGCTTGGTCAACATGGACCTAGCCAGTTCAAACAGAGACGGTATCAAAACAATTGTGGAAAATTTCCCTCAATCTTACCAGCACCTTGATATCACACCACCCCATCTCAGACTGTTGCACAAACTACAGGCTCTGCATCCGCATTTTCAAATTGCTTGCCACCCATGCCGCCACCACGGACACAAAATCTCGGACTGAAATCTGATCAAACTGTAAAACAAGGCAGTGCTGAATGAATACTAATCAAGATTATGCTATTGCACTGCCTATTTGATTCCTAAAATGTTTTCAAAAAAATATTTTAACAGCCTGTTTAGATATAATAGTGAGAGTTTGTGAATAGAGTGCCATACTGCTTCTTGCACAGTGAAAACAGGCGCAGAAAAAACTGAGATCCAACAATAAAAGTAAGCAGCGCTCATCAAACATAAACCAGTATTCTGTTACTAAGTTGCATATTCTTTTCATAAACATGTTTTAGCTTACTGTTTAACTGTAATACGAGATCCCTGGCTACCATTGTGTCAAACTGATGAGTATGCATTACGTCACATACCAGTGGAAGCATTTATTGGTTCAGTTGTGACGCATTGCATTCTGGTAGTTGTTCCGTTTTCTACCTCTTGAGTAAAAGCGAATGCCAATGTCTTTTTCCTCTATTCACATGGGATCAATTTCAAAAGTATTTGCATCTTTTTACTGCAGAGACAGCATAGTTTTATGTGAGTACCCTCTTCAAATCAGTGAAATACTTCTTTAATGGTAAACCTAGTACTTGCTTGGACTCATGCTTCTAAAATAGCTATTAGCATGGAAGTGTAGTAAGAAGAAGTGAAGGAAAAACAATCTCTAGTACACCCGCACACACATGCACCCACACACGAAAACACAAACAAAAAAAGCCCCTCACCAAAGTACAACTCTACCCAACAGCAACAGTAGAGCTATTGTTCTCTGTGAAATTCCTCCACAAGTCTGTGGGTGCAGGTCATCACTTGACCACCATCACCATGGTGACTGAGCGAGGGTAGGTTTAGGAGAGAAAGGTTGTTAATTTACAGGAGCCTGAACAGCAACGGCTGACTGGTCCTGATTCAAGGGCAGGGATGATTCATGCAGGCTCTGGTCCTGGGAGTCCTTCCCATCCACAGTTTGGCCATAGCTAATGACAACGAGGTCCTTAAACAACAGGAGTTCTGCAAAGACTGACACTTAGCCTTGGTGAGTGGGAGGAGGGGAAGAAATGGCACGAAATGAAGGATGAAACAAGTGAGGATATATTCTGAGATATAGCACAGAGGACTTACTCAACAGATGGGTGGATAAACATGGTATGGTATTCATTTCCCCATGAGAGCCAGTGAATAACAACAGTATATTCTAAATGCAACTGCCAGGCTTCCCAATTTAAAATGCACTCTTACTATACTAAAAAACAATTTACAATTTAAATTACAGAAATAGGAAGCTGCACCCCCTCAGTTCAGCACTGAGCACTGCCAGCAGCAGCCAACAGCATCTTGCCAACTCTTTGGCGTTCCTCTCCTGCGGACCAACAGCAGAGAGCCCCTCAACCCTGCTTTGTGAACACGCTTCAAGCTAACAAAAGCAAAAACCTGAAACTGTCCAGGAGTTCAAATCCATGGGCGGTGACATGTGCAACCTCCCCTATTTGTGCCTGTCAAGTGTGCGTTGGCTCTGATAAACTGGCACAATTACATTCCACTCCCACACCTCAGTCTCCTGCCATTATACTCCCCTACGCCATTTCACGCTCCCTCCCACACCTTTCTCTCTCCGCCAGAGCTCTGAGTGCTACTGACGAACGGTATGAACAGACCTACATCTCAGCGTCACACACGTCTCAACCACAAAAATTGCACATGGATTAACTTGTCATTTTAATCTATAGCACCTGTATTATTCGGCCCCAAAGTCTGGCAGCAATCAATGGGGGAGGACGTGGCGGTGTGAGAAGCTATTAGCAAGCTAAAAGGATACCAAAAGTGAATACATGCTGAGGGACTTTTAATCACTCTGACATTCTTTATTCTTTATATATGAGACTGACACTATGTGTTAATGTCTAGTTTACTGGAGACACTAATGGAGAGGCAGGAGTTACTGCTGACACTCACTGTATATATACAGCCCTGTCTGAATTACTGTTGTTTATTGGCCCTATAATGGCAAGGCGGTGACGACAGGTTGTTGAATACATACTGCTTATGCAAAACAGCAGATGCACTGCAAGTGGATCTATGGAGTAGTTCTTACACAGCCTTAGGAGGATATAACAAATAGAAAGCTTCAGATTACTCTCTGTGGGAGGGGAGCATCCCTGGAGTTTAAAATGAGGGATTTGACTTCTCAGAGAGCAGAGCTCCATACAAAAACCAAGAAGGTTAAAACTATTCATTGTATTGTCAGAGGGAATAGAAGACAGTTTGTGGATATGCCGCCATAGTGTCCGAAATAAAGCTTATGATCATGTTTTAGTTGGACAGACATTGTTATATTAAGCAGATTCCCTTGACAATCACTTTGAAACAAGTGATTCTCACTGACAGGCTTATCGAAATGTACAAAGGAAACTGGCAGGTTTAATTACACGCAGTCGTGTTCCCCCCAAAATATCTTGCTGATGCTTCATTTTGTAGATCTTGAACTGTGCTTAGTGTGTGGCCTAATTTTCATCAAACCAATCAGGGTCAAGGCTGATGTCGACTGCCAATGTTCTGACATGTAGCAGACTAATGTTAATTGTCAGCTTGCTGCCCAACAACTCACTCTGACTGACAGTTCTCCGAGGACCTGTAGGCCAATAATCACTCTGATGAGGTCACTGGTAAAAACCACAACGCGGCAGTTGTTGTGGCAGTTATACTTGTGCTTACTACTATTATTTTATAGTTAGCTGAGGGACTTGCTGTCTCCATAGGAGTCTGGACATTACACAATCTGCATGCTATACAGAACACATCGAGGCGGTGTGTAAACAAAGGCCCACCCTTGGGTGTGATTGTGCCATTGTAAGAGAGATACAAGACACCCTTCAGCAGACAAGACAATAAATAATTTTGTTTAAAATGCATTGTAATTTAAATCACATGTAAATGGATTTATCCAGCAAACAATGTAAATGCCTTCCAAGATGTGTCCTGAATGTCAACATCTCTGAACCATTGTGGTCTGCATAATTGATGTTGCCCCTTTTGTTCAAAGAAGAGCCCTAACGGATGTTTTGATGCTTTCAAAGTGTTTGTGAGCCACAGGCAGTGCAGTCTTCACAAGTTTAAGGATTTATTTGCCTTTTATTTCCCCAATTATTGCACTGATATTAAAATAAATAGTCTGGAGGAGACAAGGCAATGAAAGCATAAATCTTCCTCATGTGATGTTGAAAAGCTACAGTGCATCATGAAACTTAATGCACGAATGGAAAGCTTTATTGTCACAGCTTTGCTTTATGTACAGGAACATAACAAAATGTGGATGCATGAGTGTGTTGTCCACTGAAACTATAATGCATATTGCAACACACACACACACACACACACACACACACACACACACACACACACAAAAACACACAAAAAAAACCCCAAAACAAATGCCTTTGATGCCTGTGACTGCACAAAGCATACCTTATCTTCCAAAACGCACAAAGCAATTGGGAGCTTTTGATGGCCTTAAACCATCCTCTGGCCCTCTGTTTCTACCTTCACATCAGTCACACTTCCCCTCACTCTGTTACTTTTTCTCTCAGAACAACTTCAATTCAGAAAAAATAGGCTAAGATGAAGCTTCTTTGAGATAGAGGAGATGTGAGTATTAATCACTATCACACTCTCCCACAGTCACCACGCCATCTGATACTCTTTGTCTACTGGTGTTAATTAATGCGTAATGAGAGACGCTGATGTGTGCATTTTAAATCAATTACTTTTCTAAAACTACTCTTAGGGGATTCTCAGCCACTTTCAAAAAAGCGTCAACTTGTGAGCTCATCGCTTTTGTACTTGTAGTCTTTAAACTTGTCAGTGGTGTGACCTTCAGGAAGTTTATCCTAGAGTTATTTGTCACAATTAAACATGCAGAGTAATCACTGACTGTGTGTGTGTTTGCGTGTGTGTTTGTGACTGTGTGTGTGTGTTCATGCTTCCTTGGATATGCAGAGTGCCTCTTGTTCTCAGTGAGGGCTCCCCCAGCATCTGGCCAAGTCCTGTGAGCCCTGTGGCGGTGTTTCAACAACAATTCGTTGCAGGGGCAAACATGCGCGCCGTCACTGCACTCTCTATCCCCTGCTATGAGCAGCCCAGCAGACTGGGGAAAGCAATGAGAAGCTCAGCTTTGCAAAACTAGCTTTCATGTCATTTCTGTTTCCAGAGTTACACTGCTCGGCCTCGGGGCTTGACTTGAGATGGATGCTGCTCTCATCCTCCTCGGCTTATCGCTACCCCTCGCTCAGTTCTATCCAAATCCCCGCCTTTCTCTACCAAATCACCTGTCTCTCTTTGCTTGCCTCCATCTTCCTGCCCATTGCTATTCATTGCTCCTCGCGACTACCTTTCTGGTTCACTTTATGTTTATGTGGTGTGCTTTCCATTTCTTTATCTCTGTTATCCGTTACAGGCTCCCCATCCCACTCCTTCTATCTCGCTGTGCGATGATTGCACCAATGCATTTATAGAAGATTGTGTATTGTTACACTGCACTGTTTGCCACTTTGCCACCTCTCTGCTATTTCAAAAATCAATTACCCATCAAATAAAACGATAAACAGTAAAAGCGGCTCTGTGCTGCTGTTTGTGTCTAACTGTGCCAAATTGTTTAAAATCACTCTGATGGGAAATCAAAACACTGGAGGCATAAGAAAGCCTGGAGGACGGTGCTGTTTCTGTAGATCTAATTATCTGACACCTCTACGGCAGGACAACCTGGTACACATATGACACAATGATTCGTCCGCTGACAAGCTGCATGCTGATCTCTCACTAGACTTTTCAAATCAAGGAACCAAATATGGAGACACTGAAGCAAGTAATTATGGGTAAGGGGGAAGAGGAGTTAAACAGAGAAGGAGGTACCGGGGAGAAAGTGAGGAAGGAGATGCTGTGCTCAGGTGGTTTAGAGCAGATATTGCATGCCTTATCTGTCACCTGCAGGTCTGTGCTTATTATAGAGAGAGGCAAAGTCAGAGCAGAATGTAAGGTGAGTACATGTGTGTGCGCGCGTGTGTGTGTGTGTGTGTGTGTGTGTGTGTGTGTGTGTGTGTTTGTGTGTGTGTGTGTGTGTGTGCGCGCTTGTCCATACAGAAAAGAAATGCCGAGAGTCAAACCACAGCAATGCCTTCACTCCTTCCAAAATGCAGTTGCAGACAATAAAAAGAAAACAAAGAAAAAAAAACAAAGAAAAAACAAAACTGAGCTGCTCTTTCTTGATGTTTTCTGAAGGTCACAACAACACGGATCTCACAACTTCTCAACACTTGTACTTTACGCAGCACTACACAAGTTCTCAGCAGCGAAATAAGCCGGAGAACATTTGGGTCATTTCTGCTCCATACATACCAATAAATACTATGAAATCAGTGCTGACAGGGAGTCTTTGGGGATATAACAACACTACCAAACACACTCTGGCACTGGTACAATCCTGTAGAATTGAAAACACGCACACTACCCGGGGGATAGTTGAAAAATCAGGCATTTTTTTATGATAAGAAAAAGATATGACTCGGTGCTCTATCATTAGACACCTGAAACATTTTAGAGATGGAGGAAGTCTGAGAAGCTTCTCAGTCAACCGTAGCAGGCTTTTTAATAAAATCGCTGCTAGGCAGAACACTTTCCTTTTGTAGGAAATGGAGTATAATAATTGTAGTCAGGACTGGCAATATTATGTGTCATAAAGCACCCCTTAGATCTTAACTGAACCTCCACCTAGGTGAATAAACATTTTATGATCTATTATTTACAAGTTTAAATAGACTGAGAATGTTTTCTGCAAGGTATTATTACTGAATGTTATGTCTAACTTGACTCAATAACACAAGTTTAATTGACACAGACGTGAATGCTTCCAGTCGCCTCTCTGTCCTGCTAAATCTGTGCTAAATTCGAAGTAAATTTAAGCTCTTAAGTCTATTTTGCAAGTGTTGGTGGTGCTTTTTGTGCTTTGGACGGTGGTGGCATGTGGCTCACAGTCACTCATCAACGTGTGGAAATCAACTCAGCAGTCAATAAACTCTCCTCCCAGCTCAAGGTTTTCAAATGTAATCTTGTAGTAGTAGTACTAGTAAGTACTGATGAAAGATGGAAAAGAATGGACACCAGCTAAACTAGCATCCTACAAGCCATTGTGCTAAATCCTTGACAGCGCCATTCAACCAGGTGACTCTTTTTGTTGTTCTGATCTGACGAAGCAGGGGACTCTGGCGTGTGTGCTTTGCAATGAACAAGGACGAGTGTGACAGTGGGAATGTGAGGTGCTGTCCCGATCCTGCAGTGGATCACTGCCATACGCTGTTCAAAGGCGGCTGCAGAGTTGAGTTACTGCCCGTGTTTGTGTGGAGCAATCATGAAACTGTCCAGGTCAGGATATGCGGACAGTTAAGTCATTCCACAGCCCAAACCATAAATATGGACAACAATGTAAGAAAACAAAAAAAAAAGGACAAAATTACACAGGAGCTGATCAGATCACATTTCTCTGAAGTTGTACTTTGTATAATTCCATGTGACAAATTAATTACTGATTGATTAAAAATAAAAACATACAATATTTGATATTCTGCATCCAGTAAACTTTTCATATGGAATCCAATATGTATTGTGAAGACTGCATTGTGAGATCTGATGCCTCAGACGGCAAAACGCAGCTCTGTTCTGCTGGCACTGGAGTTGGTATTGTTCACTTGTCAACAAGGAAATGGAGTGCAGTGGACACTGATATCAATCAATATTTCTGCATCACTATGGAGCTCTATTCAGCATTCTGTGGCTCTGCATTGAGTCTTGGGTTCAGAGAAGGACGTCTGTGATGATGGATTCTCTTTCTCTTCTGTCTCTCACTAACACACACAGGTGAAAAATAAAAGAATTTAACTAAATCAACTTCCTTAATTAGGCAAAATGAAAACAAAATAAGTCTGATAAATGTTAGCTTATTAAATTTAGATTTGTGAGGTAATACATTAGTTGACTAAATTATAATGAGCAGAATAATCATCTCCTGCAACGATTATCCGATCTGCAGTTTGTCAATAGTGTCAGATCAGAGCCATTTTTCACCGCTGAGGAAAGAAATGAACATTTTTATTTTATTTTAGAGAATAAATGGTGTCGAGAAGTTTCACTGAGATTTACTATGTTCATATTCTGAAGTCTAATGCGAGACTGCAGCGGAGACACAGTTTCGATCAAGTTTCTGCTGATTTCTCAGTATTGGTAATAACATTACTGTCTTGTGGGCTATAGATATTGCCTTTTTTGTACTTCTCACTTGGCCTGTTTTGTTATTTTTGACAGACTTTCTTTTTTTACTGCAGAGTAAATCAATGTGACAGCAGCACCTAAACAGAGGGATAGGGATACACTGGATTTTTTTTCATAACAGAAGAAAAACACTGACAGTGGTCCACATTTGGTTGCCGGGGGTTATTTGCACATCAGGGTTGGACTGCTGACAGAAATCACGTCAGCTTGCCAGTAGAAGTACAGCTGAAGTGTTGACAGAAGCCGACTGTTGTGCCATAGTGGTAGCAGCTGCCTGTGAGAAGTGAAGCTGCCAGTGGAATAAGAATGGCATGCCAGATGTAAGTGGTACCTGCCAGTGAATAAGATATAGCAGAAGACATCATACTCACTGTTGGGGATGATACTGCTGTTTAAGGCTCAGCAATGTGGCTTAAAAATACTATTATGACATTTTCAGGCTATATCTCAATACACAATATGTAACTCAATATTTTGAAATCTCCTCTTAACTGCTCTCAACTAATAAAATACAAAATTAAATGAGCTTGTCTCAGGTTGGAGGTGCCAATATTTTTGCGACGAACTTGAAGCTTTCCGTTAATAGCTAGCTGTTAGTGGTTGGGAGAAATGTTATTTGTAATTCAACATGTATATATTATATCATAAATTGTTACCGCGTTGCTTTTAAATGTGTTTTTTTTTTAACTGTGGAGAATAAAAACACGCTGGGAAATATTGTAAAACTTTGTCAGAAGACTATTGGCACTGACTTAAGAGATCTTGATTATGTTTACCAAGTCAGCGCTACCCAGAGGGCAAAGGTCATCCTAGCAGACCTCATCACCCTCTATATGTAGAGTTCTGGCTCCCGCCATCAAGCAGGAGGTTTACATTTCCTCGGAGGGCCAAGTCGAAAAGATATCTGTGGTGTTTTATCCCGTCAGTAGTTGTATTTTCAAGTAAGTTGGGTTATTAATTAAGTCACCTCTGAACTCTTTATCTCACTGCAATTCATATCCTAATGACATCTGTAGTATGTTATAAGTACTTAAATCTATTTATTGTTTTATTTTATGATGTTGGTTGTGGATGATTTTGGTTTACTGGTGCAAACCAGGGACAACAAAGACTTTGTAATCTCAACTAATAAAATAAGATAATCCTTTATCAGTCCCACAGTGGAGAAATTCAGTGTTACAGCAGCTGTACAGAACAATACAATAGTAAAGAAAATAATTACAAATATTAAAATATCAAAATGTTCGATAATAACAAAGCGATAATGCAATAATGTGAGCAGGAAACCACCTAACAGCTCTCCAGTTCATATATCAACAGTATTTGCAAGTCGTATTGGTGTTCCAGGGGCAAAAAATGTCGGTCTGGAGTCCTATATATAGAAAACACACGGCCTCATTTGCTCACACTACCATTTAACTGTTTAAGCTTAACTGTTACTGTGGAGCCCTTAAACGTTACGATTTATTCACTGTGAACTGGAAACAAATAAACAGCTCTCCAGTCTATACATTAATAATGTTTGCAAGTCTTCTGGTGCTCCGTTATCTTAAAATGCGACTAAATAGTTGCAGTCTGGAGCCCTGCAGATACAAAAACACACGCTTTGCCTGCCCGAACACTATTGCTCAGGAGAAAGTTGTCTGAATGGATGGAGGATTGTCTGTGATGAACAATGTTTGTGGGTTTGTGTGTGTGTGTGTGTGTGTGTGTGTGTGTGTGTGTGTGTGTGTGTGCGTGCGTGCGTGCATGTGTGGGAGAGAGTGTGAGAACCAAAATGCCAAAGCGAATCTCATACTAGTACCTTAAAAATATGACGTAAAAGTATAAAGTTGTTTGCAATGTAGTCATTTCATACATGCCAGTTGGAACAAACCACAAAACATTGGGTATATTTGATATATCACACACCCCTACTACTGCTATTTGTGTTACAGTGCAAAGTCAGAACAATATCATCAATATCATTACTTTTCGGAACATTACCCTAATGATGCTGTGGTGTGACTTTGAGTTTTAAATAGGCATAGAGAGCGTTCACAGCAGCTCATGTCTTCTTTGGCATAAAGTTGAATCTGTCAGTGGCTTTGCTGTATCTTTATGAACAGACTACAGAATACATTTCATAAGTGATGTTTTCAGAAATATCAGATGATGTGACATGTTGAGTGTCAGAATCCTCCAACTCCTCTATCATCAATTTTATCCAGTTTAATAGAAAACTGTATAAATACTGTCTATACAAGCTTCCACGAGTTTTGAAATGTGCTGCAAACTTCGCTGCCAATATTTTCAACAATTACGGCCTGATTATATTCAATAAACTCCAGTTTTTCACAACAGATGATCGTGACAGTGGTTACCTCCCAGTCTTGTCTTTAAATTGCTCACGCTTGTGTTGTTGTGGATCAACTCTGAATGAAGCGAAGAAAGTGAATGAAGATAAAGATGATTATTTCAAGACTTCCCCCTGTGAGAGAAAACTATCCAGCTCATCCAACATAATTGGTGTTTCTGCAGCTATTTCTGACTGACTGAATCAAGGGACGTTAAGGCTTCCAGTGTGCTGTGTACAGTGTTTTCCACACTACCTCCAAAATTCTCAAAATCTCCACATCAAGTGATTGTTAGTATGCTGTTACTTTTTTTAAGCCATTCTCACACAAAGTCCTTTAATTTTGGAAGTTATCAACTATCCAGTCCGACAAGCTTCAGCAAATCATATATGTTCCATACAGTAGACCCAATAGTTGTGCATATCTTAGACACAATATCACATTTATATAATGTTTAATTTAAGACATAATGAACATCAATAAACATATTTTTTGTACATGTGTTTCTGTCATCTGGAGTTATAATGTTGACAGCCTCCAATTTTAATCTACATTTTCACATACTGTGCACATATTATCTACTTGTTAACTACTGTCTAGTAAATGTATATTTCATTTTTCAGTGTATAGTGTTTATACCACATATACCAGCCTTCTCACTTTCTGACACTAAATAGCTGTCTATATAGTGAAACGTAGCATCATGGCATTCATTTTTACTGTCTGCACGGTATAACTGTTTCATATTCTTATGTCTTTCTAATTTTCTACTTACTACATACATATGTTGCTATTTTTGAGTTCATTTTGGCATTCTCTTACTGCCAATATTTGGCATTGATTCATTTCAGTCCCACTGCTATTTTTGCTTCTATTAAGCCCATCCTGCTTATCAAAAAGTCCCACTTTACATGTTCTGGTTGTAGCTCTTTGATTGAATTTGCTGTATCCTTCCACAGTTTGCCGCAGAAGCAGTTCAGTGTGCTCAAAGGAGTAATTAAAGTTTTTATTAAAGAATTGTATCGCCTGTTGCATTTTTTTTGTGTTTTGTATTTTGGTGAAATGTGTCAGTTAACTGACCGAAGTTCCAATTAATACACTATGAAATGAGTGAGTTAAAGGTTAACCCTCTCTGCTCTGCCACAATTTCCCATCCGTTGTTGCTCAGTCATCCTCAGCCTCAGCATCCCTAAATATTGCTCTACATCTGCTTTCTTTTCTACACACGTGACCGTCTCATACGTTTAACTTACCTGCTGTAGTTAGGCACAGTTCCTCATCACTGTTGTCCTGACAGTTGTCCTGGCCGTTACATAAGAAGCTGCGGTCTACACAGTGGCCGTTTCGACACTTGAAGCGAGCCTCCGAGCACACCAGTGGGTTTCCTGCTGTGGTAGAGTCGAGACAGAGGTCAAAGGTCAAGTGTTAGTTAAAATAGGAATACAGTGAGGTTTCAAAGAACTCCGAGAAACAAGAGCAATTGAGTGAGTGACTCTGAGAAACAAACTTTGGGAAGAGTTTCACATTAAGAAAATATTTAAAAGAATATCCAATTAATATTCTGTTGTGATAGTTTGTGCAGTTTGTTAGAAGTTGTTTTCTGTTGATCTCATGCAATCAACAACATTAATTGCATTTCATGAAATTTAAAGAGGAAAACATAAGTATTCCATTTTCATGGGGATTTTCACAGAAGAAATTAAACATGAAAACAGTCTGAATTAAAGTAGTGATGCCTTTGATGTGAGGGGCTTGATAAAAGTCAAACTGGAAAAAAAAACACGTAAAAAAACATTCACAATCCTGCCTGGCACTAGCACTCCCTTTTAGCACATGTTCTGGTTTTGTCTCTGTTCTTGCGTCTGCAAAATGAGGCTGAATTATCTTGTGAGAAGATCCAGACAATTACACAGTAGTGACGCAGTATGTGCTGGGAGCGTGGAGCAAAGCTCCATTTAAATGGCGAGATTAGATTTGTGAGCGTGGTGCCCTGCAGGCGAGGAACACTGCCTCTGACAATGGTGAGTGATCGGCTTGATGCACGCTACCCACTGGGAAAGCGAGGAGGGGGTCATGTGAGGACAAATAATATGCCTTATAATGCAAGCTACACCTGGATCCTAGAGCTCCTCTTGTCCTTCATTTCAATACAACATGTGTATTCACCTGACTAAAAGGCAAAGCTAGACCCAGGGGTGCCGAGTCAGGAGTTACAAGCAATGCAAACAAATAAAGATGACTCAAACTTTTTGAAAGGGTAATAGAATTTTCAACATTGCCATTCATACACTGTCACTACTATTACTATCTGCTCTAAATGCAGGATTTGATAGTGAGTGGAGGGGACAGCACCAGTGCAGAAATTGTATTCTTCATAGAATGACTCTCCTTTTCCTCTGGAAGGAGAGACATAAAGAATACTTCACACCTTAGAAAGCACAAGCAATACGGCATTACAAAAACTAAAGTAGAGCAAAAAAACTCTAGTGACAATATCTGACCACACCGTTCAGAATCAAATCTAAAGACGGCAACAGTTACATGATTATGTGTGTGGTGTACCTCCAGAAAAACACTAAGATGTTTGCCTTTAAAAATTAACCACCCAACCTCCTAAGATGGAGGCTGGGATGTCAGTTCAATTTAGTAAGTGAGGTCTTCTCATTTTTTTTGTTCACAGTGGAACACAATGAACAATGTAGATCAGAGAGGGAAGAAAGAAGAGAGACAGGAGAGATGTGCAAGATGTGCAGAGGTGTGGCGATTGTTATCTTAATTGGATATCTTTATTATTCTTACTGTTTTTCCTTGCTGCTCCTTAATTAAATCAGTTAAAGAGTGCTGTTTTTCCATTATTTTGCACTGACCCATTCAAACTATATGCAAGTATTTTGGGGAGATTGCACTGATGAAGCATATTAAACAGGTACTCAAGCTGTTTAGTATTGCAGTTGTTGTGTGACTCAGAAGAGATAATTGTCTGCTTTTACACCTGAAACAACAGAGGACAGGATATTCTTGCATGTATTTCTCTGGGTCAAGCTCCAAAAGCACTTTACCCTACATCTCCCATAATACATAATAGCAACTTTTACTTAGACCTCTGCCTGCCTGATTAAAGAATACATTTTTCAAACTTCACACCCCATATTTGTCATTTAGGCTTTTTGTTATACATTTACAGTCTCCAAGCCTAAGCTGAAGCTGTTTTCTCATATGAACTACAATGTCCAGATAATCAGACACACCCACTTGCTTGCTGTGAAATGTGCCTGCTCTAGTCACGCGTGGGCACAATCAGACATTACATTGACTCAGTACTAGGAAGCTTGCAGGGTAAAGTCTGTTTAGTATCTGCTCCGACTGATTTGGACATTTGTGTTGTCACATACAGCTCGTTATAATTCAGGTTTGCAGTGCATGTGCGGGGCAGTAGATCAGCGAGCAGGCCATGACTTCTGGTGGACATGACATGAGACAGATTGCTTTTAAAGGAAATGACTGTCGTGTGAGACTCACTGCAGTTCTCCTCGTCACTCCCATCAGGACAGTCACTGAAGCCGTTACAGCGAAAGCGTCCGATGATGCAGTGGATGCCATTAGCACAGGCGAAGAATGTGGGGGCACACTTTGACTTGACCTTAGCTAAGGACAGATGAAGGGTTGGGGGGAAGTGGTGGAAAGAAAAACAATGGATGATGAAGCAATTTGTAATGCAATATGTGATGTTTTATGACATAATTAACCTTGGCTGTTGCACAAAAGAAGTTCTCTTAATGTTTTTATGGTAATAATGTAACTGACAACTGTATGCTCTAAAACTAAAACAGCAATTTAACCATCAGGCATTGTACAGGGTTCAAACAGTCAAACAGCTGCTTTTTGTTATAGAGGACCAATTAGTTACTCAGCTCATTTTGTTCTGTAATGCTTATCTTCATGTTCTCTGAAGTATGACAAGTAAAGGGTAAGATCCTGAGCATAAAGTACTGATAGGAGAAAGAAAACAAGTTAATGACAAAGACAAAGGGAGCAAATCATGTGGGAGAGTGTTTGTATGGATTCTGCCATTGATCAGCCTAAGCAGGCCACGGGTCTTATCTCCCAGGACAGGCCTGACTGAGACTGAGTGACGAGCCTGCAGAACATCAATGCCTGGCATCCTCCGTTTAGCACTAGCCCCTAGTTTTAACTCAAACACATTGATCTTCCCTGGCAGAAGGAGAAAAACAAGATTGCAGGTAGATGAAGGCAAAGACATCAGAAAATAAAGGAGCTCGTTTTAGCTCAATTGCCGTGAAGACAGAATTTTAAAGTCTGACGGCAGCAAAAAAAGACATTTAAAAGACACTGCGCTACAGACGGTGGAATTTTCAGCTTATAATAATGGACCGCAGCTGTGTGAAATACAGTACCATCTCTCAGACCTCTGTTTCTCCACTCTGGCCATTGTTAAACTACTCATGGATTATTCCCTTCCAGAAATTTGCATTATAATACAAGCTTAAACTTGTAAATTTGGCTTTGTGTGAGAGCTACTCCTGTAATCGTACTTCTTGGAGACCGAGAAAGAAAAAGCTACCAAATTACTTCTAAGACATTATTATGATACTAGTTAAATAAGACCAGAAGTTAATGCCAGTGAGGGAACAGCATTACAAACATTTTAAACATTACAGAACAACAAAAGGATGGAACAACCCACACACTCAAACACGCAGGGAGGGGGAGAGCAAGTGGGCATACTAGACATCTCAAAGCAAGCCACCAAACAGTCTCTGTTTTTTTTCTCTCGACTGAATACAAATGGTAGAATTGGCCTGCTCATAGGTTGGCATTGTGCCGTCTCAAATGCCAGGGGCGCACATTTTTCCCACTACACTATATTGTGGTAGGCTGATTTATGAGCTCTTTCAAGCTGCTACGATTATGTGTAGCAAGGGGGGAGGGCTAGGCATAACAACCACGGGGGTTTGGAGCGCCCGTCTGCAGGATGAAATGTAATCCGCAGAACACGGGAGGAAGCTGGGATAGCGCCCGATCTCTGTGTCTATAGTCTGGGAAGCTTTTGTTTACCTGGACAGCAGCAGCTCTAACTACCCAAAGCTCATTTTTGCATGGTATATCACAGTCATTAGAGTCCAGGGAGGAAAACAGACATGGCTCGGAGCTGTAGCGGAGCACAAGGAAAAAAATGCAAAAATATACTGCTGCGGAGGGTTTAATGAAATTCATCTGGCCACACGCAGAAGCAATAATAATAATACTCTCTATTCGTATTAACTTTATTTTGCCTTTATTTCTGGATTCTTTTGTACCTACTGTGAGAAATAAAATAAAAATTCTGGTCTTGAGGAGAAGTACAAAGTTTCCTTTTCGAAGATGCAACTTTCCTCTTCTTTGCATGGACATGGATCCTGACTTGCCTTTTGTTCATTTGCTTGGCAGGCTTGGTTATAAGTACAGCCCCGTTATTGCTCGGAGATCCCTCATTCACTCCCTCCCTCATCCGAATCCTCATTACCACTTCTACTGCTGGCAGGATTCATCTGACCCAGTGTTTGTGTTTCAAATTAGCTCAAAAGTCGCATGAAGGGCGAGCTCATGAAGGGAGAGTCGTGGGTGGGAGAGACAGTGCTGGTTGCAAGGATAGAGCTAATGTGCTTAGCCATATTCTGGGGATGCGTGGCCCTTTATAACCTGAGCTGAGTAGTTTTGTGGAGCAAGAAGAGTAAAAATGTATTAGAAGGAGCAAGATGGGGGTGGGAGAAATGTTAAAAACACAAACTTATTATGTTTCCTTTGATGATCCAGTGAAGAGTGCCTGTTTTATTCAAAATTCAGGCAATTCATGTCGGCACCTCTGACTTCCTCCACAACCTATAACCGTGCATCTCATCCCGTCCTTATCCCTCCTGTCATCGCTCTGTTCCCAGGTTTGAACTGTGTTACTTCCGTGCCATATTTTCTTTCTCTTCTCTGAGCCTTTGTAGAAGTTGTTTACGAAAGAAGCAGGCAGGGTGTTGGGTGGCTTCCAAACTTAGTTCCAGTGTTCAGCTGAGCAGCACAAATGAAAACGAATGAGGTTAGCAGTCGAGCTCGATTCCTTGAGGTAAGACTATCACTAGCAGAAAAACATGGTTGGATCACATACACATACACATACACATACACATACACAACTGTATACAGAACATACAGTTTGAGGACACACAAAGGCACAAAAATACACACATGTCCCCTCTCTTTCTCTCTCTGTCTCTTTCTCTGTTTTGCTGTCTTCTGCACAATTACAGATACACACACACACACACAATACATTGAGGTGCCTATTTTGACACCTACCTATAGGTTCTTCCACAAGAACATTTTAATTGAGAATACTGTACTGTGCTTTCGCCAAACATCCATACCTCATTTGTTTATTTTCGTGGATTTAAAATAACAACAACAAGCAAAAACACCTGAAATGTTTCTACCCAAAGGAAAAACAAAGTTCAAGTCCAGGCCAGGGAGCTGAGCACCCTGGCATATTTTGGTTTTAAGAGTAAATCATTTGATAATCTAAAATGAAGATGAAACAGAATAACACTGTTTGTCTCTTCTTCCGCTGTCTTTATCTCCCCCCCGGCTTTAGCATTCATGTCAGGCTGAATCTGACAGCACAACTCCTGTTGCAGATAGCGTTGCTTTGCTCTTCCCCAATATGCACCTCTATGCCCTTCTCCGCACTTCTCCCCTTTTCTCCCTCTCCTCACTTCCCTGGAGAACTGAATAACTTGTTCGGCACAGGTAGGCTTGGTCGTGATGGGCATGCATGATTGACAGAGTGAGAAGGAGAGAGACTGGAGGGAGAGACTAACAAGAAAGAAAACAGCGCAAGTAGAGTGAGCGGAAGAGAAAAGAGGCCCCGTGAAAGAGTGGAGACAGGTGAGGACTTCAAAGGTTTCTTTGACCTTGTTGGGCATTTCTTAGGGGAGGAAATCAATAGGTAATGGAGTCAGGATGTAAGCAAGAAGGCCAAGGGTAGTTTCAGTCTAAAGGGCCTGGGGATCAAAATAATCATTCCGCATGTTTCACTGTCTAAGCCTTGCGCGCTAGTCGTACAATACAATAATCATCCGTGAAGGAAGAAGCATTGTAACATTACAGAACTGCCTTCATTTCAAGGGCCAAGCGTTTATGGGCCACTGGAGTTCTGCAAAGCCATCCAACTTCATGCTAAATGAGGAAGCAAGTGCGGCTCGTATACCATACAGTGGGCGCAAGTGCAAAAATATCAGCAATATTTCAACAACTCCCGATAAAAGTGGAGGAAGCAAGGGCATATAGTGAGAAAGCAGCGAGTGATCTGTCAGATAATAGCAGCGCTGCAATATTCATCACAGCAAGCAACGTGCTGCTAAAATTGCCTTGTTTGAACTGGTAGTGCCCAACATTGCATCGTGATATGACAAGGCCTCATTTCATATTCTTTTGAAGATTTCCATGCAATCATTTTTGCCTAATTTGTGACTATTGATCGGAGAAGGATAGCATTCAATCTAAAAGAGAAAGCTTGAAGAGGAAAAAAAGACAGCAGGAGACTGAATCAGAGTAAGAGACTGTATGTAAGACCCTAATCAATATTTCATCCCTGTGCCTTGGTATTAATTACAGCAGCTCATTGATCAGTCAGCCATTAAGCACATGGGATGCACCAGACTCAGTCCCATTAAACCTTCCTCTGCTTTCCCAACTTTTCCTGCTATTAGTGCTCCATATTCTCTATATTTTCTTCTTCCCACTTTTCTTTTCGCTCTCTTGGGCTAAAACAACACAGAAATAGAGACATGCTCCACTCCAAAGCCTCCTTTTTATACAGAGATTGTGCTATAGGGCTGCTACAAAGTCCCCTCTTAACACTTTTAGATAGCATGCCAGCATTGCAGAAGAAAAAAAGATGTGACAGGCGTGACGTAACACAACAGCATTTGCCTCTAGTGTGACATTTAATATACACATTGGCAGCCCTTTCTTAATTATAATAATTGAATAACATGGTAGTAAGACCACAGAGCTCCCGGACCTCATTGTTATCCCAATTTTTCGACAGTTTCGGCTGCTGTTCTTCTTTGAATTTAGTTGCTAACTGCTATCAGCTGCTTTTTAAATCTCTCACGGTGGGTCGCACACACAATATGCGTCAAAACTTCACACCTGTTCTGCCCATAATCCCATCCTGCCAGCAGTCCCTTCTACATAGACACTGTTCCGATGCTGTTAGTACCTCCCTTGTTGGCTCAAAGTCGAGACAACTCTGTCCCCCCATCCTGCAACCATACCGTTTATAGAGGCCTGCAAGGCTGCATAATGGCGCAATATTACCACTTTGAACAGGCAGTGTAAAAGGGCTTAATTCTACCAAACTCCTCCAATCCCCCCTGCTCTGTCTTCCACTTTGTCCTTCTATAAGTACACACCCACAAAGACATAGACACAAACACATTCTCAGGGCAAAGAACACCTATGCGCAATGAAGCGGAGTGTGAACACAAGACAACAGAAGAACAAAAGCATATCTGTCAGCAGTATATGGCTCTTTTGTGTTTGAGTCAGTGCATTGGTCACTGTTCTTATCGCAATAAACGCACACTCCTAATCGTAGCAACCCCTTCCCTACACATGGTGGGTTTGAGGAATTGGCAGCGTGTGAGCCCCGATATCTAAATCATAACCAATCTATCTCAGGAGCCCTTTTAGCTATTTCCACCCCTGCTGTCAAGCAGAACTTTGTTGTTGATAAGCATTTAGCAGCTCCTTTTGAACTCAGTATCTCATGGGCATTTTGTGGAGGTCAGTACACAGAAAAACAAAAAGCACCATTGATGTTGCTCCAGGCGTTGGCTGTGTTATGACTGCAGAAAGCAATAGCGTGATAATATTCCAGTAATCCAATGAAGTGAATTCATTTTGCTTCTGAATGTTGTGAAGAGCTAACAGGATCAATAAACAGTGCATCGGGTAATGAAAACATCAAATGGTTTTATCCCTGATTGTTATGAAGTATTAATAGACTTTTAAACTAACTGACAAAACATCAGCCCCTTGTGTGGGCCTCCAATTTGTTGTCCCTCCTGTGTGTGTCTCGGTGAATGAATGAAGCACGCCAGGAATGAGAGTCGTTGTATCATGCATGTCACATAATGCACAAATAGGTCAGGTTGCAGCAAATTGTACAGCATACAGAAAGTTTGACTAGTGGCATGAGTCCAAGAATTAATGTCAAAGTTTTGTGATTTTACATTCATAGATAGTTTTGTTTAAAGCAGGATTATCTAACTGTTGCTTAACTGTATGGCCACAACTGACAATTAAAGAATTAGGGTAGGTGCTGAAATGTGTATCTCAAGTAAAGAGGTCAATCATTCAACTAACTGTCTTGGTGATGTCAGTTAAAATGCAGTGGTCACTGTTGCTTTCTTACATTGGCTACCTTTAGCTGCTGATTCTACCAGACAAAATAAGGCTGTTGCAGTAAAACCCTCCAAGTGTACTGAACTGAGTAGGGATTAATTTTATTGCTTATGAATTCAACATCTCGTTTGATGTGAAAGATAGTGTTATTTCCTCTTTAAAAAGTTTCACAAAATGATCTACTATTTCACAAGAAAAGATAACTGGAGTCAGGGGAGAAAAGTATTTTTGAATCTCACCCACAATATTTATCACTGTGTGACTCATCAGATTTATTATGTGAGCCCTTTAAGGGGTCGTTATGTATCCTCATCCAATGTTTTGTGTGATATGTAATGAATTAGCTTTCCACGAGTGATGTAACATACTCATCGGAAAGTTATGAACTTCATACAAAGTTACTTTGGTTAGGTTTGAGAAAGGAAAAATGGTGACAACATATGTTAAAGTAACTCAGAGTTCACCCGGTTCACACAGCTCTGAAATCCGATTTCCCGGGGGAAAGTCCTGTATTTGCTTGACTCTTGTACCACTCCAACCTGCCTCCTTACACAGACTTTCCATCTTTGTGTTACCTTCTTCTTTACTCCTGTCAGTGCATTGGTCATGATCGCTGCCTTCCTGATTACATGGGTTCTACACAAATTACTGAGTCATGGTTATGTGGATTACATACAAATTGTGGTGCATTACTTTTCTTAGGTATGAGTATGAACAGTGCATGAGAACAACCTGTAGGTCTCGACCATAGCTCTTGAAAGTGCTACAGATATGTTTTTAGCTTTACCCTATCATTATGAAGTACATGGTGATTGCACAAAGCAATGGCTTTAGACCATCTGTGTTTACATTCGTTCCCTATAAGCCTTGCTCTCACAAAGCAATTTTTTCTGCCACTAGGTAAGGTCACCTGGGAAAATGCGGGCTAATTTACGAAGTGCGTCACCATTGGGCAACCAAAACAAGAGGAGGATAGTGCTTTTAATTTCCCCATTAGCTATCAGTATCAATGTAAGTTATTGTAATTTCCCCAGAAGCAGAAATGGCAGATGGTGGAACAACCAAAGTAACTGTGTATACGGTGTTAGTTGCTAGGCTCTGAGGAAAAAGGAAAGCAATCCTTTTTTCTTTGTGACAGTGGCACTAACAATAATACCACTTTGAATTAATACAGTTTGTGATGTCATGGGGTATAAAGTCTGAAGCAGCTTTACAGACAACGAATGGGAGCCTGATTTTGTGGACCCACACAATGTTTGTTTTCTCTTTTATACCCAAATGAGCATTGTAGTGTTCTTAGATGAAAGAGAAAATATATCCATACACTCACAACATTCCCTGGCTGCTCTCAGTGTTATATAAAACATCTTTTATTTATTGTCTCTGGAGCAGCTCAAGACTTCATACCCTATGACACCGCAAATTTTAGTTTTAGTTCACTTTAGTTTTTGGATTTGGGAAAGCGCTGTTCATGTTTATTTTACTTTTTGGACTGTCTTAGACCTTAGAAATAACATGTATGAATTTTATAAATGGGCATTGTTCCCATTTAAGAAACGGGGGGCTCAACCAGCATCATTCTATTTGTGACTGGAAATCCAAGATAACAGATAATGTCATTTCAATATTGAGCAAGTGGCAAAACAGGCACATTAGCCTTGATTAAAGACTTGCAAACTGTTTTTGCATTTTGAGCAGGATATGAGAAGATGAGCATCTCTTCTGCATTGTGCATAAAAGCCATTGGGCCCGCTGATGGCCCTTAAGGAGTAAAAGTTAAACTTACACAGAAGTTTGAAAGTGTAGAATTCTGAATACATGAACTCCTCCTCACAGAGAGGCCATGGCCTCCGCCTGCAGGTCCGCTAGTTCATAACAGTCATTTCTGTGAAATGTGCTTCTCTGTCTTTGCTCTCTTGCCAACTGTTCCCCTTGTCTTTGATTCCCCACTTCTTGCTTTATACATAATGTCCACTCACCCTTTCGGCCCCACTACGCATCTCTCCTCTCTCGCCTGCTCGTGCCCTGCCCAGACAAGGGCAAAGAGGCTAATCCTGGCTCTGAGGCCCAGTAAGCTCAGTCAGCTCTCCTCCTTCTCTCCTCTGTCAGGATCCATTTCGTCTAACACTCTCCCAGGCTGTCGTTACGGACACCAGAGAGCAGGGTGGTACTTTTGACCTCATTGTGTGAGGAATTAGTCAGCAGCCTGTCTCTGAATCATTGCTTGAAAACCCCTCAGACCTGCCAACAAATATACATACAAGCACACCCACATAGAGCAGATGCTCAATTCCAGAGATACTTTATGAACAACTGATATGTTTTCATCGAAATTCAGTAACATGGTGCAAACCAGAGGTTAGGCCAAAAAAAATAAATAAAAAAATTGGACTTGATTAAAACGATCTGTAGGGGGGTCCTGGCCTTGCACAGCAGGACAGTAATACAATAAGCTGCATCTTTAATGCAATAAGACTCTGGCTGAAGATATTACATCCCTTCTCTCAGCCCAGACTGTTATTTAAGAGCCTGCAAAAAGTATTTACATGACTCAAGTTGACCCTTGTGCTAGAGGGGACCGGGAGAACAAACAAACAAGAGAGGAGCAGCAGGGCTTGGGAGGGGAGGAGAAGCCTGTCTTTTCTGGGTGAATAAACATTCCCCTGACCAACAGAGAGACAATTCCTGGCCTATGAGGCATAACAGACTGGGACATATCTACAATAGGGAAATAAATAAAGGTGAGAAAATGCACACCGGGTTTGCATGATTCAATTCTGACCTTCTTCACCCACAGATAGCAATGGAATAAAAATATACCCAGGTCAACAAAAAAGGCAGAAAGAAAATTTTTCTACTGGTAAAAAAAATGAAAGTCTGCCAGATGGTGTCATTGTAAGTTCATGTGTGGGTGGTTTGGTCTTGCGAAGCACTGTTCTCATTGAACCAATGCATCCTTGTCTATGCAAGTGAGTGTGCTTTGCAAAACTGCAATCAAGTTTTACAGATTTCACACAGATGCAAAAGAAAATTGATTTCTTCATGTTCCACCAAGTAATTTGCAAATCCGAATTGATTTGTTCTCCTTTGTGTTTCGCCGTTAGCTACATGGTTTCCAAAAACAAAAATCTCATTAATGAGACACCAGGGAGATGTCACCACATACAGTATGACCTTTACCTCGGGCTCTGCATAAGTATTCCTTGGATCAGAGACACCCACATCAGCACAATCTGCTGGCTAAACAGCGGGGGCTTACAGGGATCTACTCTCTAACTACAGCTGTCTTCTTGTGCAAATGGACATGCTAAAAATAGAGACTGGTTCTGGAGCAAAAGTAGTGTGAGAGAATTTTATAAGTTCACAACATAGACTATATATGAAGATGGACAACATGTCTCCAACTCCTTCAACTGTGAAGACTAAATAGCCGAGAAACGGCCACTGACCTATTCCACTGGTGTCATCATTTGGGGACAGTTTGCACAGTAGCAATCTCTGTGGTATCCAGTTTTTGTCCATACACCCAGTCGACCAATTCTGAGCAGTGGCACTGATCGCGAGCACACTGACTGGCACACATAGCTAACAATCATGGCATCAAACAACCTTTTTATAGCTTTAAATAACTAATTTTACCATACTTATCAGAAACAAACACCTGTACAAACATCAAATGTAGTCTACGAGGCATCGCCACAGTCTATGAGTCAGAGCAGAGAACACTGGTCAGGTCCAGCCCCTGCTCCTCCCCAGCTCTTCCAAATATGGTCACTTCTGGCTCCAAAGAACCCACATGACGACGTCCAAAATGCCAAACTCAAGGCTTCACAACAGTGGGCCAATGGTTATTGTAATAGCAGCTACATCCATTATTTATACAATCAACATGTTTAATGATCTCATCTCTGGTCCTTTAAAATTAACTAATTAGGTCAAAAATTGGTTTAAAAAAAGCTATAAACATCTACATTGATGGACAATTAAAATACATATTCTTGGAGACCAGACAGAGGGCACCTGGCCATATTACAGATAGGAGGAAATTCAATATCCTGTGATGGTCAACACTGCTCTGCCTCCATGGTAATGAAGGACACTAGTCAGACATCATCAGATACACCGTGTGATTTCCTACGTGGTGATATAAAGGTAAAAAAACAAGTCAGTCTGCTAGCAGTATCCCACTAAATAAAAGTATTTGTACTATTTTCTGAAAAGTCTACATTGAAACGCACTGTTTATGTAGCTCAATGACAGAAGGAGAATAAACTAAGTCAACAAACTGTCTTTCAAGTTGGCAAATTTACCATCTCCCTCTGTTTTATACATATATATATATATATATATATTACTGTGAGTGTGTGGTTTTTCTTAGAGGGGTGTGTCTAATTATGATTCTACTTGCAGAGAATACAGTACTGCAGTCTCAAAGCTTCCAGGCATTGTGTTCTCCTCAGATAATAGACATCCAGACAGAACTCCTGCTGTAGCCACCATAATGAGTCTCCTTCCCTGACTCCCTTGTCCCCCCACCCCCTCCCTCCGCCTGTCTGTCTGTCTGTGTGTCTGTCCCTGCAGAGCCCCTAATGGAGCCAGAGGTCTGTCTGAGGATTTTTGTGAAGCAGTTGCCGGAGATATCGACTGACAACTAGCCATCTATTTGAGGATAATAAGGCCCACTTATGCCAGAGCAGATAATGTAGACGTCGACAACAAACACAAATAGTCCTCTGACAAGCAGAGAGGCGAGGCTGACTGTGATGCTTTATGATAACTTGCTTTTTATCTTTAGCGGTATAGCATGTAGTGTCAGCAGCAGACAAAAAAGTCTTGCTCGTCTGTGGGTTCAAAGTGAAAGTACTTGAGTTACATTTGATTGAGGGTGTAGGAGGCCGACACACAAACTGTGATTTGATTAAACAGGAACACTTAATGTATCTGCTCCTGATGCAATTAGTCCAAATACATTGGGATATTATTTTTCTAAGTCTGACAGTTGCTGACAGTTTAAGGCCATTGAGTGATGTGAATCTGGGGCACAAAACCCATCCATCTTAGCAGTATAAGGCTTTCTTGAAGTTACGGGGATGTCAGTAGTGAAGGTGTATTAAAGAATATAGTTTGGGACAGCACTTGAAATGTTCTTTGCTACATATATATAATTTAAAATGGCCGAGGCATTACAAACTAAGAAGACTGATGACTGCAAAGTTTGGCAATGCGGGCTGTGTGTGACTGTGTTGGCATGCCATGGGACAAAACTTTGTCAAGAGCAGTCTGCCTGTTCCCTGAGCTGCCAACAAGAGGGAACAGTGAGAGAAGTGACTGCTGGAGGAGGAGAGGAGGAGAAAAGAAGAAAGTGAGAAGGGTGACAGAACGGAGAAAGAAACATATGTGATTTTTTTGGCAGGGAATTAGCTGGGTAAAAAAAAAAGAAAGAAAAAAAATCGTTGCAAGAAAAGGGTTATGCTTTTCTAATTGGAAACAAGCCTCTGTGAAGCAAATTACAAGCCAAAAAGCCAAAAATCATCAGATGAGATAGGCGCAGAGAGGAGTGAAAATGGGAGACGGTTAAAGAGATGAATATACGGGGAGATTGGGGTTTCCATTCAGTGTGGCCAGGCCTCAAAGTCAATCTTCATCAGCAATCCCATCTTTGTGTGGAGGTCTGGCTGAGACGGGAGGGGGAAGAGGAGGAGCAGCAGACCAGAGAGATCAAAGCCAACTAAAAGTGAGGATCAAAACTGAACTATTACTGTAGCCTTACAGTAGAATTATGCATGCGATACTATTTCTGCACGCAGACGTAATCGGCCTTTGCTTTGATGGTATTAAGTTTTGCCCTGGTGCTAAACTGGGGCCGTGGCTCTGGCAGGGAGGAGGAGGGAGGCACGCTTGTGGGGGAAGAAGGAAGGATTGAGGAAGGAAGTCCATTTAAATTGGCAGAGAATTAGGCTTAAAAGGCCCTTATGGCTCTATGTGTAGGTCTATGTATGTTTGTGATTGCGAGAGAGTTCAGGAGTTGAGAAGACATGACATGACTCTAAACAGGCAATCGGGCTTCATTGCTTTAAAGCACAGTTCAGGGCTGGAGAAAAAAAAAAAGATTTGATAACGGAGTCTAAACTGGACTTACGACAGCCTTTCTCGTCGCTCTTGTCAAAGCAGTCGGGCAATCCGTCGCACTGCCACCCACCTGGGACACACTTCCCATCTCCACACATGAAATTTCCAGGGATATTGCACTCTGTGGTGAAGTTATTCCCTGGGAGCAGCTGGCTCTCTGATTGATAAACAGATACAGGAAGAGAGAGAGAGAGACAGAGACAGAGAGAGAGAGAGAGAGAGAGAGAGAGAGAGAGAGAGAGAGGACAACAAGAAAGATTATTACAATCTGATTATTACAATCTGACTCCATGAAGAAATTAAACAGGTGGAGGGATATTGCATTGCAGCGATATTCATCAACACAGTCAAAATGGAAGAACAAGTTATTATCTCCATTCTCTAAAGATAGAAAAATAATAAAGGCAGTGGCTCTCTTTAAAAAGCTATATCAATCTACGGGCAAATAAACAGAGGACAATCTCATGAATACAAAAGCAGAGGAGGTCATTCAGTGTTAACAGTATTGTGGGCGTACGCATCAAGTCTAGAGCTGGGCAGTACCATAATCGGGCCGATAAGGAAACAAACACCAAAGAACGCTCACATACAAACAAAGCACATAGTTGTGTCTTGGACACAGATGCACAGATAGGCACACACAGACCGGAAATAAACGCATTCAGCAGAAAGCATGTGCCCCGAGTCCGTTCGGGGCATTTCTAGTTGACGCAGTGCAGCTGCGGTATAATGGGCTGGAATGTGAAACATGGCCTTTTGGCTGAGGTTTGACACTATGCGGAGAGCAGTTTAGCTCGTAAACAAAACTATAGGATGGTAATGAGGAGTTCCGGGCAGACCGGGAAACACTTTCATGCTGCATTGCTGAAACTGGGTTCAGCTGGTATAGGCCACTTCATTACACTTAAGAGCAGGACGCAGGAGGTGTACCTGCTGCCAAGAGGTGTAGACTTTTAAGCCTTAAGTGACGGCGTGGTTAACCACTAAAGTGACTGACTGGGTCACACTATATATATCTCTCTTTCTTAGAGGGTGTTGTTACATATTATCCTTTCTAACAGACCATTCCAACATATTTCATAAGGTTGCAAAGAGATCAAATATATCCTATTAGTGCTGTTTAAAGAGAAGATGCTGTTTCAGTTCCTCCAATATTTCAAAATAAAGCAGATAAATGAATTCACTTTGTGCAGGCTTTGTCTTCTCTATTTAATCATAACAGAGACACATCCTCCACGCGGCTGCATTCATTACTTAGGAATCCACTGCACTACAGTACAAATAGAAAACGTTTGACCTTTAAGTGTTTGTGAATTCAAAACCGGAGCTCACAGGTTCACAGTTAGTTGATATTCACTTAGTAGATGTAGCCAGTTCCCAGAGTACCGCTGACACATTGAAATTATCTGTTCTTACATCATCCCTCCACTGCTGCCCTTTTACCACAGCAGGTTGTGGAAACCATGTATAGATCCTCTCATAAATGAGACGGCACGACCCTTCTGATCCTCTGCGGGGATGATGCAAACTCCTCTTTTGTCTCTTGCAATATACAGAATGAAAAGTGAGGGATAAAGAGAAAAGGCTTTGTAATTTATGGAGACTGGAAAGCATTTCAATTATCATTTCTTATTAGTGGGAGGAACCATCAAACGCAACTTTCGACAAATTTGTGCAATGAAAACTGTTAGGTATAATTGATTAATGCCTTCACAAAACTAAGGAAGTAGGCATTTAGTGTAGAAAATGTTACTTATATTGCAACCTACTTTCATTATGCTATGTTGGAGTAGAGTTAAGAGAATGAATGTTTAATATTTAGAGCTTTCAAAAAAATGTTATTAAATAAATTATTTTGCATTTCAAAACAGTGTTGAAGTACATTTTTAAATGGTAAAGCAATTTACCAGCTTGTTTTTATTAGTTAATTATTAATTAAATGACAGCAAAAAAAACCTGAATGTGACTAGCATAAAGTAGCCATGTCTGTAAAGGGGAGGCCCATGGGTTCCCATAAAACCCATTTTCATTCAGATAGCTTGAGTTCAGAGGTCAAGGCATCCCTGTGAAATGGCCATGCTGTTTTTCCATCGCCAACATTTAGACTAACTTTGGAGCGCTATATCACCCCCACTCCTCAGAAGCTAGCTTTCAAACTCAGCCTGGTACAGCCTCTTAAAGTCAGGAGTGTTGGCCTGTGATTAACACAATTTAAAAATATACAATAAAATACCTTTTTTTTAAAAAAAAAAAAAAACAACATTATGTACAAATCTTAACTGCATCATGATTGAACTGTTAACACTCACCATATTAATATTAAATTTCTTTAGCAGAATAGGATAAACAACATGGGCATAAATTACTATCTGAATGATACAGAGTTTATGGTATTTAAAAAAAAATAAAAAACCAAAGGTTATTGACAAAACATTTCGGGCTGGAGCCCAAGATGCCACAACCATCCCCAACCCCTGCTCCTTCTTTAAACCCAGTGGTGGTGCAGAGACCCATTTTCTAGTAGACAGCAATTTAGCATGGTGAGTCATCCGGGTATATGGAAAAACAACTAAATGCCAATTTTTTGTTATCTATCTGAGAAAACAGCACCACCTTCACACAATCTCCCCTGGCTCATCCCCTCCTGTCCTTGTTTGTTTTGCTCTTCCTGACTAAAGGGACCGACACAGAGATGCACACTTGAGGGAGAAATCAGGAGGCGAGGAGGAACACAGTAACAGTAGAAGTTCATGTCACATATAGAAGGTAAACAATTCAAATCTGAAACTTCCCTCTTGTTTACCAGCTGTATCTGACCATACTGTGCTTTCTTCTCATACTTTGTATGCTATAGATTCCTCAGCAGCCAGCAGCATTCATGAGGGTTCACAGACCCAAAAATAAATGTGATTGAGGACCCTCAATGTCGACAAAACTCCTAAACAAAATACTATGTAAATGTCCATTCAGACCCGCACAGAACAAGCGTAGGAGGGAGCTGTGTAAAATGGCTTCAAAGAGCTGGTGGTTCGAGAGGCATCAGGTTAATTGGACAGTTGCTTTGAGAGCATGAGAGAGAAAGAGAGAGAGCACAGAGAGGGCTGTATGTGTTGTGTGTGCTTGAGAGACGGCCAAAAGGAGTGAATAAAGGAAGGCTGACAGACAGCTCATCTTTCCCCATGAGTCTCTGACACTGCCAATAGCAAACCTTTGCAGCACTTCTTGCATCCAGGTTCCTCTTTTGGCAGGCTCGACACATCTTATTGCAATACCCCTGTCATTCTATCGATGGAGTACAGCGGTTTACCGTCGAGGTAATGAACATGCCCACCTCATTACTACAGTAAGTGTGGCTACACAGCTCACTACAGACTCCTCTATGAGCTTGTTAACAGAATAATAACACACTGCTGTTCTCTGTAGGAACTGTGGCACTCCCACAGTCACCTGGGGCACTTTAATGGACATGACGGTGTCCATGCACAGTGACTCACTCATTTATCCTATATGCTTTTAACTATGATGTTGTGGATATCTCGGGACATTATGCGCAGCTGCACAAAACTGCTGTGTACAACTGTGGTCACAGCGGGTGTGTGAGGGAGAATTGGAGGAGATAAGGCAGGGATGACGCTGGACGTCTGTGTATCTTGCTGGGGGAAGTGTAGACCAATTACTCAGGGTAAATATTGACTATACTATCCTTGCCTCTGCACACCCATCCTCTTCCTCCCACCCTTTCCCCACCCTCCACCATGCTTGTGTCCACTAAGGCCCCATTTAGACTGTTAAACCATAGAGCATGGAATCTTTCCGGCATCAGCTGGATTTTTTTTTTGTAATTAGCATTTCCATTTGCACTCCTTCCATAAAGTTTCACTAGTTCACTCAGGGTGAAATTCTTCCCTCTCTTTTCTTCCCAGCTGCTGCTGCTGGTACTGTATATATAGAGTGCACGCCTCTTACCTCAATTATAATTTGAAACAAAAACGAACTCCCAGCATAAACACAAGTCTAATTTCCCAGTGGTTCTGAATAATACTGAAATTACATTAGGAATATTTCTTGCAATATTTTCCAAAGGCAAAAATCATCCCTAATGCAATCTTTCCTCGCCTAATGTTGAGTCATAAGTGACATGCAGTATGAGCACGACTGCTGTGCTGTGTTAGATTATATTTAGAACATAAGGGCACTAATGAAAGCAAACATTTCTCATATTTATGCAAAGTTTAAAAATCCCCTCCAGATATTTTTAAGACAGAAAAAAGTTCAACTGCCTTGTTCAAAATTCTTAAAATTACATAAACTCTTCCATCATTAGAAATCCAGGGTTTTGAATATGTACGTACGTCTTGATCCAAAAGTTTAAATGTGGAACACACATATATATATATATATATATACAGTATATGTGAGTCTAATTTGTATATACACATAAATACATTTACACATATATTTAAATAATATTTTTCCTATACTGCTCTGACACGTCTGAGTCTCAGTGCTTTCCACAATAGTTCAGCTCACACTTTAAATTGCAAATTTTAAGTTGCACGCTGGACAATGATTGGCTTCCAGACTAGTTATGATATCATAAAGTCCTGCTTGTGTGTTAGATTTAAGGTAAGCAAAGAGAAACCCTCCTCCCTCAGCAGAATGTGAAAACAGCCTTCTAATGTCAAACTCTGCACATACATCATTCTGCACAGTGAAGGTCAAACATCCAGGAGAAGTAACAAAACACAAGGCACATTTTTAAGGGTACTACGTGCAGACTTTGACCACTAGTAGTGGTACAGAGCAATGTTATTACCAGAAGGTTTTGTTCACACATGAACACGTGAACACACATGCCTTCATCCAATTTCAAGCTATTTGTCTACGTAACAGTTGGTGGTCTAATGTACAAGTAAATTTAGTGATGCAAAACAAGCAAGAAGACTGCAAACTAGCAAAGATAGATCTAAAAGCCATTCAATGTATTTGTCCAGAGAGTAACACTTCAAAAAAAAATTAAGAAAAAAAAACACACTTCGTTTGTTTACAAGAAATCTCCTCAGGGCATCTTTAATCTTAGCAGGCAGTTCTGGGTTAAAGCGAGGAATAAATTCTAACTCATCCCACACTGAAATAAAATCATGAAATTAATATATTGCAGATGGGTCTGGTTCTTGATGTCTGCATATCTCCTGGGTATATGATTTTCATATTTACTTTTAAACCTGATTAATTTTTTCATAAGTGGAATTGGAAAGCAACAACCTCTATAAGGATTGTCAATTATTCAATATCTTTGACCACTGTTGCCCATTTGAATGACAAAAAAAATGAAGTCAATGCAGAAATGGCAAGCTTCCAACTGTTATTTCATGATTATCCATGGGTACACTTCATACATAGTGATTCTGGTAATGGCAGCCTGGAGACGTCAGTACACCCTAAGCAATTCTCTAAATATGCAAACACGGGCTGTGCAAGGCAGACTACAGTCTAGCCACCCACACAAATACGTTTATACGAAATGTTTGAAAGCCATCCCGACATTGGACAGCTAATTTGGTAATCAAATCTATATCACTGTCAAGAGAGCCTATTGAAAATTCACAATTAAACTTTAACTGGCTTCTAATGGTTCTTGTATTTTTACTATATTGTCACAGTCCTGGGACGGGTGCAGAAAACAAGGTAGTAGTGCAAGTAATGTGGACCTAAAGTTCACAAACGCCGGAAACTTTTAGCTGTATGCAATTAGCAAGATATGCTGCAGTTAGTACTACAAGCTGATAAGCGTGCGAGTCAGTCACATTATGGTGAGCGCAAATGAAACACCAAGGTGTGCCGGAAGCCCAGTCTGCAGGTTCCTGGACAGCTACAACAGCGACAAGGAGAGAGCAGTATATAAGACAAGGACAGTGTGTTGGCTTTCCCACTCTTGTATATGAATATGAATGGAAACACATCAAACAGGCTGGATTTGTAGATCACCAAGATCATACATGTTTGGGTGCTTTGGATGTTTAAATAAAGCCTAGGTGGAACTGATGGAAACACTCTTTTTAATGTGCAAGTTTTTTCTTTCTATGTATTTTTGTAGTTTCAGTTTCATGACATAAATATTTGTCTCATTCTTACAGCCTGTTGTGACCTACTGCATTTTAGAAAAGTGTTTCTTCAGCATTCGTAAAGTGTAATACAGAAGCATTTTAAATGTTCCTTATGCTTATAATGAGAATAGTTCACCAAAGTTGCAAGTGGGCAAAATGTCCCCTGCAAGGGGACTTTGTCTGTCATTAACACTTGCATGACTGCCCATTTAAAACAAATGAAAAGAAAAGTATCCCTATGCATTTTAGTTTTTTTCTGCTGTGCAGAACTTGCGCTGAACTGTGGATGTTTTGGGCTGTTACACCCCTGATGACCCTTCTGTATTGGTCTGGATGTAACTGCTGCTACAAAACTCTCCCAATACAGAAAGAGAGAGAAAAGTGCTGTGTGGAGGTGGGGAGGACTAAAAAAATATGCTATGAGGAGTTAACAGAACAGTATGTAAAGAGTTTCAGCTTTTAAACAATAGCAAGCTGAAACTTGCTATTGTGGATATACAGCTGGACAAGGAGTCACATGGGACATGTGTGGAAGAAAAAGGTAGAAGGGGAATAAAAAAGAAAAAGCGAGTTGGACAGTAACATTATTTTCTACCCTCAGATTCCTAGTGATAGCCGGTCTAAGCAAGTTCTATTCCCTGTGCTCTGCGCATGAAAGGTCAGTGATATAAATCTATATCTGAGATGACTATTGGCTTGGCTGTTACTGCTTTAACCCCATCTTCCTCAGCAGGCTTAGATATCTGACCTGCATTGATTAGCCCTGGGTGAAAGGTTGAGCCTTCAGATTGAAACAGAAACAGAAAATTGATTGAGCTGCCTTTGTATACTTTGTAAGCTACAGCAGAAGTCAAAGTAATACTAGCAGGCATCACAATAAAATATTTATCGATGGGAGTTGTTCTCTTGAGGAAAAATAAAGTTTTTGTCTTTAGAAATAGTCCCTCTTTCTCATCACCATCACTATCATTTTTCAGAGCCTGTTTGTCCTCAATTTAAAACAGTCTCAAAAGAGCAAGTCAAGTTACATTACAGCCTGATAATGTCAATATAAACATGGACGGCAGGGCCTGCTTGTGTTAGAGGATCAGGGAGGATTGAATCGATATGGCCAGGCTGTGAACAAAAACTAGCTTTTTCAGGGTTCAAGGATAGAAACTTATTTTTCAATTACACACCACTCTTAATGGGCTGGCCACACAAGAGGGCTGTGAAGCGCAGCGGGTGGTGGAGGTGATTTGGCTGTTTCTTTCATTGTGTGTGTGTGTGTGTGTGTGTGTGTGTGTGTGTGTGTGTGTGTGGCAGAGATAGAGAGAAAGAAAGAAGGCGCTTCCCAGAGAGAGGAAAGGATCCTCCATCCTTTTCCTTCGGCTCACTGAAGCGACCAGTATAAATAAGCGCAAGTGTAAAGAACCTGGTCTGCATCAATTAAAGACACCCTACGGACAGACAGACACACAGGCAGGCCAGCATAAGCACAGAGCAACAGAGCAAGTAAGGCCTTAATGGGGAGAGATGGAGAAAAGGGCAGTCATGCATGAAGAAAAAGACAGTAAAACCCAAATAATAGCAGCCACATTTAGGACTGTGCCTCTTTTCAGCCGCTGTTCAGCCTTTTTCAACCTCTAACAGCCACATGGAAACCATTCCTGTCAATCTGTGTGTTAGAGGAAGGGAGGCCACAGGCTTCATCACCTGCTATGTTGTCACTTTATTTGTGCCTTCAGCTCTTTGCATTTGTGTCCTTGACAACAATGCTAAGTGAGCAAGATTCGCAGTTTTACTTTTCAACTTAAAGTGAGAAGAATCCGGCTCTTAAGAGGTGAAGATTATCATTATTACAAACATTTCACATTACCAAATGCATGCTATGCTCACTCATAACCAGATCCCCATAAAATCCACAACGGAGTGTAAATACCTTATGAAGAAAAATACAAAACAAAAGCAGATTATGAACGCAATTAGGCTTTAAAAAAGTGCAAAATCAAAAGTCATTAAGCAGATCTTAAGCCAAGGAAGGCAAATAACACTCACTCACATTACTAACTAAATAGAAAAATAAAAAAATGGGAATAAGCCAAATAACAGCATAGGACCAGGGGAAGTAAATCAAAAGTTTCATTTTTGTTTTTGATAAAGGAAAAGGGGCTCATGCTCTATAAACCACATGAAATAATGGATAGTTACCACAAAACAAAATAATAGATGCTGAGTTACTTTGCGTGGACATGACATTTATTTGCATTTATTTGCATTCCCTTAAACTACAATATTCTTCAAGAAAACCTTCGTGATCTAGCACAGTGGGTCTCAGCCTTTTTATGTCAAGAAACCCCAAATTGATACACATTCAGTCAAGGAATCCCTATTTCATAAGATTTCCTTCCTGAAAATATTTTGTTGTTTTAGATCATTAAAACCATCATTTTGCCGTTGTCATCAATAGCTGGGGAGATAACTGTGGATGAAGTGAGACCTATGATCAGGGCTCACTTCAATGATGAATTAAATACTGCAACAAAAAAAGCTAGATTGGTGATTATTACAATGGCTTTCTCAAAAATCCTGCTATATATAAAAATAATAAACTACTACAAGGGAATTAATACCGTCACACTACAAATATTTACAATAATGGCTATATAATGTAAGACACATGCTTTTATTTTTCATGCATGCACCATATTTAACTTCCATTTGTTCCAGTTTTCTTGTACATGCGATGCTGCATCTTGTTTCATGTCATTCTGTGTAAGTTGTGGTGTGGCTCCATGGTACACTCAATATGAAGGCCATATCTTTCACTTTAGCTTTTAATGTGTAGCGCACTCCAAAAATAAGACTTCCTCACAAGAGAAAAATTGTCATGGGGTTGATGTGAGTCAGCCTTGCTGCCACAGCCTCTGTTGTTCCAACAGTAGAGGAACGTTGATATAAGAGGCTGACACAGCTGACATCTTCCCTGCTTCATATTCTTCTCAAATGCAACATGACAACTAGGGCTGGGCGATATGGGCTGACAATTATATTGCGATATTTTTAGGTTATATCTCATATTTTTAAATTTCCTCAAAAGCACTTCATTAATGCTAGAACTGGGTGAAAGAACTGAATATTATAAAATCAAATTCCCTCTTTGATGTGACAATATTGTAGGAGTGACGATTGGTACTTTGAGAAAATATTAACACAGTTCTCATTTTTTTCCATTTTCCTATAAAATCAGGAAAAAAACACTATTTATTCCATATCACAATATATCCAATATCTAAGACAATATACAGTCTCATATCTCAGTGTGATAATTCCAAATGTAGTCTTTTTTTTACATTTATTCACATGCACAATCATCCACATTTAAGTATAAGTGTCACTGACACAGCTATGGACACAGTAGAACTGGTGGCTTCAGCTTTACAACAAAGCCCAACAAGGCAACTGAGTAATCCTACAGGTTTTAAACAAATCCCAGATTTAGCCAGTTTTATAAAGCAAATCTATGGAGGTGAAAACAAAAAGCACATACACTTGTCTGATAAAAACAAATCAAATGTCTGATAAAATCATGCACTTCTTTGCAGTGTTGTAATACTCAAGATTGGTCCTGATCTTGAGACCAGTCTCAGGACCACTTTGTCTCATCTCGGACTCGACTGTATTTTTAATCATCTTGTCTTTGTCTCAGTTAGGACTTTATTAGAAGACCAGTCAAAACCACAACTGTGGGGATATTACTTCATTGCCTGTGCAAAAAAAAATGAACGTTCAATAAAGTTGATTACGGCTCTTTGGTGTTTGTATCTGTATGCTCACTGAAAACATTTCTCAAAATAAAACGGTAAGTAAATGGTAATAAAATGGTAAGTGTGTCATGCAGTGTGGGACTCGCCCTGCCTTGGTCTTGATCTTGATCTTGACTTGGTCTAAAATCCTTATAGTTTTGCTCGTGTCACAGTCTCGACACACTCTGGTCTCAGTGATGACTTGGTCTCAGTAGTTGGTCTAGACTACAACACTGCTACTTTGTAACACTATGGCAGGTGCAGTGGGTAAGTTAAACATGTGAGTAGCTCTCCAAAACCTAAAGAACAATACAGAAAAGTCAGGGTAACAACTCTCTCACCTCAACTTTCACTTCCAAATTAAGTGCCTTAAATAAAACTAAACCATTGGTGAAGCAATGATGATCAAAACTGTGAAGACAGTTTAAAAAAAACGTTGTCAACATGGGTCACCCAAGCAGTGCTGAGACCAAATCATCTCTGCCTCTGCTACACTAGCTAGCTTTATTAGCAGTGACAGCTGTAAGCACACAGTTTGTTATGAAATCCTGATCATCACTGTCCTAAAAGTCAGAAAATGAGAATGTTATACTGTTCCAAGGCGGCATGGTTTGTCATTTTTAATCACATCATAAGCTGCAGGCTTTTTTCAGGGGGGGTTTAGTAATAGACACATATTGATCTCTCATCTGGTCATCACCACTTGTATTTACTAAGGAAGAAAAAAGAAGTCAGTCAGCCAGACAGACAGATAGCTGAAGTTTATTGTGCTCTTAATTTGTAAAGCTTGTCAACTGATGAGATTTTGTTTATGATTCACAAATTAAGATTTAGTATGGAGGTCAAAGACTGAGGACAAATGCCATTAGATATCTAAAACTTATTGGACAAAGACAAATGAGCCACAGATCCATAATATCAGTGCTTGTTCCATCGTTCAACATACACATGCTCCATCTAAGTCATTCACAATCAGCTTTAATGCTAAACTCTGTTATCTATGCTATATGATCAACTCACACTGTGTGCAGCTATATCTCAGTATACACAAAGATAGCCTTAGTAACAATTTTGACAGGCTTACATAATACATATGGGTTTGTTGATGCAATAAGAGTGTAACCATGCTGATAAAGAAAACTAACAACAGCTATGTTTTATTAATTGTGTTTTTTTCTCCCAGTTTGGAAAACCCAGTTTCATATGCACTGCAGTCCTTGTCATTAGCCTGGAGAGGGCTGCAGACAGACCTGTGCTGCCTCACATGGTGGTGCAGCTGCTTATTTATACCTTTCAATGCACTGATACACTGTATGTCAATTAAAACTGTACTGTTTCTGTCCCTATAGAGTTTTCACTTTTTTTCTTGTTTAAACTAAGCAGGAGCACACTGTAGGAAATACTGAAATAATACAGATACAGAAGGTCATGGTGATGATGCCTATTGCTACAGTTCCATTATATACCAGTTTAAATACTACCTCCTCTGAGTTTGACACAGAAGTAGAGCATGTCTGTGAAATGGAAATGTCTTTTACATTCATATATTTTATTCACACATTCTGTTTCTATCGGGGTATCATGAATATACATATTATAGCCAAAGAGAGATATAGACAGAGCGGAGGAGGCATACTGAGCAAGAAAGTCAAACAAAACCAGCGTGGTAGCTGCTGAAGGGAGCAAAATAATATTTAAAAATCCTCCACCATCACTTAAGCGGCATAGCAATATTTTCCCCATTTCGCTTGACACTTAAAATATTCATAATCACAAAACAGCACTGTGCTTCCTGAGCCACGCACACAATTGTCTGCACGACTAATGGCATGAAAATTTCAGTACACTCGTGCCAACATCCTGAGGAAACAGACAATAATAAAAAAGCGACTTTCTAAACCCAACCACTCTGCTGAGTTTAATGCTAAACTATCACATGCAACACAGATGCTTAGAAGCAGAAGTTAAAACTTTATCTTTGAAGTTTTGTTAGCTAGTTACTTAGTAACTGTGTTCAGACTAGAGTATAATCTGACCAGCTGCGACATTACAGTGGTGGGTGTGATGTGGCGCACCACTGCGCCTGGAAGCATCTCCCTATTTGCATATTCATTGGTCTTGGAATTTTTGATGAGGATGAAGGAGTAGATGTACATTTAATCCTTTCCAGTAGTTCAGTTTCATGTTTTTGTGGAAAAACCTATCCCACAAAAATATCATCCAACGCAGAGCATTTTTTAAATGTATCGCTTTGGAGGGAATCTTAACCAAGTAAATAAGTTGGCCCCAATATTTAGTCGCAGTTTGAAACCGTAATAAAAAGGGAAAAGTGAGACTATAGCTGACTTCACCACCCTGGGAAAAGGAATTAGAGTCCAAGGACATCCCAAAAACCACCCACTGTCAGACCAAATCTTAGAAGTCTCTGGCACCAACCTCACAAAGAGAGAGTGGTTAATTCTCAACAGGATCGGCTGCAGCACTGGTCAGCTCTCGCAGGTGGGGCATAAGCCCAATCCCCCTGTGTGCATCTGGAGAGGAACAAACAATGGACCACAAGCTTGTCCTCTCTATAGGCTAAAGCGGGATTAGTCACCATCCATGCAGCACGATAACGAAGCAATTGTTTGTCTTCGGGACTTATCACTTGCTGTTTAATAAAATAAGGACACTGGCTCACGAGGCAGAAAGTCAGAGTAAATTCCTCAAGGAAGGAAGACAGAAAATAAGCCTAGTGATGTGCAAAACCTCCTCTTTTATTGCATCTCAATATAGTTTTTTGTTTGTATTGTGATCCAAAAAAGTCAGAAGACGATACAAGAAATGTTACATAAACTCACAAATATTGAGACCTAACTTTACTGCATGTGAAATAAAAGGACAAAAAGTTTGTGAGTTTGGCAACAGTCGCATTGTATTGCCCTCACAACCTAAAAAATGTCATTGGCTTTTCATTCTTCATCATGTAATGCTTTCCTGAAAACTACGATAACATGGCAACATCCCAACACAATCATTATCTCGGAGGGAACGTAATACAAAAGCTATTTTTATTTCCCTGCATTACTCTTTTGGACTCACATCAAACACAGTGCTGTTTACAGTCAACATGCCTGAATAAATGGAAGTTTTCTAACCTCTTATGGCTTATGGCATTATCGCAGACATTGAGGGATAACTAGAGCATTACTAAGAAAACAAAAGCCTTTCTTCACCCCCAAATCCCCTGAAACTAATTCAAATAAGCACATTTACACAATTAAGCAGGCTGCACCACATGGGTTTGCCTGAAGATAGTTCACTTACATCAAGGCTGTCAGAGTGTTCATGAACCTATACTTCACTGACACTAAACAAATCAAATTAGCCACAAAGCTGTGAGTCGCCCACCAGCAAAGAGTGTCTAGCCTGTAGCTTTTCTAATGTGCACTAACATAACTGTAAATGTATGTTACCTCTACCAGAGATATTCAGTTTTCCCTGCCTGTCTACTGCTTCAGTGCACTGCTTAAGCGTTTTGTGCACCGCGCCTAAGCCATATGAACGTAATAACAATGTGGAGAAATCTGGACAAGCTGCTGCACGTCTTTGTTTGTGCCTCATTTCCACTGCATGGTACGGCTGGACTCAACTCAACTTAAATCACTTATGGAACAAAGTACAAGGTTTTTTTTTTAAAGTGTGGGTGGGATTCTAAGCTGATCGACAGAGTGACACCATGTGAAACTGCCGTGCCATCATTTTCAAAGCAAAACTCATTGAGTCCTTTCATCTGCCACCAAACAGTGGAACATCTGCACTTTGTTAATTCTCTGGGGTAGTGGGACATAGTTTTGAGTGCTGCAGTTTTTTAAAATCTGGGTCGAGTGAATAAAATAACTTTGTTAGTGCAGGATGTCCCATGTCTCGTCAGTGATGATTCTCTCTGACTAATCGGTGCCCTGCAGTGTTTTATCTCTTTTATCTACTGTCCCTACCTCTTAGCTCAGCTCGCTTGGAATCTCGACCAGTGTGGTACCAAAAAAAAGTACCAGTGGATTCAAGTGGATGTGTATTCTCCTTATTGTAGGCTGTGAAAACAATTTTAGACTGCTTATTTTGTAGTCAATGAATGAGGAATTTTATCAGCAAAGATAGATTATACTGACTTAATATAAAGCTGTTTAGTACAAAACAATTTATCTTCACAACTCTGCTCTGGTTTTTAAAAAATATTTCCTATAACTACAAGAAATCATTTATACTATTGTGGGATGATGGGGATGTAGATGGATAGGTGAGTAGAGCAAGTTGCTGTTTTTTTGTGCATGCTTTATTTCTCTAGAGGTCACTTTTACAGACAAGAAATGCAATAATGCAAATAGCAATAATTTGCTCAGGTTTAAAAAGAAAATAACAAATTCTCTGAAAATCCAGAAAGAATCCCAAACAAAATCTAATTTATATGACAATAATGTGAATCTCTCACAGAAATGTGAACAAAACATGTCCAAGTGTTACATTACCTTTATCTTTTGATACACTATGTTTCCTTCTTATTACAGCTCTTTCATTTTTGCCTACAGCCTTGCAGTCAGTTTGTTACTTCCCTAGCGAGACAGTGACCTCTTAGCCTGCCAGCATTAAGTGCTTTCCGGCATTTGCGAGGTTTCGGAAGAAAAAGCCTTGATAACAATATAAATTAAGTATAAAATGTCTGTTGACAGCCAGTTTATTTCTGGTTTCAGAAGAAAATCGAAGAATTTCCACAAGGATGTGGCCACACAGCGAGTAGCAGGCATCTAGAAGAGAGGGGTGAGACAAACCCTCTTAAAAGCTTCAGCCTTGTTAAAGAGGCTGCATTATTGATAGTGCATCTGTGGGCTGAAATAGTACCAGAGTGAGTAGAGCGAGACAGAGAGAGAGAAAGAGAGAGTACCAGCTTGAAGAGACAAAATGTCAGAGAGAAACTGTGATTTTCAACAACACAAATGTGATTTCTAGGTATGCATATTTCACAGACACAACAGAGACATACCTAAAAATGCAATGAAAAAAACAAAAATATTCTACGAATTTATTTTAAACCTTAAAATAATAATATCATTATTAAGCAAAAATGAAAGTTTAATTTGGAAAATGTCAATATAAACTTAAATTAACTTAAATTAAATTTTAAAATTTAATTCCATTGATGGATTTCACAAACAATGAAGCAAGTACACATACACCTCTAGGTTAAGATTGTGGCAAAGTGAAATGTAAACTCATGCAGGGTAACACGTTGGTCAATGAGGGAAATAAATGAGCATTTCTCTCCTCTGAATGGAACTGCAGAGACATGGCTGTATATACAGTATGTCATTAATACAATATACAAACAACAACAGTCTGTTCAAATGATTATTCCCTGCAACTGATCCCCTGAAGCTGTTTCTGTGTTCTTACATATGGACACATAAAGGTTAATGAAAACATAAAAATGCATACTTTGCAAACAAACATGCACACGCAGCTCTTTGGCAACATGAGCACAACAGTGATTGTTTCATTAACCTCTGTCTTATTACGCTTATTATGTATTCATTTAGAGGCCTCTCCTTTATGAAGTAGACCTTGCAATGACTGCCTTACACTGCCTTTGGTTTTTTTGGGAAGGGTGACTGGCCAAATTACCCTGGCTTGACTAAACAAGGCCCTATTAATCACACACTGGTCTGCCATTAATCTGGGATCACAGATCACACTGAGCCTATAATCCCATAATGCTGGTTTATTTAGTCTGTTTATGAGTCCATCTGCGGTTAAATTAAAATGGAGATCAGGGCATAAATGCATTACAATGCTCAAGCTCAATATTGGGGCTATGAAATCCAGCATGATTAGGTCGAAATACAAGAAAAAAAAAAAAAAAAAACACTGTCACATGCTGGCGGTATAGGGCACTTTCAAAAAAAGTTGTTTTGTTGCAGTTTTCTTTTGGCTTGGATTTCAGAGAGGCAATTGTCCATCTAATCCTCTAAGAGATGACAGTGGCATTTTCAACAGCATCCCAGCCTATTAACATCACCTTGGGATTACCTTCACAGAGAGGAGGAGCTGATGGAGATAGGGGCGGGAGGAAGGATGAGGAGGAGAACGATGACAAAAATGAGATTTGTGGACAAGCTGCTTGCCACTCAGACAAACAGCAGTCTTGTTTGACACAAAGACGTACAAAAATAGACTGCACACATAGTATGACCACAGAGACAGACACAAAGCCATCCAGACAAATATCTTTTTATGGGCTAGAATTCCTTATCAGTCCCAAGGAGGAAGCTTCTCCTGTCAAACAAACACATCTATTCAATTAATTCCAATCCCCCCACATCGGCCCATCACCGGCACAAAACTAAATGTCAACATTCCCCTGCGTCTCTTTCATCATGCAGTCGACTGTCACAGAACACACCGATAAACAGCGCGCACCCCTCATCCACCGCTACGCCGCGAGACCCCTTACTGAGCAAGCTGACATTTCCGCAGAGCCAGCCAGATAGTAAGAAATGATGCAGACAGAGGCACAGAGGGAAGCTGCCAGAGCTGACCTTATGTCACACCTGCGAGACTCGTGTTTGCTTCAAGTCACGCTTATCTCTGAACATGACAGGGGGGAAAACATTCGCAATCAAATCACCGTACTTAAGGTAACCAAAATCTACAAGTAAGTGTAGCTTTATAGATGCTGAATGAGCCAGAAAATGACGCCCAGAAACTAAAATGTCGTAGGTCTGGGAGTCATGAGTACATTTCATTTCATAGAAACAATGTTTAAGAGATGGAAATTGAACTATTAATTCTTCTTAGCACACGCAGCCTCATTATGCACCGTGGAGAAGATGTACTGTGGCAGAGGGTTATGATGAGACGAGTGAGGAGGAGGAGGAAGAGAAGTTGCACCCTTTTTACTTAAAAAGTGCCTGGGGAGAGAGAGAGAGAGAGAGAGAGAGAGAGATAAAATGATGGAAGCGGGGAGCGCTCGACAAAAAAGGCACAGGCTGCCTTTGTCTGTCTTCTAGTCTGTGTATTAGCAAGTAATGAGCTCCTAATTGTGTAGCCAGGCCATGGAGTCACTGCAGGGGTTGAGAAGCACTGCAAATGAACTATATCTGCCAAAAACACCGGGGCAAAGAGAGCGTTAGGGGAACAGAAAGAGAGAGCACAAGGTGAGTGGGAGAAGAAAAAAGGGATGTGAGATAGAGACACTACATTTAGGAGAAGGGGTAAAGGATGGGGGGGGGGGGGGGGGGCGGGTTACAGGAGCATTACAATAGAAATGTTTATTTCGACAGAATGCAGATGAGGGAAATGAGTGCCCGTAACTGCTGCTGCGATCCCCTTCTTTTTCTCTGTATCTGTCTCCTCTCTCTTTTTTTCGGTATCATATAATATCTTCTCAGCTGAATGATAATGAGTCAGAATGGTAATAAGTCAAATGGAGGGCCTTAGTTTAAAAGGTAGCGGGTGTGCGAGTAGTCTTCACCATGGCAGCTGATGTTGTAACTAAAGGTCATTCCAATAAGATTTCAGTCTATGTGCTGTCTGTAAAAGGCCAACTTAGACATAGAAACGACGTGACAGGAAAAGACATGAACAATGATGAGAAAGGTCACAAGAGTACTAGGTGACCAATTTCTATCCAACTGGTATTTACAGTCAACACGATGACTTCACGGCATACGCCTCATTCTCTCGCTGTTAAGCTTTTCTCTCCTCTGTGTGATAGAAAGTGTGGGAGATGTTTATTTGTGTGTTTTGCGGGATGTTCATGTGTTTGACCATGTGTGCTTTAGCAGAAATCCACACACTATTTGTTTGACCAAATCCGTGTGATGACGGTGTGGACGGCCCCTGGTGTGTCTCCTGGTTGGCACTTAATTCATCTTTGCTTGTGAGCCTGCTTCACCTGGCTTCATCCCCCCTCCGAGAGATAAGCTGCATTACTCAGACCTGTAATTCTGGTACACTCATTCACTCACAGAGCCCTAGACCTCTATGTTGTCATGGTAATGGCTAAAAAGTACTCTGGCACTGCACTGAGAAGAAGCGTCATGTGCTTGTAGGCTTATGAACGCAAACAATTTCCTTCTCGCTGTGTAACAGTGCTGCTCCATATCATATGCAGACTCATGCTCAGAGCCGCAGCGCCTTGACACCTTTACAGCTTCCAGCGGGTCAATATCACCATCTCTTCTGACATTCTTCCACCTTCGCTCTGTTTCAAAGCAGGAGAAAATACAAAGATCAGCGCTTTAGCGGCTTGTTGACCAGCTGAGTGAACGTGCATCAGTCTGCACCAGCGATTAGCTCTGTACACCTCATTTCTCTTCACTCCTACACCAGTGCCATCTGTGGCAAAAGAAGTAGGGGTGGTGGTTGTGGGTGGGGGCGGAGGTGGCTGGTCTGACAGAGACACACTGCTCAAAGTGCTCTGCACGGCACCGGTAAAGACACCAAACCAAATGAAAACAAATGGCCTCCCTCTGAGAGCAGCTCCCACTCTTTGGGCTCGGTTTAAGAAGTGTTTTTTTTTTCTCTTTTTTTTCCAGTGGGTTTTTATTTCCTTTCATTCGAGTTTGTAGTGAGTTAAATGGGTTTGGTTAAAGAGTCTCACTGGTGCTGATCTGAGCTAACCTGCAAGAGGTTCAGTTACAAGTAACACTACATGGCACGGCATGGACTTACATTTTAACGTGTATGTGTGTGTGCAGACTTAACTTACAGCGTGTATGTGCGTCCCTTTGTGACCGTAAGTCCTGCATGTCTGTCCTTGGGTGAATGCACCTTGTTTCCCCTCTCAAGTGTCTGTGCAAGTGTGCACATTTTTGTGTATCAACAGTTATGTGTGTGTTTGTTTACACTTCTCTGTGTCCATAAATTTATAAGTGTATACGTGTGCGTGTGTGTGTGTGTCTGTGTATGTGTGTGTGTGTGTGTGTGTGTGTGTGTGTGTGTGTGTGTCTCCACGGTGAAGAATGTGTGACTGGCTGCAGAGGTCAGTCAAGGAGAAATCTATCATAATCCATCATAATCAGCTGCTGTGCTGTTCCTTCAGGACAGATGAGCTCCTGACCCATGGCGGACATGGAGGAGAAGAGAATCACTTGAGGGTGAAATGTGATGTTTACCAGCTTGGCTGGTTTCCGTAGAAGACATTTTCAACTCTATCAGGGGCTGCGTAGACAACGCAAACAGGTCAAGAAATTTGCAAAAGCATGTGGTTACTGAGGCAGCATTTCTTGTGCACATTCTTTTCCAGCGCGAGCATATTTATCATTTTGGAAATGTCACTTGGCAAATTTAACTGCACTAGAAAGATGAGATCACCTGTTTGATGTTTTGCTGATGGAATGATGGACGTGCCATTGTCTGATTATGTGGGCATAAAATATGTGCATTTTTGGAATTTTACTTTGGTTGAATACCCTCTAATTAACATTCAATAGGAATTAAGATAATAACTTTGCTCCATTTTCTTATTTTTCACTTCAAACAAGCAATTCTTTGTTTGTTTCAGTATGGAAGATCATGTTGTTTTCCCAGTTGCAAAGGTACATAATGAATGACAAGCACACAGTGTGTGGCAGTGCTTAGTTTTATAATCATAAAAAGCCCCAGACACAACAAATTGACATAAACAAACTTGAGGTGATGATGACAGTGTCTTGGCCAAAAAGTTGCACCTGAACACACCGCAAAGATGAAAGCAAACAGCTGACCAGCAGGTACGTTCAGTACCTGTGTGAGAGGAAATGAATCTCCACACCAACAGGTGGTTATAGTCTGTATTTATGATTCAAAGGGGAAACCTGAAGACAGACAGGACAGATTCAAGATGTTAGTTAGCCAATTTGCCCAGTAATGACACAACTCAATGTTGAAAAAACACAGGATATTTACCGTGCACTAGTGTACAGTCACACAAATAATTCCAAACTGTTTTTTGCTTCAGAGCTCAACAGCTTTAAACACAACCGTGCCTAATATAACAAGTTTGTTTTGATCTCGCATCTTCTTGACTTTGTCATTTGTTTGCTTTCCACATCTTTGTCTCTCTTCTGCCCTGAGTTGAAGTGCCAATCAGACCCCAATTCAATATGCTGAATCAGCAGAAAATAGGCCGACAAGGGCAAAACATCTCGGAAAGATGGAGAAAATGGGAGCCAGCAGAACTAGTATCCTGCTGGCCATTGCACAGGCGTTGGAGGGTGAACTGGACAACCCGGCCCACAAGGACTGCTGTGACAGTGGGAAAGTGAGCTGCTGCCCTATTCCTGCTGTGGATCACTGCTATACCCCGTCCAGTGGTGGCTGCAGTGCAGCACTGTCCACGTTTGGTAGGCGAGACCATGCAGCCATCTCGTTGAGGTCTGAATTGGTGGACGGTTAAATCATTCCATCAGACCATCAACATGACAGAACCAACCAGAAACATGATCAATTATAAAGAAGCAGCCATCAATGTAAGAAAATGCAAAAAGAACTAAATCACAGTGCAGAAAATAAAGGAGCTGATGGGATCACATTTTACTGGTGTTGTACCTTGTATAATTCCTTTGACAAATAAATGATTGATTGATAGATTCATTCATTCATTTGAAAAAAAAAGAACCAAGCAGGAATCAATAAAATATACTCATCCAATATATATATAGTACACACTGCTTTTGATATGTGGCGCTAGCACGCTGTCAGGACATCAAAAGCCTTGAAATGTCATTACACAAGTCTCCAGAGTGCACTAACTTTTGAAGTACATTAATACAAAGCTCCATCAGAGTCTTCGGAAATCCCACCAATCTTTCATTAAGTATCTTGAGTCATTAGGCACAGGACGGCCGGGCTGACATATCGTCCTGGGCATAGAAGAAATTAGTCAAATCTAAGGCCCGCAGCTTCTCATTAGAGAAGGCTGCGCAGAGACGGACTCAATTACCATCTCTGACACACTAGGCCCTGGCAAGACTAATGGCTCTGGCCCAATAATGACCTAAGCCGGGCCTGAACGTCCTGCCCTCTCCCCCACTCCACAACCAACCCACCTCCATTTTCATTTGCCCTCCCACACCTTGCTTCTACTCTCCCTGGTTCAAAAAAACCAGAGGGTAAAAATTAGTTTCTGCTTTTCATTCCTGGGGAGCAGGAGCCGCCTTTTCGTCTTTGGTATTCATTGAACAAGTGAAAGGAATTAATTTTGTGGCCTACTGCTGGGGGCTTCTGCCAAGCCATGGTTGACAGGGAAGCAGCATTAAGGCAATTAACATGGGTTTTGCATTTGATTTTGGCTGGCGAGACTGCCTCTGTAAACAGCAGGCGGGATCAGGTGATTAGTTCCTGTGAAGATGAGCGCCTCGCCTCCCCTGGTCCCTGTCCAAGAGAGGATTACCCTTTATACTGCGCATACACACAGCATCTTATACATACACAAACACACACAAAGATACGCTGACACTGCTAGAGAAGAAAGAGACCATGTGTGGGGAATCAAAGAAAGCGCACACTTGAGGCAAGGGGCCGAGAGCTCAAAGGGTTAAGCCATGTTTGTGACATGACAGAGGTGGAGTCATATCTTCTCCACATATTAACTTCCTGCTTCTGCATCGCTTCACCTCTCCTCCTTCAAACAGACTCTGAATTATCCCCGCCTGCGTTGACCCTTTTATCATCCATTTAACACAGAGACTAATTCTTTGGATTCAGCTCCATTAAATGAGCAGGTCTTTCACGTATGTAATAATGGGGAATTCAATATCGATATCAAGGGGTCCTGAGTCAAAGCGCTGAAATTAATTGTGACAAATAGGCAATTATTTCGAGTCGGGGAATTGAGATTGATCTTATTTGTTCATTTATGCACTCGCCTGGAGGAGTAGCCTCAAGTGGAGACTAGCTTTTACATCACTAGATTGGAATTTCACCTGAGAGGCTGCTAAATCAGACGTGTGTCCGTGTGAATGAGCACGCAATAATAGGTGAAGAGAATTCCACAGACGCTGTCAACTTAATGTCAATCCAGTGCAGGGAGAAGGGAGGGTCACATCAATCCCTTGTACTTTTCCCCATGGACAGAGCTGGATTTCAGAGTAGCTGAGGGTTTAGCTGTCTTCTGCTATCGCTCCGTCATGCCTGGCCAAACACTTGTGCTCTCAGAATGAGGCTGACATGCAAAAATCTCCATGACGCAAATATGGCACGCAATCTTCTCACTTAAACGTGTTAAAGAATCTGTCAGATAACTATCAATGAGACATACAGCTATATTCCATTCAGAGGGGGAAAGAAAATTCAGTGCAGTCTGCATATCACTGAAATTTCACACTCTGCGGCACCTCAATTATAAATGTGAGTTTCACTTCTGCAAATGGCTTGTTTCATGAGCCAGCATTTCTCGTGCGTCTTGGGCTTAAGAGTTTACCCCTGACCTATTAAACAATCCTAAATTACTGCGTTGTGTAATAGAAGGAGACAAAGAGTCCCACAAAAGGTCTCCGTAATCCTAAAGATTAATCTAATCCTGCACATAAATGCATTACCAGCACTGCTGTGCTTCTAAAACAGATTTCACCTACAATGCTATAGTGACAATTTGCATATTTATCACACAGGACACTGAATGCTAACGTTAAAACACTTGGCACGCGGTAGGGAAAAACAAGGAAAACAAATGTCTGTGTGATTGCAATCAAAAAAGCGTATCTAGTCAAAATAACCATTGTACTTATGATTAGATGTTTGGAAAATTGCATCTAATTACAGCATCCAAAGCTGGTGGATGGAGTTGGGCCACTGACTGGAATGATGAAACTGCCAGAGCTGTATCACAATTACAGAAGAATTATGCATGAGGCTAAAGGTATGTCCACACGAAAGTTCAGTGCTGCATAATTATCACCGCAGGCATTTGGCAGCTGATATTTACAATCTCACTGCGCAGATGATAAAGCATTGGGCAGCAATTAAAATAAACAGACTACAAAGTAAACATCAATGTAAACGTACAAAATATTATTTTTGAGCTGCATTTCTATTTGAACAGTCACTAAACATTTCAAATCCTTCTATTTGTTTGTTTCCCTTAATCTAGACGTTATCCTTTGTGGCTGATATCCTATAGACTGAAAACAGTCAATCAATGAGGTAATTTATTTTGCCTGTATTGACAAAGTGAGTGGGATTCTTTGAGTTGAGAAGAAAATATTGACTCTATTTTCAGGGCCAGAGTCAGTATCTCAAATCAAATCAAAGTCATATGAAGAGCCAAATATATAAACGCACCATATATTCGCCCGCGTTGACAAACACACAGAGGATCAGAGGCCCTAATGGTATCGCCGTCTCTTTCTAGGTTTTTGTTGACCTTTAAGGTAGTGTTTGTTTGGTTTGACAGGGGGGATGCTGGAATTTCAGTCCAAAATAGCCTGTCAGAGTCCACACTGGCTGCCATGGTGGCTGGGAGACACAGTACAGCAAATGACTGCTGATCACGGGGGACAGCAGGGGAGCCAGCTGTCAGCCTGCCAGGGTCCGTTCCCTGTCTGACAGCAGGAAAAGCAACACAGGGGACACATACAGCGGGTCGTTCTCCTCTCAGAGGAGGGCACCGTGGATGAAGATAAAAGTGGTGAAAACCAAGGTGACCGGGCAGGACAAAAATGAGCAAATGTGCTGTGTAAGCTCTAAACAAAATAATCCATAACTCTATTGTTGTGTTCCAATGCAAAGTTCCTCTACAGTGTGCATTTCTGGACTCAATGCATCATAACATATCGACAACTTCAAGGTCAAACATTTATAAAGCCTCAAAACTTTGGACAGGACTCAGCAACAAACTGACAACAAAAATCCGACATCAGCTAGCAAGACTCAGTGTAAATGAGGTCCACTGTGGGAATCTTGCACTAGGACCTGCATAACAACCTTGGATAGGTTTCTTCCTGTTATAAAATATGACAACATAATGAACAATTAAGTGTTAAATTACCTTGATATTTTATAGGCAGAATCTCAGTATATTCAAAAGCTTAATCGTCCTCATAGAGCACAAACAAAACCTTTTGCAGATATTGATGGAATAACCACGTCAGTAGCCAAATGTCCCGTGTACTTATCAGGACTGGCTCATTAAACGTTTTAACTAAACGACGTCAAGCAGCAGAATGGGTGCGTCAAGTCACAATAAAGTTCATTTTGGACTGTCTTTCGGTGGATACAGCTGCCGAAGTGGGACACATCTCATACGCCTGTTCAGTTTCTCAATTATCTGAAAGTACGTTAAGTTTGTTTTTAGTTATCTAATCAAAACTGAAACAAGATGTTGGTGTTGCACATACATACACACACAATGGGGATGCACCAAACTTGGCTCGCAGTCAGGCTGCTGATACATCCCACAAACCTTCACTTGCAGGCAGATCAATCATGCAGTTTACTGCTTAATTCCATGGTTGCTGAGGTATTCAGGGTTTCCCACACATTCATTTATTTGTTTCAGCCCGCCACGAACAAAACATCTGCAGCCACGTATTGACTGCTGAGGGGGAAAAAAAAAAAAAAACCTCATGAAAAAGTTCCGCCTGTGCTGCGTTCAAATTTTTAAAGGGACAAAAATGGTTAAAAAAGAAAAAGGGACACACGCAAGATACAGCAACAGATAGATACTAATTCTGTGGAAAACACTGTTATATTCACAAATTACACAGATCCGTGCAGAAGCTGCATCTGAAACTACCTTACTCCGTCAGTGAAATTACTCAGTTCACATTACTGTAAATAAATAGAAAATTTTAGATGTGATTGGTTATAGCGTGCCAATTTTCCATCTCTCTCTGTCACCATTCATTTATTTTCCATCTGCTCTGCCTGATCATTGCTGCTTCCTGTGTGTGCTTTGCTGCTTTACAATGAATGGGATGCTGCAGCTCCACTATCTTGGCATATACAGGGTGTCACTTATCCTAAACTCTTAAACAAAGGAAAATCAGTTAAGGAGAGAGAAGTTGTCTGAATTGATAAAAGGGACAGAGCGATGGGATTTCCAAAAGGAAGGGGTTTTTAAGAGTAAGGTTTTTACCTTCCTTTTCTACAATAAAACTGAAAACTGTATGGATGTAAAGTTTACCATTTCCCTGCTCCTGCTCCACTGTAAAACTTAACAATGACAGGTAAATCTCCTGTCCTGCCGGCTGCTATGTCTCTCACTATGTGAGCAGTGTGGGTGTGTGTACATCTGCATGCATTGTAAAACTGAGAGACTGCAGCAATCTTAAAAATAATCCAAAAACATTCTCAGCTTCTGCCTCACTTGAAAACAAACTTCTCAGCACATCTCAAGTTACCCTTTAGGTCTGGCACTAGACAGTTCAAATCAATGTCTAGCACAAACTGTCCTCATGGTTACCTCCGAGGGGAATAACTACAGTGTACAATGTCCTGGGTAAAAGTGTTGAGTAAGTTGGTGAAAAGCAGAAGTGCCATGTATTCATAATCAGTAGGCAAAATGCAAAACCGAATGCCTCAAAACAACTCTCTTCAGTAAATAAGGAGATTATACCAAGACTGAAGTTTGATCTTGGCATCCAAGGACGTGCTGGATCAATATAAGGCAACCAACAGGGATTAACAAAGCTTCTGCATCACTGCATGACAAATTAGTAAAAATCAATCCAAAATCAATATGTAATGAGCTGTCTTCTAACTTTTTCCAGTACATTTTACTCCTCTCTGTTTTTCTGTCTCTCTCTGTTTCTCCTTCGATCCATACATCCCAGGGTTCATGAAACATTTAGCTTCATGACTTATAGATCAGAGATGCTCAAAGAGAATGGACACCAAACCTACATCCCACGCACAGAAAAATACAATATGACTTACACCTCTGGTGAAAGATCAAACACTACAATATGCAAATGTGCATTGCTGTTCAAAAACATGGAACATTTGTGCTGTGTTGTGACATTTGACCAATAAATAATGAAACAGATCCCACTATGTGCTTACCGCAGTTAAAGCTGCACTGCGACCAAGGTCTGAAACATGACTCCAGTCATGTGGCTTTGTTTAACAACTATGGGAACCAAAGCCACACTGGCCCTTCTTAATCCCTGGCCTTCTCTGTGCAACTATGGCTGGAAGTGCATCAACCGTGTCAGCCAGCACGAAAACACAACATCTCTCTCTCACTTTTCTCTCTCTCTCTCCTGTTCCAAAGACACGCAAAGATAAGCACAGACACAAGGGTTTATTGGGCCAACTGGCCTGTCTCTGGGAAGCCACAGTGCAGAAATACAAAGCATAATAAGCAGGAGACAATGTGATTCTGTCTCCCCGTTCAGGGGGAGAAATGACCCGAATAGTCTGTCTTTGGATATGAATGAATATATCCGACCACCTGGCCTGTGTGTGTGTGTGTGGCCTGGTAACACAGAGCACGTAATGGAGCGTACATTTATGTTGAATGAGGAGATACTTAAGTGTGGCTACGTCAGTTGGCTAACTGAGCCGTTCAAGTGATGAAAGAGTGTTCACAGTATGAGCTCTTTCCACACAAGACACTGAAAAAAAACTGAGTAAGTCAGATATTAGCTTTGATGTCCACTTTGCGGTTTGTAACGTTTAGTTGTGGTGGGCGAGCAGGTGAGTTAATCCTACTTGGTGTGAGCATAATGGCAACATTAAAAAGGTTTTTAGAGGAATTTTAAAGGTTTCCTTTAAAATTCCTCATGGAAGCAAGACGGGAGCTTTTTGAGGTTATTTGTTCAAAATAAATGGTAGAAAATAGTCATGAGAGGATTTTAACAGACACACACAAATAATTAGGAGCTAAAATATATGAAATCAACCTCACCCCTGCGTTTCATCAGTGCATAAATCAAAGGAGAAATAGTGTCATTGTGTTTCTATGTATTCATAAACACACAAACAAGCACAAAATGACACACAAGGACATGCATTTTGAACTTTATGAATAATCTGAACAAAATCTTAAATTACTAAACTCAAAATGTCGTGTCTATATATTTCAATGTGACACGTATATCTTTAATAGACCTCTACACTAAAGGAGTGCGATATAATCAAACATTTATAAGGTTGGCATTTATATCACAATGCTGATCCTTAACAAGCCATAATCATCCTCCAGAGCAGGGGGGAAATAACTGATGCGGAGCTAATTTATCTTTCCGATGTTGTACCTAAATTCATTTATATCAATATTCCCCCTAGTGCATGGTCTAGCAGACCAGCTGAACAGCCTAAATATAATTTCAGGCCGCGCACCACAATAATAAACTTGCCTTGTTTGTAACTGCACTGCAACATTCCATTGTCAGTGGGTCGTGTGGCTAAATCTCATATTACATAATAGCACTGATTTATCTCCTGCAGCTTTGAGGGAGTGCAAGGCTGCAAGGCTTCCTGGCTGCCAGACTTGGAGTCCGGTCAAGTGCAACGCAGAGACTGTCAACATCCTCCAAAAAGGAGCACAATCTTTACTAGATTTGATATCTTATTACTACCAAGGGGGAGATTCAGTACCTATACTGGAACGCAGGTTTTGAGCACTTTTCATTTGTTTTGAGCCAAAGAGCCACGAAAGAACTACAACAAACAACCAAAAGCAGACATGTAAAGTTCTAAAAGAAGGAAAACTAGGAGCGACACTTGCTGACATGAAAAATTAGGAACTTTCTCAGGCTGTGCATCTTACCCAGATATTTCTGGCAAGTTTAAGCAAGCATGTAGTACAGCCTGTGAATGTCTTTTTAGTCTTGAAATCGTATCAGCTGACACATGATACTATATGGCTCATTAAGTTTTGTAAAGTAGGAGCTATGAATATATCTACATCTTATTAAGTACTATAGCCAAAACGAGGATGGGCTTAATTTATCTGATCTGAAAGGGTCACTTTATATCCAAATAAGTTTACAATCCAAATTGTGAACTGCAGCAATTTGAGTGTTTGCTGAGTGTTTGTATGACAACCCAAAGCTCACAGCATGCAAATCAATGTTTACTGCGTTGTGATTTGTGGATTACATTTGACACAACACTTGTTGACCATTCTGAAACTGAGCTACTGCATGGTGACGTGTGTGACGAAAATGAACTGCACTTACATCATCTGCATGTTTGCAGACCTTCGCTGTAATTATGTTTATCAAAATATTTAGTTCCTTCTATGCACACTTGGAAAACACACTGAAGCTTGTGCACAAACTGTACCAACCATGTGCATTCTACTCCGTTCATAGATATTTTATTTCCCTTATTATTTTTAGCACAGATTCTGTGTGGGGTGGGAAAGTCTACCGATGTCATTTTCGGTTGCCGTATCTTCAAATGTCAATATTGTGATTATCGTTTTTATAAGGTAATGCCCAGCCAGGAAGCAAATAGATTTTTAAATGCATTAGACCTTTCTAATGTCTGAGCGAAATGTCAAATCAAAATATTGTGCACCCAATTTAGACCTTATATTACTGGTTCATATGCACGCTAGAATATTAACCAAAAGCAGAGTCTTGTCAAATGTCAAGGCTGGCTGGTATTAGCTATGCTCTAACTTACATACTGGCCTGGGCACCAACACAATACTAACACACAAACACAGAGAGTCTACCCGATATTATTTTTACACTGGTCAGGCTATGACCTAATAAAAGGCTGCAGCACAGTGACAACACATATGCAACGCTAAAGAAAACAAACTACAGTAATATTCTGGGAGAAAACGTCTGACATCAAACGTGTGTATATGCTCCTTTGCGCCAACATAACAAACTGGGGTGGGGTATTTGGCAGCCAACACTAAATCTCTGGTCCAAACCGATTAAAAACAATATTTACACTTAACTCACAATAAAATTGACAAAAACATAATATGCACGTAAAATACACATTAACTAGGCGTGCTTCCTGTGTCAAATAACAAGTGTTTGAAAAATGGACATGAATTCCTAGTGTGTTTACACAAAATACTAATGCCCTTTATGTCATATCCAAATGCCAAAAATGTAGCAACTGGCCTATTTCAAAGCACACCTTTACTTGCAATAAAACATTCACAAGTCATTTCTATTCAAGTGTCCCAGTAAGCCACCATGCACAATGCCAGGACTCTGAAAATAAAGCAGATAAATGCATTTCAGCCATGATTACTTTCATTGTTTGCACCTCTGCTTTTCTGTAAAATGTCAAAAATGTACTCCATTACCGGGACCTATGGTGCCAGCAGCATCTTAGTACTTTCTTATGCTATTATGCTCATTCAATGCACCTGCAATACTGACTGAGCTCATTAGAATGCACTCAATACACTGACAATGTAACTATAGCTTAAAAGATGCTAACGGATCGGTGTCATCTCCAAATACTTTGATCAAACTCCATAAAAGCTCCCATAAGAGTCAATCAAAGTACATGTTAGTTCAAAGGTATGTTAGCTATGATCATTTAGTTGTGGTAACATATTAAGGTTTACTGATCTTGCACACAGGGGGCACGCGTGCCAAACTGGTATTACAAATTGCATGTGCAGAATTATTATAAGGGGAACAGATGAACACATGCCTTTTCTCCAATACAACTTCTCTGTCTTATTATCATAATCACACATACTCTGAATCCCTGATTATCCCACGTGTTTCACATTACTGTAGTTATTTACAGCAGACCACCACTGAAATGGACAGTTAGTTTTTCGGTCACTGATTGAAAAACAAGCTAAAAATCACAGCTGCAGCATGGTTAAAAGGAGTAAAGTGCAAACTGGCTGCCCTGTGCATACACTGCAGAGTAAGTGTCCTGCACAGGGCCCCAGCTGCTGCCATGGCGGGGCTGCAGAACAGATTGACTTGTCAACGCTGTCCTGTCAACAACCTCTCGGTCATAACCTAACCCGGAGGAGTCTATAACCCTGTCTCAGTAAAACATACAGTAGATGGAAATGGCGTGGCGGGTGTCACTCTGTAGCAAAAATATTCTCACTCAGAAGTAAAGGGGACATGCACCCATTCGACATGCACGAAAAACTCCGAAACTGCTGCCCCGGCTGCTCCAACTCCCAATATCCACAAAAAACCGTTCAGTCGATGGAAATGAAAGGTCGGATAACTTCTTTTTTTAGAGAAGCTGCTCCAATAAGTTTCAGCAAACTCGTCGAAGTAGGAAAAACATCCGAGGAGTTAGCTGTAGCTTACCACACTTCAAAAGACAGTGCATTGCCCCCCTTCCTCTAACCCACCCCGTTTAAAGCGTGTCGGCACCGTGACAACAACAATAGTTTCCGTGTGCTTTTAAAAACTTACCAACAGTTCTTGAGCCTGACCCCGAACCAAGCAGAAGGTACCAGATCCACATCCTACGGTTTGCTTTTCCCCCCGGCCTGCCCTTGCTGTCCTGCCCCGCCGCGGGGCCGAAATCTGGGGGCAAAGAGGAAAAACTTCTCCGACACAGCTTTACTCCTGCCTATTGTACTTTCCAAGTTTTTTCTTCCGGCAAAACTACGAGTTCATTTGGCGTGAGAGTGGTGGTGGGTTCACGTTGGGACAGCGACGTGGAATCCGGTTTGGGAAGTTTGCATGCAGGCTGGAGCTGGAGGGGGCTTCGGGGTGGCGGCAGGCAGGCTGGGGAGTCGGTCGCTCGTGTGCTGCTGCCGAGAGAGGCGGAGTCGGAGGCAGAGAGCCGGAGAGCGGAGGTCGGCCACTCCGGGGCAGCGGTTCCCAAACTGCGGGCTAGGGACCGCCAACGGTCACCACCAGCAAAACCAGGAGTTGTTTGACAAAGTACCGTTACTTCAATCAAAGCAAACAGCGGTGCTACTATCTCACCTACAGGTACTTATTCAGCAGAGACAGCACAAGGGGGCGAAATAGAAATTGGGGACAGTGGCCTGCAGATAGAAAATGCGGGTCAGAGCTCACTGATATGGTTTTTGTTAATGTGAAAAAGATATGAAGGAGGCTAGGGTGAGGACCATTTACAAACTCATTTTCCCCGACTACCTGATAACACTTTGCATGGGATTATTGTTTCAAAAACTAAAACCAAGTAAAAGATAACCCTGAAGGGGCAACAGATAACAGTATTAACATAGTGTATAATATGAGATTAATTGTAAATCCCATTATGAGGATAGTCTAATATGAAAACCATAACCTCCATGGCTCTTATACTAGGCCTATTGCGATGAAGTATGCCAACAAAAAGCCTCTATATAGTTAGTATACTGTAACCCAAACACTTGCAAACAATATGCAAACCTATGCTGTATAGTAGGCCAAGAACTGATCCCAGCAGACACCGGATGACTCAGTTAAAATGGGCAGACATAACATTTTGGTTGGAATGAGATCAGGTTTGACAATATTTAAAATACATTGTATTGTGTTATTTCTGTGTTGAACCCTAGGGAGACTAGCAAATGTGACAGCATTAGCTAATGGGGATCCCAATAAACTGTTAAACTGATAAATATACATAAGAATTTCAAGTTTTGTGAATGTTAACATTATGGCATTTGGCAGACAGGTATTGTTCTACATCAAGATGACATTGGCATAATTTGTTTGGAAGGTTACTTAACAAACCAGCATAAATCCAACAAAATATCCACTTCATCTGTCGTTACTATTCTAAACTGACATTGGCATTAGATGTCGTCCTGTCACTGAATTTTGGTCATCCAATGTCACAACCTAAATTCAACATTTTAGACACACTGTAAAAAACAACAATTTGTTTTATTTTGAAAAAGTTAGTATTCGGGCTACTGTAAAATTCTAAAGTTGAGAAGACAAGTTGAATCATTACAAAATTACCTCAACTTATCATCTCAAATTCGGTCAACTTAAAACAGCCCGGACACTAACTTTTCTAAGTTAAAATAAACTTTATTTGTATAGTGCATAATTTATCTCATTTGTAGAAATAAAGTAAAGGATTTGGGGCGATGTTTTTCTCAGTTTGTCATGATTTTTTAGCAAAATGTCATAAGTGGCACAAGAGAGGAAGAAGATGCACAGATGGAAGTGCTCAGGGGTGAAGGGAATGGGGACAAAACACAGTGGCCTATAGGCTACTGTGTTTTTTTTGGCCTTAACCATTTCAGAGCCCCTTTATCTCAAAATCCAGTCAACTTGATCTCTGAAATTCAGTTTCTATTCATGAACTTTCACCCCATCCATTTAACAGCATCACAAACTCCTAAGCCTATCCAAAATGCTTCACCTGCAAACATCAGATCAAACACAGACAGTAGGCCAGGATGATTTTAGTTAGCTTCATGTACACTTAAACTAAAACAAGCAAAGAAACAAGATTTTCATATGATTAAAACATTCAACTACAAAAGTAATGTCATCTTATAATAAACAAAGATAAAATGAGAGCGCTTGCCATCATTTTTCATTTGAAGTTTCCTTTTGATGAATGCTGATAAGACATAGAAACATTTTGGAAAGCAAAACATTTAAGACAGCTTGCAGCAAAGTTTTTGAGAACACCGCCTGACTAAATCATAATCACAGCATGGCTATTTTTGGTACGATCCTAAGCAAACATAGAAATTGATAGGACAGTTAAATAGTGATGCCCCATGCAAAAATGCCATGTGATTGAATGGACATGTGCACTGTCTTTACTACCATGATAGAAAGCATTGAAAGTGCCCCCTCCCCTCTGTGTTTCTATTCATGGAAGATTAAGTTAAAACTTCTTATATTCAATCTTAGCAACAATATTTATACTTCACTGCAAACAAAATCAGCAACTGGCCTAATACTGCTCACTTGCAAAGGTGTTTTCAATATAAAAAGTATTGTGAAACAGTACAAAAGTAGCTATGGATATGGAGGCAACAGATGGCACAGGGGAAAACTATTTGGAGCAATCTTTTAACAGATGGTTTGCCTTGATGAAAGCTAAAAGAGGCAAATACTTGTTAAAAAAAAGAAAAAAGCATGAAAGGATTTTGGAGTTGGCATAGAAAGTGCAAGACAGACGCATGGAAAGCGATGTCTTCTCTCCCAATGTATTCTGCTGTTCCTCCACAAACTCAGCTCTGGTAACTTCCACACAGTGCGGCACTGAATATTTAAAAACCTAGGTAGAGCACTGTACAGGCTGCCGCTGATACAGTACAGCGCTACAAGGCAGAGAGGAAGGAAGAAAGTATCGTAATGTTTTCTATTGGTATTTTCACACTGATTTAAGTTGAATTGAATTACAGGGAGACAGAGAGAGAGGATGGAAGGACAGGAGGCTTCACCTATCAAACCTCTCTCCTCTTTATCAGAGAACAGCAGCTGTGTGCAGACAGACAACCCCGCTTCAAACAAACCCCTCCTTTTGATAGCATGCTAACCTGGAGGCATATGATTGGGATGAGTCCCAATATCAGACTCCTCCAGCTCACTTTATATTCATCCACACACTACCTTATCAAGCTGGAGCCTCGTGCAGACTCAAACTCCAGGGGAGGGTCTTGGCATGTCGGTGGGATCTGTTAAAACTTTGTCAAAGATTCCAGCTTGATAGCTTCTGCAAGGGCCTGTTGTCCTCACATCCCCCCTATTGTTGCCTGTAGGGCCCTATGTATTTCAGTTTGTTTTGATGAGTCTTGATGCTAGATGGCTCTGCATGTGCGCTGCGTAAACCACTCTTGGAATGTCTACAGTTGGCAGATATGAATATTTTAATGAGCCAACAAAAGCAGACACAAGTCTCCTCAACACAAATCCTGAATACAATCAACTCTAATAAAACTAAATGCTTGTTGAGGAGGAAGACGATTTGTCAGTCAATGTTAAATGGATTTCATTCTGCTCCCCTGGAGTTATCATTAATGTTAATGCCGAGCTGTTTCACAAATTATACAGCCTGATCCATGAACCAGAACGGTATAATCTGTTTTTGGGGGGCTCGGCACTGGAGGGCTGCGAACTAAAAACAGAAATGAGCTCAACTATGTTACTGATTGACACACAGTGTTTCAGTAATGCCCATCAATTAGTTTTGGCTATCTATAAACAGCTCAGACCTAATTAGCCGCTGGCCAACAAATGGGCTCATTAGGGGACATTAAACTCTAATATGAAGGTTGTTATTGACTTAATCGCAGGAGAAACCCAATTAGTGGCCAAATTTGGAAAATGACTCTGAGGTAGTGAGACGATCTGATTGGTGAAGGGGTGGGGGGAAGGGGAGTGTAGCAACCTGGAATGACTTTGCCTGTGGGTGAGTGGTGGCATTGAGAGAAAGAGAGAGAGATTCAGCCAGAGATGTAGCGGGAGGTAAGGGAATGTGTAACGGGAGCAACACAAAGGGAGTCTGTGTGAGTGTGTGTATGTGTGGGTGTGTAGAGAGAAAACAACACTTACAGAGCAGCAGGGAAGGAGAATGAGTAAGGAAGCCAGCGGCAAGAAAAAGTGTCGGGAGGTGGATGAGGAAAGTGAGAGATGAAGAAGGTGTGAGAATAAAAAATGAGAGGAAAAAATCAGGGGATATACTGTAATCGAAAGAGACAGCAAATGAATGTGTACAAAATCTTATGTTACAGGGTATCACATGCAAGCTGTAGGGTATTACTGATGTAAATATACCAACAAGAGAAGCCGTGTCCATTGTCGGCGAGAGCTTTGCTTATATATCACTAACAAGAGTGTGAAACAAGGGCGAGAGAGCAGTGATACAGCTCATGAGAGCTTCAGGATGACACGTCCTTGTGATGTCAGCCTACCATCAAGGTAGCAGCGAAATGCCAAGGCTGCCTAAAAGACTGGCTCACTCTGTGGTGTGAGTCTTTCGACATCCATCTTACATTTAATAACTAGCGCACCGATGTGAAGGACATCTTTGTTTGTGAGTGAGTGTGTGAGTCAGAAAGCAATGGAGAGAGGGAAAACAGGAGGGAGGACATATCAAGGGACAATGCGCTAATGATTTCAGCAAATGTTTCTGCTGGTGAATTAAGAAGTTGACTTTAGCTGCGAATTTTCAAAGCAAAACACACTGACACAACACCATACCCATACACACACACAGGCAGGCTTATGTGACCAATCATATTAAAACACATGCACGAGCGCCCTAAGTTACGCATTCTTGCATACTTGCATACTTGCAGAAATTTGCCCACAATCATGTCCAGAGTCTCCTTCATGCTCCTCCAAATGCATTAATTGAATAATCATTCAATTATGCGACCAATGTGCCTTGTTCCACTGACATTAGTTAGCAAAGCTGATGTCTGGCTTGGTGGTGCTGCAGGGACATCAGATAGGCATCAACAATTGAATCAGTGGGAGATAGAAAGAGTAGTGTGTGTGTGTGTGTGTGTGTGTGTGTGTGTGTGTGACTGTCAATCTATAAGGCCCAGGCTGAGAATCAAATGAGGAACAGATATTGATTTGGGATTTCAGAGGCAGGGGCCAATAACAATTTGAGTGAGAAACGCCCGAAGCATCAACAATTACTTTCTTAATTACGCTAGACAAAATGATGTACAGATCGAAATGGGTTACACTGTAAATTGCAAAAACATAAGGGTGATGATAAATATGACAAATATAGCATTAGCATCACATTATTGTAATGGAAAAACACAGGTACGTGACTATCAAAAATTAACATCAATCCTGGGGCTGTTTGAGTAAATGTAAATAGCTGGTAGCTTATTCTGCTGTGTATGTTAATGGAAAAGTCATTCAGACACAGCCAGCAAAAGTAATCATGGACCCTCATTATAGGACAATGAGAGCAATAATAATTTATCAATTAAAAGTAATGATTTTCAGTTAACAGCGAAACATGAAAAAGAAACAGGACTGCACATTTAACTAGATACTGGCCAGCAGTTTTCTTTGACCGATAAAGATCCAAACTGAGCTCAACCATTAGGCTGGAAAAGGCTGGATTTACTTTCTGTGGTGTACTGGCTCGAAAGGCAGCCCATTATCACATCTGGTCTCCAAACAACAGGCAGTGGCATTTCTAAATAACAGCCTCAAACAAGGTCATGTCCAGCTGAGCAATGGGCAATCTTCTCTCACTTATAGGTAATTAGTAGACATCGGTTAACTGTGAGCACTCATTGCGGTTTCATCCCTCAGTCTGTGTCCCTGTCCTTAGGCAAAATATTTAAAGCCAACTGTTTCTTGTATAATCTTAGATGTTGCTCTAAATGATGAAATTATTGTCTATTGAGTTTAAATGATGGTAGATTAGAGAGAGCAGATACACCAGAGGCAGCGTGTCAGAATGAGACTGTCTGAGCCTGTGAGGCTCCATTTAGTCACAGAGGTGTATTGTGCTACATGCAGCAGAGTATAACAGAGGCTGGTGACTCACTGAGTCATGAGTCAATGTTTTGCAGGTATTGGGTCAAAATCATAGTATTGGACAAGCTAAAATTCTGAATTGATAATGGCATTAAATGAAAAGTCAGAAGGATCACCAAAGTTATCACATATCATGTGGGGAGCATAAATGTCTGAAACATGCTTAAATGGCCGCTAAAGACATTTTACTCGGAACTAATACTGTCAACTTCTTGGTGAACCTAGAGGTTGTCAAATGCAAAGACTTTGTCACACCCCTCAATGTATAATACTGATGCTGAAGGCACATTTTATGAACTCTTTTACCTAACTCCGATGTTAACCCATCTGCTAAGTTATTTGAGCAACTGATGTAGTATCAGAGCGAGAAGATCTGCACAGGGTGGGAGGGAGGTGTGGTGGATGGGTCAGACAAACACAGATTTTCACCAAGAGTTTGCTGTTTCTGTCTCATGCAAAACAAAAAGTCAACACTGCCTAAACATAATGTTATTTGATTTATGTCCATCATGTACTTACATCACTTACGTGATGTAATTAAATCACTTTATGTACTTACTTTAACCTTGAACATGTATTTTATCTGAACCTAACCAATTAGTTGTCTAGTTGTTTTACAAACCTAACTGCAAATGTTTGATGATGTTAACGACATGTTACAACATGTTTCACCCTGGAGGCAGCTGTGTGTCACATGCAGAAGCTAAAGGGTGTGTCTCATAGAGATGCCAAAGGGTGCCTTCAGCATCACATGCCAAGGGGCGTGAGGAAGCGATGGGTCTTTGAGTACCTGGAATGAGAACATGTTGCGCTAGATGAAAAGTCAGGTGCCCAACAGACACTGGGTGCCTATTCATGTAGTAAGTGTCAAAATATTTCAATGGTTAAGTGAAAATTTTAACTTGTCGGTGGTGCCAGATTAAAAGTCAGGGGAGGACCACCGTCACAGGACTCATTCTCTCGGGAACCAAAATATGTGTAGCATTGCAGCAGTCCATTCAACCATACAGTACCTTTTAACAGTCGTAGAGCTGTTTCACATGAAACCAAAACTGTTAACCCCACATTAGCACAACAGAAGAAGCCAGGAGAGAATTTAAGTCTTTAGGATTCCAATAGAGACCACGAATGTCTGCATGGAATTTAAGGTTATTCCTTCCAATATTTGTTAATATATTTCAGCCTGCACCAAAGTGGTGGATCAGCTGTCCAATACTGCCAACCTTAGAACCTCAGTGCCAGATTGGCTAAAACGATGTATCCTCATATACTTAAGTTTCGTATGATATCCTATGCATTGGTGCCTCATGATCGTAGAAGGTAACATACTTTATGTAAAGTTAGGCAGTTATAGTTATGTAGTAAAGTTACTTTTGTAAGGTTTAGAAAAAGATAAATGGTTGGGCATCTTTAGGTTTAGGTTAGTAAAGTTGCTGGGTTTAGAGTTAGGAAAAGAAACATGGTGACAACTTTCCTTAAAGTGATTCAAAGTTCACTCAAAGTTCATATAGTTACAAATACCAGCCTCCTGGAGATTCTGAAGGAAAGTCCTGTGATTTGCAAAATATCCACCACCCCAATCTGCATCTGCTTCTTTCTTTACTCCTGTCAACACACTGGTCATGTGATTGCAGCCTCTGCAAATATTTGGGCTACACACAAATTATTGGTTTATTACTGGATTATGCAGGATATGTTCAAGTTTTGGTATATCACAAACAGTGACCTCTGGTGGTCATGATAAGAAGAGTTGTTGTCTATCATAAACAAAGTCCTATTAGCATGATCTCAATTAGCATGAAAAGATTAGTTGGGCATAAAAAAGTATCTGACTTTGACACCACAGTGGAAAAAAAGTTATTCTCATGAATTCATACAAGTCATCCTTTTTTATTACAATCCTTCATTCCATAATGTTCACCTCCTCAAAACCATGCCTCTTTTTAATACTTGTCAGGTGTTGCTAGTGTCATCTTGTAAAAGGAGTATTCATATTAAAGTCAATAACTCTGGTTATCAAAGGCAGCATTACAGTAAAAAGGGCTTGGGATTAAACAGAATTAAAGAACAGATCCTTTTCAATTTTGCTTCAGTCCCCATTGTGCATAAGTCTGCACACGTGACCAGCTCTACAGACAAAATCTCATAAAATATTGAAGAACAGGAGGAGTGGGAATATCACAGAGAGTGAGTGAGACGAGAGAGAGGAGGAAAACAGAAGGACAGAAGAGAGCATCAGGGCCAGAAGGTCATGTGATGGAGTGAGGCCAGGATGAAAAGAGGCACCAGCACTCCCAGCAGGCTTGGCCTGTTTTATAGCAATCATTTTGGCTTGGCCCACTAGTCACACCCGCAGGCTGCCTTAGTTACTGGACCACCAACTGTCGCAGGTGTTTTTTCATTGGCCAAAGTGGGACACTCTTTTTATGCCTCCCTGCTATGCCCTGGCCTTATTCTGCATTTTTCAGCAGACTGCTTGGTGCTCCAGGCTATATTTGTGTTAGATAAAAGGACCCAGATCTGAAGGATGGTAACATTGAGAGTAACCTTGACAATATTACAGCAGCGCTGCTTGTCTACTAGAGGCCGAGATGAACAAATATGCATAGCGAGTGAGTGACACATTTGATTTATTGAAGTGTGAATTAGAATAGAAGGAGCGACGGACAGCTATTGAGAACAAAAGAAAGTTGGAGTAAACAGGGAAGAAAGAATTGGTTCATATGTAAGATTCAGCAGTCAAGTGCATGAATATAGATGGGTGTGTAAAAAGGAGGTTAAGAGGAAAGGGAGCATGAAATATCTTAACTAAACTGAAAGTTATGGGTGTTAAGGGAGGTTTCGCAAGGGCGTGATAGAGTGGATCATGTGTGGAGTTCAAAAGTGTTCAAGAGACTAAACACAGGGGAGGAAAGAGATAGCAGCGCTGCCTAAAGGTTTTTCAACTGAAAGAGATTGTTTAAGTCTGGCAGCAGGTAGAGCATGGAGATTGACCATAAGAGAAGGAAGTTGGGTTTGAACGGGTAAAAGTCATCACAGCGAGGGGTTACCAGTCAGGCGGGACCACTAGGATTTGCTAGACTCAGGGATAATAAGCAACACCACCACGGGGTTATAACTCACGCCTGGTTGCTCTGGGCTCTGATTGGAGCAGCGAGGAGAGAGGAGGGAAGTGAAAATAAGGGGAACGGCGAGAGGGTGGTAGGGGAGCTTGCTGAGAAGCGGGCCTTTGATCACAGGGTGAAGAATTACCAGCTCAATGCCCGCTGCTGCTGGGCCCCAACCCCAAAGCACCATGGGAAATGTTCATATTCAAATATCAGTTCCTTTTTTCTCACCACACAGCTCTGATACTTTTATTGGCACGCACATAGACAGAAACACACACACACATAGCCCACACATTTACAGACACATAAAAACTAATAAATGACTTTGTTATGTAGCCTTGCCTTAGGCGAACCCTCATTAGAGTCACCACTGAGGAGTTATGGGGCTGTGACACACAGTGACATAAGGGGATACCAGACTGCACACACCTGCACAAACACACACACACACACACACACGCATACACACACACACACATACACCGGTTCTGACAATAAGAGGGAATCATCAGAAACATCTACACAAACGCAGTAGAAACGTGGAACGCAGTTGAAATATGGGACAGCTTTTGAAGTGTGAAGGTAACGTGTTTCGGAGTCTAAACATGTCTGACTTGACAACATGGAGGGAGCCATTGAAATTCAAAACAGGGAGGAAATGTTGTGCAGCAACGTGATTTACCTATAAATGAGACACATATGGGACATGGCCTCAAAACACACCAAGCGTCATGAGAATGAACGCAATGGTAATAGAAAGTTTCTAAGAAGTATTTGGTCATGTATCTCCCTGCCCTCTGGAGCATGCCTGGAGCTTATCCTGCTGGATGATACAGAGGTGTGTGTGTGTATGTGTGTGGGCCGATGGGGTTTTCCCACCTGCTGTCAGGAGGGAGGAAATGTGAGCGTGGAATGAGCATAGCTTTGATCGTTTCTAATCCTCAAAGGAGGAGGGGGGGCACCTCAGTATGTCGGAAGGGGAAGGCCAAATCCAGCATGTTTGGAGAAAAAGGAGTGTTGGTGCATATTTGTGTGCAACAGCTTAACTATGCCCACTTTAAATGATTATTTATGTGCTTGAAGTGTTTGGGGTTTTTTTTTTGAGGAAGAAGGTAGAGAGCAGTCCATGCTCCATAACATTTGATGGGGTGTATAACTGCCTTCTATTGCTTTAGTGCCTTTAGGACCTAGCATGTTCTATAAATGTCAGTTGGGAGCAAAAAGCACTGGCCTTCGTCTTTGTTTCCCTGTGGATAATTTAATTGAGAAAGTCTCATTAAATACCACTGCTGGTGGCGCCTGGGCTCAGACACATGCTGAGCCTGACCTTTCATCATAAGAACAATTAGCATGACTGGATGCTCGTTTAATCAGATGGCCATTTTATTATCATTATCGTAATGGCAGCCTATATATCATGGTTAAAGTCAAACCCCTGTTAACCAAGTTGTGCTGTGAGGCGGCCACAGGGTTAAATGAGCATTCTGTGTGCTACAGCGATGAGAGGCTTCACGCATCAACTCAGAGCGAGCACGGAAAGACTGAAAGGAGATGTTAGGGGTATTTTGCCAATTTTTATCCGTCGTTGTATCATAACAATGTGGGTGGTAAGAGAGCAAATTGGCACGATTCTTTCAAAAACATGAAAAGAAGTCAAAGAGCAACTTAACAAGGAATGATCAAAAAAATTAGCAAGAAACTGGTGAAAAGTTACAAGAAAATTACCTGAGTTTGTAAAAGGAAAGAGAGAGAAAAAAGAAAATGGTAAATTTCCTGGAAACAAAAGTGCTAAAATAAAACAGCAAAACTATATTAATAATAAATTCATATTTCTGTAACATAATTTTAAATGTATAATCATAAATTGTGTTGATATGTTTTTCGTAGTTATTTGATAATTCTCTGAAGACTCTCATTTTTAGGGATAGTTTTCAGGTCATTTCATTCAGGACAGGACATTTCATGCCAAGTTTCTTATTGCCTTTCCACATATTTTTGAAGGAAATCAAACTAATTTGCTCACATTTCAAATGTTTAATTGCTTGTGGAAGGAGTCAGCGGGCAGCATAACAAAACTGATGTCTATCTAGGTTTCAAAGAGTTAAATAATCTGTGGTAAAGTTCTCTCCATTTTACCAGTGCCCAGATCTCCCTGCTAATCTCTTATCTCAAATCCCAGCGGATTTTCGCTGGCTCTTGGGCTGTTTCTTGAACTACAGACTGTATTTCCACATTTTTATCTATCTACTGCACCACAGACACAAAAAGTATAGAAGTGGACCAAGAAACTCACCCCTTCCTTCCTTTCTTCCTTTCTTTCTTTCTGTCATTCTCTCTTCATACCCTAATTTATCATCATAACCCTAACCTTAATATAACACCAAGTAGATGTGTTTTTCTACTGCATAGACAGCCTAGTTTTACAAAAAGACCATCTTTCCAGCATTGAAAGAAGAAAGTTTTATTGTATGCGCCTATTACTCCCCTCAGTCATACACAAAGATTTCGTGAGGAAAGGATGCAGTGCAACTTTGACTCAAATGCATTGTGAATAAACAGATACTTTCTCTCAGAAAATAATCTGGTCATGTCTTTCGCTCTGAGTTATAAGGTATGGGCTCTCAGCGAGTGTGTTTGCATTCAAACTGTTGCCATCTTTTTGCCCATTATCTGCCATGCAGGCCCATGGTAATGGAGATAGAGTGGCCACGTTTGAAGTGACTACATACATTTTCAGGGACTGACCTTTGAAGGTGCAGAGTTCTCAAGAGATATAATGTGTGCACACAAGAGAGAAAGCACAAAGCAGGTAGAAAGAGGGAGAGAGAGTTGTCTACGCAAATATTTATGTGACATCGTTCGAGCACATTCATAGATGCGCATTTGGTATTCCATCCACAGGTAAGAGATCGCAAGGCCACTCTGAAACAGTCCAAGCTACCTTGGGACAGCTCCAGCTCTCACTTCACAGTCCTCCTGTATACTGCAAGACCCTGCAGGGCACTCAGAGAGGTGGTTAAAATTGGAACACATTCATCTCAATCCCCTGCCTGCCAGCACTAATGGATGTTAGCCTGTTTTGGAGAGACAATGAAATCGAAGAAAGACAGGATTTCAGGCTCCTGTGGCGTACGTGGACACAAGTGAAAAACACAAACACGTTTAATCCCTTTGTGCTACCATGTGTATTATACATGATTTGAATTCAACAGCAGCCTCTTCTATAGCCTTGAAAGCAAAAGCTCACTTCCCACCATTGTTTCACAGCAGCCCTGATGTGTCAGTTTACTGCAATCAGTTTGGAGAGTAGAATTACTTTTCATTCTGCTCCATCTCCACACTGTCTGCCCTTTGTTATAAGCCCCATGTCCAATTTCCTCTACTACAAATAAAAGATGCATCAATAATGCTAAAGGATGATTGAATACAGACTCCAAGGCTACCTACTGTAGCCGCCTAGCTGGAAATTGAATAAAACCAATTCTAAAGCTCCTTGAATGCAATAACACCTGTATTTATGCTTTGAGCTCTATCTACACATCATAAAGCATTTTCTATCTGTGATAGAGTCCTGAGCCAGCTGCAGAGCCTGCCTCGTGCCTTGTTTACGGTTTATATTTTTCTACTTTTCACACCTTTCAAACTGCACCTCAGTTTACACAATATTTATTATGCTTCCCTTTGCCCTCTTTCTTTTTCTGCAGAAAAAAAAACTCCCCTCGAGACCACACCTTTATTGTCTCCCTTAAAAAGCAGACGCTAAATCACAAACATAACACACTGAATATCTACTCTGCCAATTTGCCGCTCCAGTTTAGGAGAAATCCATCAAAAATTGCAAGACTCCCTAGGTAAAAAATAAAATCACCATTTCGCTTTCATTTCTTTTTATTTCTTCTTTCGTGGCATATACTTTTTAAAAACGATGTGAACAGGTGTCTAATGGGAGTTTGTGGGCTACAGACATCCAGAAATACTATCTAACATTGTAGTGTATTGACTGCAGACTGATTGTAGGTTCTCAGTAACAGTATGATGTGCAATGTCTGGATTTTTATGCAGAGGAAGTGTTGCTGCAGAGATAGAGAGTTCAGTCTCTTGCTGAACAGAGGTCATTAGCACATCTGAAAGTGTTGGTTCTGTAAGTGTAGGTACCTCAGAGTACAAGTGTAGCAGCAGCAAAAAGGTGACAGACACATCAGTAGAAAGAAGGAAACTGAGAGGTGTTGGAGTATGTGGCTGTAAGAGAGAAGAGGCTGAAGTTTCAAGTAAATAAATGCTGTCATTCTTCTTTTCTAATCAGTTCTACACAACTTCGAAGGAAAAACTCTCATTGAGGAAGAGAATTTTATGAAACTACAAAAGAGCACACGTTTAGTGAATGTCTTATCATTGCTGCATCCAATTAGGATCTGATTCTGTAAGCGGCTTGTCATCTTGATTAAGCACTCACCACGGGGAGTCCGCTGATCAAACATTTTGTGTAGGCGGGAAGTACAAGGACAGACAGTAATGCATTGTGTCAGTAAAAAACTAAATGGATAAAATCACATTTACTGTACAAATTCTCTCTTATATTGACACAGACCTGTCTATATTTTTCATATCGTTTTTCTATTTCCCTGTCTAAACTGTGAATTAATGAGGAAATGTCACTGCTTCCAACAATGACATCTTAACACTCTTGTGAAAAACAGCTATCATATGCTGTGCATCCTTAAAGCCAGTTTTCTGTTTTTATTGTATCTGATTTTACTGTGTAAATTAAAGGGGAACTACACCAATTTTCAAAATTCATATATGCTATTCCTACAGTCTAAGACAGTCCAAAGTATTGGTAGACATGAACCACTCTTTCTCTCAAATTAAAAAAACTAGAGTGCTAAAACTTAGATTTGGGATGTCATATGGTATTAAGTCTGGAGCTGCTCTATAGACAATGAATTGGGAAAGATGTTACAGATGACAGTGAGAGCACCCAGGGGAACGTTCTGAGTATATGGGTACATTTTCTTTTTCAGGACTGAGCTATCTACAAGGGAATAAAAGTCATTTTGGTATAAAAAAAACAAACAAACATTCTGTTGGTCCACAAATTTAGGCTCCCATTCATTGTCTATGGAGCAGCTGATTTTCTCACAAATTTGAGACTTCTGACTTTAAGTGAGAGTAGTGCATTTTCACAGATATTGATTAAACTATACAAGGCCATGGAAATAAAATATGCAATTCTTAATTTAGGTGGTACTCCCCTTTACAGCAAACATATGGCTATATTACAGTGGTTCCCTTGTTTAAATAGAAATAGGGCTCTCTAAGGACCCTGACACACCAAGCCAACAGTCGGCCATCAGTCAATGTTGGGCAATCGGCTATCTGTCATCAGTTTTTGCTGTGTGTCCTGCATGTAGGCCATTGTCAGCCCTTTTCATGCATTGTCTGATTTTTTCAGCCCAATTCAGCGAGTTAAATTGGCGTCAGAGACGGCAGGCCACTGGTGATTGAAATCACCCTGACTGGCAGTTCAGCTCAGTGCATGAGAGGAGAAACAGAAGTGAAGAAAGCAAACAAATTACTAAAGTCAAGAGGATGTGTGATTTAAAAAAAACAGCTGTTACATCAGGTTAATTGATTTCTTAGCTGTGAGCTCTTTAGCAGGAATGGGTTGTAATTATGTGTAAATACCCTGGGCCTTTAGCAGAACTACACACTGCCGGGACGATGCTTGCCCCCACCTCCCTCCCTCCCTCCCATGACACCATCATGACACAAGCTTATGAACCGTAGTCCAGTAAATCCATACCATGCTTCTGAACGCCTGATCTCACACAATACCAAAAGCAGGACAGAATAAATCTACGTACAGTATCTGACTCCAAGCAGGCAAAAATGACTGAGCTCAACATTTTGCATACTGAGTAGGAGTTTGGTGAATTCCTCCTGATCGGCTGAACAAGTACATGTAAATTTCAATGTGATTGTTCACAGCAGAGGGTGTTGAAATTGTACAGCAGATTGTGAAATAGAAACAGATTGTTTCCTTTTGACCTGAGAGTGGCAAGGAAAGGGAGCGATACTCCAACACAATAGCTTCCTTCATCGCTTTCCAAAATAAATTTCTGTGACATCCTTTAAGTCCACTTCTACGACTGCCAAAAAACTCTTCTCTTGGCAGCAACTCATGCAACCTTGAAGATGAAAACTCAAGCAACACCTGTTATGTTATACTTCATTAGTCACTGTGATGAAATGTGTCCTCTGTACAGTGTTTGACCCATTTAGCAACAGTGGGCAGCTGTGTTGCAGCCTCGAGGAAACAAGTCAAAGCCAGTACGTAAGTCAAGGGTAATGCTGGTCCATTCCTACCTTACATGCATGTATTTTGGGAGGGGAGGAAAACTCCAAGCAGAAAGCTCCCCCACTAACCACTGAGCTGGTTTTGGCCTGTTGGCGTATCTGACTTCAAAGTAAGGAATCTATCTGTCCTTTCTCAAGAACCGTTTGTCCGATCTACTTCATGCTTGGCTGGTGTGTTGCTGGGGACCAAAGGATGTGCGCTGTCAAATTTGGTGCAATTTGGAAACGTGACACATTCAATATTGCTAAACAGGCAAGCAGAGATGTGACTTCAGGGCTCTGAGTTCACTTTTACTGCTGCATGCTGGATATATTGTTAAAACCAAACTCATAATCTTAACTTCCCTAGCATCAACAAGCATGGAACAACGGCACTCTTCCATTGCAACTCAAATTGTGTTCTGTAGGTTTGCCAGCCTATCTTACTAATAATGTTACCCCCCGCAAAATATCTCTACTAATTCATGCTCGCCATGAGGAAGTTATGCCAAAGCGAGCGACTAATACATCTGTTTTTAAGATTTTAAGAAATTAATGCCACTGTTAAATGTATTTCTCTAGTGTTTCTGACCACACACAGCCGCAGCCTGAGTGTGTATGCAGAGGAGGATTTAGTGATTTGGGGGCCCCAGGCAAACACTGCCTTGCTTTACTTTTCACCTTTTCTCTAACTGGGAATGTTGGTATTGGCAGTGGTAGAAGAGGTACTCAAAACCTTTGTATGAGTTGTTCTCGAGAAGCTGCAAGCAGCAATACCACAGGCCGAGCAATCAGTCCATTTTAAACAGGCATGTTTTAAACCGGCACTGCAATAGTTGGATTTAATTTCTGTTTTCACTGGTTGTGATTATTCTCAAGATTATTCTCTATTTTCAAGATTTAATCTTGCAGATTGTCATCCCTCTCCACTAACCTTGCAAGTGCATTAAGTTTTGCCAGACCTCCAAATCAACAGCAATCCTTGAAACATCAACTCTTACTTCGTGTAAATTTCACCAAAGCGTGCCAAGCCTTCCTTTTAATTATTCAAAAAGCACCGTTAAGCGTTATTTATCAATAAATGGTCAACTGATTTCACTGGTTTCCCTCCGAATGCTGCGTTTGATTTATTCAAGATAATTTCCATGGTAGAGTCTCCACTCTTTTCTAGAACAGCTTGATGAATGAGGACCACTGACACTAAGCTACTAACTGAGAGAAAGCTATTTGTACAACAGCAGGCGTTTAAGACTGCCACTTTTGGGCATGTGGGTCTACAAATTATGCAAAGTGATGGCATTTGAGTTCCCTGTATTAGAGTGAAGAGAAACAAATAAACTGGATGGATAACACAGTGCCCCTGCTGTAATCTAAAGGTCATCACAATATTCTACAAACTGTTTTCCAACTACTGGTGAGCAGGACAGCAAAACAAGTATACCATATTTAGACTGTATCTGCAGTAGAATCTGGCAAACCCAATGAGGACAGCAGTACAGGTTTGACGGTAGACTGTGTCCCTGATAAAACTGCTAATGCTATCCATCTCATCAAACATGGAAGCATGTATCTAATCTTGTAGCCTTGGGGCAGACCTGGAGGCCAGACGGCTGCACCCTTCCTCACCTCAGGCCAGGCCAGAGCAATTACTACTGCCGCTTCACACACAGACCTGTGTCACCAACGCAATTAACAAGCTCCGGAGGAGCCTGGGCAACCAGAAAGGGACAGACTGTGTACACAGCATGAATGATGAGAGGCATGAGCAAGGATGGGGAGTGAGGAGGAGATGGAGGGGGGAGGAAACATGAGTGGATCAAGCCGGGTTACCAGATTTTTGTGAGCAGTTAGTGTAGGTGGATTTCAATCTCTGCGAAAAAGAAAATAAAAACATCTTGAGCATCATAGTACAACATATCATTTTTAGATGCCATACACATGCAGACATATTCGTGTCAACCAAGTAATTTAATATTCTGCTAACATTTTACAATATAGACGTATATTGTTTTCTCTTCCACGTACCTTTGGGCTGAGATTTTGAGGAGAGCAAGCTTGCTAAGGCTATATTTTGCCTCCCACTTCTCGACATTCTACATTCATCCTTGTTGTGTGGATGATTCATCACAGCTGTGACAGAGAGAGTATAATGTGTTACAGCTCCCAGAAGGAACAGCCGTAGGTGTTATCTAGGCGGGATGTTCATTTTATTCAGAGGCACGTTCCATTATCAGCTGGAGGGAACTGAGCATACCAGCTCCTTTCCACAACATCCACGCCATCATGATCCCCATCTTTATCACCTTGCGTGTGACCACTTTTATGTCTCCCCATTGCATACTTAATTCTAAACTCTAATCCTCATTCTAAACCCAGAGCCTGCTCATCTGCTGCTCTTTTGATTACAATACCCCCTCCCCCCAGTTCCCTTCCTACTCTACAATTCCTTTACTTGTCCGAGCAGGATGCTCGGACAGGAAAAGATTGCACAGAGGTTAGAGACAGAAGCCCTAAGGTGTCTTTGCTGACTCGAGGATGTAAGAGTGATGGGAGCTGTCGAGAGGAGAGATGGATTCCCCGGCCATCTCATCTCCACCCAGTCATTGTTCATGAGCTGGGGGCTGCCAGACAGCTGTCTGTACCTGCCACATCTGACAGATGCCTGCTGTCAGTCAGTCTGGAATGGTCCACAATCTGCATCACCTTCTCTCCGACTGGATCTCGCGTGAGCCAAAAATCGACGGCTGGAAAGAGATTGATATATTTCCTGTTAGCGTTTCTCAGAGGTTCTTCATCCTGTAGTTGGACGCATTAAAAGAAATGGAGACAAGCTGGAGGTGTCAGAGAAAGGTGTCTAAAAATACAAACCAAAAACAGAGAGCACTTCCCTAAAATGAGAAATGTCGCTTTTTTGGTTGTTTGCATTTCATGTGTGTCAATTTCTGAGCCAATATGCCAATTTAATCTGCTCTCCACCTCCAAGTTTGTATCCGAAATGCATCAGCAACAGATTGGCAACCAACATAAGGGATGAAAATGTTAACTACCAGGATCTTTCATAACACCACGAGTGATGTCATGTATTGTAATAGTCATCTCCGGTTTCAGCGAGTTGGTTGAACCCAAAGCAAACAGTGGAAAATGTAAAAATCCCTTGACTGATGCTATTCCCTTGCTTTTGTGTGTTTGTGTGTGTGTAAAGAGGCCAAGGGGAAAGATGAATAAGAAAGTGCATTTACTGTGAGACAAGCAATACATTCTCTTGAATGGTACAAGAGGTGTGGGGCTCTGCAAATAAACTGTCATTTTTCACAGGCTAATGCACATCCTCACAAATACTTAAATGCACACACATGCAGCGGTGCATGCACACATACATTTCAAGGCAATGTGTGGTCTTTTATTAGAGAAATTTCCTATTTCTTTCCGAGCTCTTGCATGCTAATAAACAGAATCATTAAGTCATGGTGGGTTGGTGGGTGGTGGAGCTGCTCCATTACTGTAAAACCACAGACACCAACTGTCTTTTAAATGACGGTGGAGAGAAATAGGCTCTATTAAAGGCGGCAATCAAAGCGGCATCGCCACTTGCAAGCATGTCACGTAGCTAATTCAATCTCACAACCCATGAAGCAATTAATTCATGTCAATACAAATACACAAATAGTCTTTTTGCCCATCAGGAAAGCACAGGGTCTTATGGCTTGTGCTCGTGTTTATTTGCGTCTCTTTGTGCCTCTGTGTGAACATGCTCAGTGAAGTGAACCTGGAAGAGCAGGTGTAATTGGGTGTGGAAAAAAAGGGAACTTTGTGGTCTCCCTGGCTAAATTAGATCAGACAATCTCCTCCTCTCCATTTCCTTCCCAGACAACAGGCACATTGTCCCCCCCTCAGGGTTGTTATTATTTCTTTGATCAGGTCGGACTCCACGACGGAGGCGACGTAGATGACGGGATAATGATTATTCTCTGCAACCAGCCTCTCTTTGATAGTAGAGGGGCCTGTATCTGGCTATGCCTCCTCCTGGCTTACTTAATCAATTTGGCTGCAGAAACACTGAAACACACACAAGAAAAAAAATCTCTAAAAGGGTTTGAGTGCTCTGGTGCTTGGTCATTCAGCAGTGGCTTAGTGAATGCTGAGGATCAATGCCTCATGCGGTAAACCATTAAGCCCCATTATTTCTGTAAAGAGAAACTCACAAGAGAATGCAAACCCAGATGTGTTACCACCCAGATAGCAGTGACCACTGGCTAAATGAGTTTCTCTGAGTCAATATCTCAATGCAGAGGGATCAGACATGCTGAGAAAGCATTCTTGACTTGATAAAGCAGCTCGGTGTACAAAGCAGGTGTGAAGCCAGAGTGAGCCACATGGCGAGATTCTGAGAAGCGTGAGTAAGAAAAATGAGCAGCGGAGAGACAATGGCTTTCTGATTGAGGTGGTGAGTTGATGAAAGTGGGTTCTGGCTTGTCTGGATCCGTAGGAATGAAACTGGTCTGAATTTAAATGCATCTGTAGAGAAGCAGAGACCCTACAGAGTTCTCCTGCTCCATCAACTCCCTTTGTTTCCAAACCTACAATTCCCAGCCCTATCTGGATGAGTTGCTGCTTTGCATTTTGATGAAGTAAGACAAGAAATCCTCCCCTTCCTGAATCCCCTCTTTACAGCACTTCATCTCTCCTCCTGTCTCCATCCATCGTCGCACGCCTGCAAGGTTTTTTTGATATTAGTGTCTTGGATGACTGATGGTGTTCAGGTGTTTGTGGTGTTTTTCAAGAGACAAATAATGAAGGAATTCTTCCTAAAGTGAAAATATGAATGTGATCTTCAACATCCAATCTAAGAAACCGGCTGTTTATTAATAGATTTAAGACAAAAATAGACAAATAAAAACAAGAGCAGACATCAGACAGTCAGACTTATGTCTGATGTTACATGAGAATAAAGACTGAGCTGTTGGAGTTATTTCAATAGGCTGTTGACACTCTGACAACTCCCTTGGGTGGGTATACTGCTCTTAGTGCTTCTTGTGCTATAGTACAGTGAAGTCATGTTGTTGTCAAACATGTTACACATATTACGGGTGACACCGCTTTCAATTTTGGATTTAAGGCAACAGAATCAATCACATTAAAAACAAACTGCTGACACAGACAGACTCGCGGCGGTACATCATGAATGAAAGCCACGGCTGAGCGGGTCAAGGTAGAAAGTGCGTACGCTCGTCTAGATTGCAATCCGTCATATGCTGCAGATTGGCCAGGAGTAATGAGCCTTTACATTACGGCGCATAGATAGCTGATACTGCGGGAGTGCTATTTTGCACAGTCAAATTACGGTTCGATTTTCACCCTAACAAAGACTCAGCAACATTCGCCAATCAATAGGTGTCAAAATGTCCCCCGCTTCTGATAGTGGATCTGACAAGCACACAAGGAAGTGTGCGCAAATCCACAGGCATAAAGACTCAGCATGTAGGGCAGAGGCTGCAGGGAAAGGAGGGGTAAAGGCAACAGGATGATGGAAAATACAAGAGACAACATTATAAAACAGACACTTTCTTTTACAATCAAAATATAACACCCAAAACACCTACGCAATATATATTCTCTTGGTGACGTAAGGCATTGTGGCATCTGACAAATGTTCCCTTTTCTATGTCTGGGAGTGTCCAGAATGTTTTTCAAAAAACGACAGAAACAAAATGATATGGTGCATAAATGAAGTGTGACCATGCCACAGAAATTTCCCAATTCTGACATCTGTTGGGCTTAACAGATGCTCCGCTCGGCTGCCTACCCAGGCTCCTCTCTGAGTCAGCCAGGCTCACCAGTAAGCCAAGGATCTGACTGGCTGTGGAAATTGAGCCTGATGGTAATTGATTGCACATAACTTGCGTGCTTCAATTAAAGAAAGTTAGTAGCTAGTGAGGAATTAAAAAAGTTTGAGAGCAGAAAAGACGTGGCCATCCATATTTGTCACAGCAGCCCTCTTCAAGGTCAGTTCACTGCCAGCAGGCACCGGGGAGGTGGAGGGAGGGAGGGGGAGTAAAAAAGGGAGACGGCTGACAGAGAGAGAGAGAGAGAAAGAGGGGGCCAGCCTGACAGCTCAACAGGGCTGACAGCTGGCTGAAGCAGACATTGAAGGACAGGTGGATGTAGTAGGAGTCTGGTCTGCTGGTATCAGGGGGCGTGGTCCATGGATGGTCCAGAGTCATTGTCGTCAAAGTCTCGCGGGTTCATGGGGTTTGCCCTCGGCTCTGGTAGCCTGGAAAAAGAGAAAGCAAAAACAGAGTAGAGACATATTAGCTGACTGTAACTCATCCAACTCTCTCTTTCACAACACCTTCATGCAGCCTCGCAAACACACACCCTACTGACACACACACACCCTGCTACCATGCACACATATTATGGAAATATAATAAACCTTTGTGAAATGTAATCAGCTTCAATCAAGCTACGCCTTAAGTAGAAATCATCCATTCTGTCGGTTTTATATTAGCAGCTCTGCCTGTGACAGAGACAAAGTGATAGCTAAATTGCAGGGACCTGTAGCAATCCGAGCCGGGCTGATAGATTCAATTTCACTGGAGACAGTCTACACTAATCATATGCTCTAATTGGACAATGTCGTGAGGGTGATGGAGCACTGCTCCTCCCTGAGACGCAACTCTCTTCTGTAACTTCTCTCATTCCACTCCTCCATCCTTCTTATGATGATTTTCCCCCGTATATTTCTGCGGCACATCCATTTTCAAAGACTATATGTCAGCATGTCTTTCTAAACACACACTTACTGTATGGGGATGCTGTTTAATTCAATGAGATTCACTTTAGAGCTATGCCATCTAATTTCACCGCTCAAATTTTTCTTCTTAAAAGAATCACTTCCTATGACCTTGGACAGCTGGTTTGCATTTATATTTGTGAATTTACCGTCTATCGCTGTGAGGATCAACAAAGATTATTCCCCTCACATCTCTTATGTCACACTGAGGTACAGCTTTATAGGGTACACACTTGAGTAGAAGTGAAATGCTATGGCAGCTTGACTGACTGAGCACTTTTACCTGACAAGTTCAAGGTCAGATAGCAGTTCAAAATTGAAGCTGTATTTGAATGCACAAATACTGATAACCTGCATGAACCCATAGGGTCATCGGTTTGTTCATAGTAGCTGAGCAGCTCCATCAGTATGTAACCACAGTGCAGACGCTTTGCTCTGTAGCTATTACATTTGAAGGGAGAAGTGGTTCATGACAACCAGTAAAGCAACAGGTAATTTGTATACCAAGCAATATTAATCTCTTACACAAATGGTTACACAACCCAGTAAGCTAAACGAATGAATCATTCCCCAGAACGAGCACAGCGAGCATAAAAGGAATACTTCACCCACAAAATGATAATTTGTATATCAATTACTCAACCCGTTGACTTGGGGAAGAAAACTTAGTTTTCCTCGCGTGCCTTTATGGTGAACTAAGAATCCAAACACCATGCAGTATAATCCAAGTCTCATTTATCCAGTCCTATGCTCAGTACTTCCCAAACACATGCTTTCTTGCTAAAATGCTACTATCTAAAACACTTCCACATTAACATTCTCTTACATGTACGAGTAGCATGGCATGTGTTTGAGCTCAATGAAATACTCTAACATAGTTCAAACGCATGCACACGCAAAGGCTTGCTATTTGTATGCAGAAGTGTTTTAAATAAGAAGGTTTTAGTGAAAATGCATCTGTTTGGGAAGTACTGAGCATATGACTGGATAAATGAGACTTGGATTATATTGCAGGAGTTGTGTGTGAGTTTGTAAACGGATGTTTTGATATAGTTTTGCTGTTATTAAATGCAGAAACCCTTTACTCCAATTCAACAGGAATTTCCTCAGTTCTTCTTCACAAATTCAACGCAACACAAGGTGAGTAATTGATATAGAAAGCCTTTATGGGTGAGAATTTCTTTTACAAAATCATGCAAACACACAGAAGTTACTGTAGCAGCAGCAATGTGAGACAGCTACAAAATGGTCAATTGTACAGTATACTCAATGTGATTGCATGTCAGACCTTTTTCAGTTTTAGTTAAATGTGCTGTGTCCTGAACGAGGGGTAGATAAAGAATCCCTGGTCGCCATAATTTGTGATATTTTTGCACATGCACAGAAATATAAAAGAGTAAAAGCAAAGGTCTAAAATCTTATAATAAATAAGTGGCATTAAACAAATAATAAAGGATTAAGGATTGCCTGTCAGGCTGCAATATGGAGCAGTTAAAACACTGTTATGAGCTAAGTGTATTCAAATTAAATAATAGCTGAAAGTGCTTAGCCACTGGTGACGGTCACCACAGAAATGTGACAAAATGTTTTGTCAAATGCATTCTATTACTCATGTATGAACGAGTCAGTATTGTTTCATTTCACTAACATCGGGTTCACACTGGATGTGGAATGACAGTGAAGCGTGCCGATTTTCCCTGAAGTGCCGGTCACTTGCTTTTGGCAACTATGTTGAGCAATCAGACCTACACACTGGATATTTAGCCTTCACCAGAGCAGTTTTGGCTGAGCAAACATTATACTTACTATCTATAATGCAAGATCTGAATTAAAGAAAGGATTTTCTGTAGAGTATCCTTTATACAAGCAAGCAGTTAATTAATACATTCCACATATTCTGTTGTCTCTATCTCCTATCACTCTGTCAAGGACACATTTCCCTCCATCTCTGCTCCTCTCCCTCTCTTCAACACTGTACTGTTCCGCCTCCGTTTTTCCTGCCCCATGCTGTATGCGGCACAATCTTTGAGAAAAAATCTACACAACGGTTAATAGGCTGCGATATCTTTCTGAGCGCTGCTCCCTGAGTATTCCTGTCTGACACACTTCTGTTGGCAGAAACAAAGAGCTGCTTCCATTCCTCTTTCCTGCGCCTCCTCGAGGAGCACATCATCACAACACAAACTCCTAACAGAGCATCAAAGAAGAGCAACAAATGTGTGCGTGCATGAATGCATGTGAGCACATGCGTGTGCACCTATGAGCAGAGGCGTAAAACATTTTGATGAACTGTTGGCCTTTCAAAACATAATGGACAGACTCCAAAAACTACCTTTGGTTAAGTTATGCACGTCTAGGGTAACTAAGCAGCAACAATTTGCATGCAGACACACACAAACACACACGCACATACCTTGGCATCGAGTGCCAACTTACTCACTGCCAAAAGAAATGATGATGTTGGACAGAGTATATAAACACACACACACACACACACACACACAGAATACAGTTGCTGTATAGTTATACCATCTCTCTTAAGTATACATCCGAGACATTAATTATTCAAAAGTGCTGTTCCCATTCAAATTCTTGGCAAACTTACCACTTGTACACCAGTTTTTACTCAGTATTCAAATTGTCTACAGGATCACACAGGCTCTTCACTCTTTTATTGTCAGCACAACACACAAAAGTCTGCATTGAGCTAAGCCGCGCGCTCTCACATAGCTCCCTCCTGTCTGACACAGTGTTTGGGGTAAAACGTTGGCAGATTTATTTGTGTGAGGCAATTTCATCTTGCATCTCCAGTCAACCAAAACAGTCACCTCCTGCTGTTCGTATTACAAAAAAAAAAAAAGTAATTACAAATATATTTATATGGCACAAAGCAAGGCCTCCACTATGGAGGCAAATGAACTATTTATATTCAAACGGTCCTTGCTAAGCCTTAGGACACAGGGATGTAATAACTTATTTATTCCACCCGCAGGAAAAAGGCCATTACTTGAGAAGGAGAGAGAGAGAGAGAATGGTGGTGACTGGGGTGGGTGGTAGAGAGCAGAGACAGAGTGGAGCTTCAACATGCAACAAAATGTCAGTGGGTGGGTGATAAATTCCCTACAAGTTAAAGCCCTTGCTTTGTTCTCTTTTTCTGTCTGTTCATCTTCCCTGGCCTAAGTAAAAGATCACTTTGGTGTGTGTGTGTGCCCTGACGACTTGGTTCTCTCCGCCCATGACTTATTCATAAGCTTTAATGCAGTCGATGTATTATTGATCAGGGCCGATCACTGCCTCCTCCCCTTGGTGTGACCATGTCCTGTGGACAGGGGCGAGCTGAGGGCCGGGGGGCCTGCTACAGAGCTCACTGTCTGGGCTTCAAGTGGATCACTGGCTGTGCCTCCTGGGTGATAGATGGACAACAGCCTTGGTGTGTGGAAATGTGGAACACTGTGTTTGTGTGTGTGTGCGTTTGGTGAGAGAGAGTGAGATAAGATTCTAGATAGGACTGATAGACTAGAACAAAGCTAATCTTACTAAAGTCCCCTCTCTGAGTGAAACAGAAAAGTTTCTCCAATAGCCCTAAAATGAACCCATCACTCATGGGAGAAAACCTCTGGCTCCCTACGAGGAAAACAGAGGGAGGGATGTTGCCTGGACTTCGACTTTTGTCTCTCTCATTCTATTCCTGTTTTGGCCTCAACCCCGTGGAGCTCTCTGGGAGATAGAGGAGGGAGGGGTCCTTGCCCTGATTAAGTTTGAATTCCCTGCTCTTGGCAGGGAAGCTGCAGGACTCCTAAGTCATCATCCGGAAACACTCCCATCACGCCGTGGCAGCCTTGCCAGCTTGATCCAGCCTCATTGCCATATGAATAATCATACTGCAGTAGCTTGGATATGCTGAATGGGTTTGAGGTGTGTGTAGAGGTGATGGAGAGAGGGGAACAGGGAGGAGCTGAAGAGCAAACTAGGAGTTGCTGATAGGAGAGTGGGGTTCTTCTTGATTAAGCAAAGAGAAAGCAAAGAGTGAGAATAAAGCTGTGTACATAGCGCTGGTGGCAATCATCCTCAGTGGAAAGTAACTATTGCAATTTGCATTTTCAAACAGAGGTGATGCCATCTAAGCGCATTCCATCACATAAGACGGCAGGGCACATTTCTCAAGCCCCGGAGGTCTATGAGGTTTGGTCTAATGAGAGAGGATCCTTAATGGTTATTGATAGAGCCCACGAGGACAGACTCTTACCCTTACTCTCCAGTGAAGCAGTGCACTCTGCCACTACTTAATGAAGTAAATCTTGTCGCTTCTGCGGGATGATTTAACACTACAAACAGCTTTGAGACAAGAGATGACTGGAAAAATAGATCAAACAAAGGAGTGAAAAGGGGAAAAAAGTGTAGAGTAATAATGATGTGAGGAAGGAAAGTGAACATAAAAAAACAGGTATTGATTCATTGATAGCAATCTAACGTTAAAAAAGAAGATGAGACAGTTTTTGCGCTATTATGAGTACTTTACCTTTTCTGCGCTATTGCTCCACTGGATCTAATTGGCCTTTGTCCTGGAAAGGTTTACATCCCTTTCTCTCTCGCCTGCCAAATCCCCTTCCCCTCCTTCTCTCTATGGATTTATGCTTTTTCCTTTCATCTGAAAGCCCTGTCTGAGGGTGTGTAATTTAGAAATAGCCTTTGCACACACCTTTCATTAAAAGCACCCCTGTGATCTTCCCAACACTTTGCACCGCGATGATCCTGCCAGCTAGAATTTGAGATATGGATGTATCCTAATGAGTAGAAATGTGAGGGGAAAACCAAGGGGGGGGGCAAAGAAGAGACACTGAGAGGTGGAGGAAGAGTTAAGAAAGGAAAAGACAATTTATCAGAGCTTCAGGAAGGTGGAGATCAGAGAACAAAAGGGAGGAGAGTCACAGTGTTGGCAGGAAGTGACAGCATCTTGATCGGAGCTTGTTGCTGAGGCTCAGACGCAAGAAAGGGGGAGCTGAGCGCAGGAGCCATGGCTAATACATTTTTCAGGAGCTTCTATTAAAGTTCCACTGTCACAGGTTACCTGGGCCATGATCAGATAAGGTGCTTTTCTCTCGTGCTCTAATACAAAGAACACCTGCTGCTGAGAACAAAATCGTCAACAGTCCTTTTGATATGCAGCTTGAAGTTCAAGAACTTGCAATTTCTCAAATTAGGTGGAGCTCTTTCACAAAGGAGACAATACAGTACTGTCACCAGCTCCTGCTTTTGTGTAAGTTACACTGTATTAAAAAAATGTGTCCAATTAAAAATAATTTTTCTTTCTTTTTTGGACAAATTTGCACCAAAAGCCCAAGAAAAGAGTAGACTGTGGTAGAAAATAAGAGAAACTCAGTGTTTAATGATTGCTGAGTCTCAATATAAAGTTTATTCTAAGCATGAGAAGCCTTTTACATTTTATTACGTTTATAAAAACAAATTGCCTATTCAGAAAGTTCAGTTGGGGTTAACAATTATGCACATCGTTGAAACTCTGCCTCAAATAATAATCATTTGCTAATTTAGCAACTGATACAAAAAAAATGCCATTGTAATCCCTCCAAGCACAATATTTGCTGGGTCTGTTTCTCGTCAAGAACTATTTTTTTACTCTCATCTTCAACACAGGATTTCAAGTGTTGAGGACTACTGCCTTTTTTTTAAGATCATTTTTGGCTTTTGCCTTTATAACAGATAAGACAGTTTAAGTGTGTGTGTGTGTGTGTGTGTGTGTGTGTCTGTGTCCTCTTTACATGGGGTAGTCTACCGGGTGAGCTACTGGGCACTCCTGAAGATTACTGCACAAAGATGCTTCCTGCCGTACTTCACATGATCAGAAAATCCGGTTTGTACTTTCTTCTACTTCTACTTTTTTCAATGGCATTTGACACCAATAAGATCATGATATAAGGGCTCCCAAAGCTGACTAGCAAAATTCCTGAAATATTTTAAAGTGGTAAGTTAACTTTTAATTTTCATGGCTAAAAACCCCAACTGATCCATTCAGAAGCGACAAGACAGACTACTGGCTTTTTAAGCAAACAAGAGGAGGAGATGTAAAATGTCGGGATGCAAAAGTGTTGTAAGGAGCGTGTGCCGAACCCCATGTCTTTGACTTCCACATGGGGTGAAGCTGGGTCAGAATGGAGAATGTAATGCGAATTTGATTGAAAAACATGTTGACTTTTGGCTGCTACATGCATAGACACAAAGAGATACACAACACATTACTAAAATATTATGTTTATACCTTAAAAATGTGTTTAAAAACATTTCGCAGCTAAGTGCCAATACTTTGGAACACTCTAATTGTAGCTTTAGACTGCAAGACTTTTCTAAACAGAGCTGATGGCTCCTTACCTCATAATTCATGTTTATCTAAATTATGCACTATTACAAAGATTAAAGGTGTCCTTGGCTAACAAAACACAACTAAGAGTCATTCATACTGGCATCTTGTCTTGTTTAGGCTGCTGTAGCTTTTTTATTCTCAGCTGGTTAAAAAGTTATCCAGTGTCACTGCAGCCCATTCAAAATGCATGAAAGTGCTGCTCAGGTTTTCATTGCTAAAAAGAAACAAAAAAAAGAAGAACTGGCTCTGCCCCATGCTACACAGACCTCTTGACTACATATGAGTTGCACAGACTGTGATCTTTAGATGAGGCCTGTAGTAGACTGCCGACTTAAAGTAACCATGATCTCTCAATGCTTTGAGGCTTCAGAATATCACACCTAAAGAAATCAAGAAAGAAAAGTGAGTAAAATGTTTCAGGTCAATTCTATAACACGCTTTTGTTAAATGCTTGTTTATTAAATTGTTAGTGATGACTTGTTTTTCCATTTCTTTGTCTTTAATAATTAATCTTACGTGCAGTCCTGTTTTATTCATATTTGAAAAAATATATTCTGTAAAACACACAATGTTCCTCTGGTAACAGAGTTTCTGTCGTGTCATGGGAGAAAGAGAAGACATCAGTGCTTGTGACAGCAGTTGTTGAGAAGCGAAGACGCTATTAAGATTCTGGGGCGAGAGGCTGCTACGTGGGCACAGGTGGTACTGACTCTGCAGGTGTTGGAGGGGGATGGCAGGAAGGATGGTTCACTGCTTGGGTTTTATGAAGGTTTCACAATTATACTGTAAATCGCTAATACACTGGATGATTAACTGAAGCAAAGGAATACACTGAGATGCATAAATATGCCTATAAATTAGATTGCACGACAGTATCACAAATAGGTGATGTGGTGGGAGGCTATGGAGAAACCTAGGAGTGGGTCGTGTTCACATTTGCACCGAAAGTATTAAAATAAAAGCACCATTAGGTACTGGTACCTGCTATTCGGTACTGGTACCAACGTTCCTTTTTTAAATACTTAATTTTATCTGTAATAACAAAGAAATATTTTTTATAATAGCAAAAATTCTGCTCCTTCTGCTCTTCTAATCACACCTAGAGCTAATCCTCTAGCTGTGTCTGTCTGCTTGATTGTGTGTATGTCTGTCTGGACCACTGACTCACTTTCGCAGCCAGCCTCAAATGACAATACAAGAAACTACAGTTTTTGGCACTGCCAAGTCGACTTCATTTTTCAGTCCTGTATGTTCCTGCTTGGTCTTTAGATGAACCTTTCAGCTCTTTGGGTCTCTGCTGCTGGCCTCAAAGTTTTGTGGCTGGCTTCAAGGTTTCAGGATCCTGTGCAGCACTTCCGCCTCTTGTCTCAACCTGCCACTCTCACCCAGATGCACTCTCAGGTACTGACATTTGGCACAAATGTGAAACCCAACCCAGAGGACACCGTCTCGAAAAACTGATACTGTATTTAGATTAAGTTTGCTGTAAAACCAAAAACTTAACACAATATGACTTTTCATTTGATGTTCTCAAATTTAGGTTTAAAAAGTTCACACAGCAACAAAAACCATCAACTGGAAGGCTGTTCAGAAACCTTCCTCCTTAGGCAAAAATTGTAGCCTTGTCTTATTTTCTCTGATGCAGTAACGCACACAGGCACATACTCACTGACACGCACAGTGAGGATTCATGATGTTAGCAATTTGCCTTGAGAAAAAGAAAACAGCACAACACTGTTCTTCCTCTGTGAGATGGGAGTATAATCTGCACGAGTGTCAAACCTCCCTGGGCATTTTAATGATAAATCCGTAAAATATCTTTACAGTCCACATCTGTGCAGATATCCCTGTTGAGCCACAGTCGCAGGCAGTATTGGTTTTGCTTACATGGTGATTTTTTTGGACTGATTAGAGTGTTTTCCTCTAGAAATATAACTGCCTATATCCACACTGACCACAGCATACTGCATAGATTTAAAAAAAAAAAAGGAAAGAAAAAGAAAATCTCTTTTATAAAATCTAAAATGACTGATTTAGCCAAGAAAAGTGTTCTTTCATCCTATCAATTATGAAGTAAATCTTTTTGTAATTACATATCAGTTTGGGAAGACACCCTTTAAATATGCAAAAATTTACACCCAAATTTAAATTAGATTAATTATTGACTGTATCTTAATGCCTGAAGATCAATGGAAGAGCGTGAGTCAAACTGCCTGACCAAAGAGAGAGCATGCCATCATATGCTGCACGTTTGGAGCCGACGGAATAATCGCTACCAACAGTGACAGTCTGCCTCTTTCAGAGTCACTGGTCTATTCATACTGTTCACTGGGATTGTCTTCTCCCTGAAAAACAATGCAACACCCTGTGGTGTTTCCATGCTGCTCCAAAGACTTAATCAGCTCACGGAGGAAGTGAGGAGACAAGGCACAACAACAGGCAATGCATCATGGTACAGGGGACAGAAAGCCGGGGGCTGTTTAATATGACCCTTTGTGTGCACCGCGGCTTATTCATCAGAGCAAAATGGAAGAGGCGAGGATAAATCCATCTCATCATCCACCAGATGTATTGCCTCAAGTAGACCCCATTCAAACTCATGTTCATGCATGCCATTAGTTTGAAATGTGCATCTAAAAGTGCGGCTGCATAGCACTCCAACCAAGGATTGCGTGCAGTCGACTCACTACAAAATGCATGTATTATGCCGAGGATGCATACAGACTGTGAACAGTGAGGCGGAAAGGTCAGTGAAGCGGAATAAAATAGTGTGCTGATGCTCAGCCAATCAGAATAATCACACAGGTTTCGTCTGAGCTGCAGCAGGTGTGAGGAGTTGGATGAGTACCGTTATCCCTCCATGAACTAATTTCCCGCTCACTTTGACACAGGTACCTGCCGTTAATCATACAGAGGAATTAATGCAGAGCCATTCAGATAAGAGCATTAAACCACTGTAAAGACTCAATCTTACATTGGCTCATTTAGAGATTTCACAATTTCTGTGGCCACGGGGGCAATCGAGGAATTAATTGAGGAGAACTGCAGCAATCTCGTCCACAAAGCCCTCAAAAATAGAACTGCTCATTAGTGTGAATGTGCATTTAAAATTGACCTCAACATGATAACAACCATCTCTGTTTTCACTTGCTTTAGATATATATGACTGCATGTGGACCATAATACTTCCTTTAGAGCCCCTCTTTACAGAGATGCAATCTGACAATCAACAATTATTCTGAACAGCACACCTTTGTGTAGGCACAGGACTGTGCCATCCAATTTTCCAGAGCCATTATGCTCTTGGTCACAAATTAAATGGCAATGTATGACGTTTAGAAGATCCCTTAGAGGAGAGCAAGGAGGAGATAATGGAATCACCTTAATGATTCTCCAGTGTATAACAAAGAGAGAGGGGAGAGAGGACAGACATGTTGGAAGTCGTCTCCTAACAAGAGGTTTAATCTTCGGGAGGTTATACTGTGTCATTGTTCATTTGACATACTTAAAAATATGCAGCGACTAAAACACAGTCAAACTCAGACCCATAAAGAAACCCAAGGGGTGTTTATGAAACAGGATAAATGGTTCACTGTGGTCTATAACAATTGCCTACTCTGGTGACACAAAGTAAATGTTACTGTTTGGTGTTTCGCTGCGAGAGGGACATGATGACTGATGGCAAACTGAGCACCGTTTAAGGACTACAGATGTAATAGGATGCAGTGAGTTAAAAGCCTGGACAAAACACTGGTTGCCAAAGGGTGAGCACAGTCCTATAACACTGCTACAAGCTGAAGTGATGCTTTAATAACTGGAATGGTCCTAAACAAAACACAGGAACCATTTCCAAAAAGAAAATAAAAATGTTATTTCTTGAGTGCCTGCCATCCATTTCCAGTAAAACTGAAAGTACCAAAGCTAAATAAATAAATCAGTAAAGCATAATTCAACTCTGAATCACATGCTGCACCTCTGGCCACATGCCAATCACTGATGTTAAAGCAGCTACAATTCATTCACAATCACCACCACAGTAACCCGGGTCACACAGCGGCAGCTTAAGGTTGGTAAAAATAGATTCACTAATCTTATAGCATACTCACATAAAGTACACAATAAAGTGACATGAAGAGACCATGGACTTAATCACACAGTGGCTCAATTCAGCTGCCTGTGCAATATTGTAGGAACAGAACTTTAATACACTGAGTAAATAAAGTATATGACAACTTACTAAATTTCAGAGGTGTACATTTTCCTCTACTTTTTCAATCGTATGTAGGCAATATCTTGGAATATATTGTGTATTATAGAACTTTTATTTTATTATTGTATTGTTACTGTGAGTATACATTTTGATTTCCACATCTACTCAAGATAACCCAAACCCTCATGAGTGGTTTACGATAATGACAATGTCTCCACCACAGATCTTGAGAAAATACTACTATAAACTGTGCCTTACAAAATACTTTCATGTTCATCTGAGGATAAACCCTTAGTATGGATAACAAAATGGCCCTTTTCTCTGGTGCCAATCAAAGGCCTAACCTTATGTTTCAGTGCTTTTAAAGGCCCACCAAACCAACATTAGATAACTAGCAACGACAAAAGCCCCCTGTTGTGTCGCCTCACGTCTCCGTGTCTCAGCCAAAAAGCTGCACGTAAACAACCAAACCGATTGCCATCTGCCATGTGTGTTCTGTGCCTTTGTGAGAGGAAATACACCTCCATACCAGCAGACAACAGTTGTCTGTATTTATCATTCAAAAAGGGAAACCAGAAGACCTTCTTGACGTTAGTTAGCCAGTTAGCACATTAACAACACAATCCAATGGTGAAAGAAGGAAGCATGTTACTGTGCGGCAGCAAACAATAACACAAACCACCAGGAAACATTTCTGCTAAAGAGCTCAGTGGCAAAAGAAAAAGAATCCTACCTCATATAACAAGTTTGTTTTGATCTTACTCCCTCTTGACTTTAACCGTTTATATTCCACACTTATGTTTCTCTTCTCGTGCATTGGGCTGAACGGCCAATCAGCGATTTCATTCACTAGTTGGTTACATAGCAGCTGCTGCCGATTCAGCGTGCTGAATTGGTGGAATAAAGCCAACAAGGGTCAAAGAGGGCAATCAGCACGAGACACACCACAGCAACGAGGGCCATGGACAGTCACCAACGGCTGACTTTAAGCAATGGCCAGCTGTTGGCTTGGTTTCTTATCGGCTGTCAGGGTCCAAGGACAGAGGGATGTCACACTCTCTGAAGTCCTTTGAGGCAAACTGTTATTCATCACATTGGGATTTATAAGTAAAACTGATCTGAATGTTGCCTCTGTTCAACAAATTTGTTTTCTTGATCGTAAGGCATTTCAGCTTACAAAAATGCTAGTGTGGTTTTAGTCTGTTGTTCTTGATTATCATGTTCATGAAACAAAAAAGCACAATTTTCAGTAATGCAGCTTTTTCTCAAAATGCCAACCGCCATAAAACTCAACAAAAGATGAAGCAGATGGGGGAAGGCTGTATGTATATGTACGGAGAGGAAGATGCCTCTTTCTCTTATTATTTTCATGGACCTGACAGAAAATGAGCTGTTTTTATATTGTACAAATGTTGTTTTAATGTATTTAAATATGTATTGCTTGTATTTTATGAAAACACCTGTAAAAGCATTGGTGTAAATGCTCAACCATAAACAAGTGGCACATTCAAATGCGTCGTAAATGGAGTCTGATTGGTTCACTCACTCCACTTGAAAGAGTCTTTCTTCCCTTGACAGCTCTTCGCTGCAATGTTACTGCTTTTATTCACAACACAGTTGTATCTGCATTTTCCCTGAAATGTAACTAGGTCTTCAGGTAGGAAATTGGCAGTACACATTTCGCTGATTATTGATCTCTTCTCGTATTCACACATGACCCAAATGCAGAAAATGTTCCTCAATATTCCAGGGACAGACTGCATGTGTGAAAGGGGCTTAGAATACTCTCTGATTTTCCAGTCGCGGTATGAATCCTGTTTATGTTCTCAGTTACTTTTATTTTTCTGCAATTATAATGACCATTTCCCCATGCAAAGTAATCTTACCTCCTCCAATATTCAGTCTGTTTTGTTCCTGTTGTATGAGATTGTTATCTCATCTTAAATGCGTAAACAACCATTGCTGGATCAGAAAATCTTCTCGAATTAAAGCTCTGCTAACCTGGTATGCAAGACCAGTTATCTGAGACCACTTGAACCCACATATCTCCAGCACAACCTGGCTGATCTTGCTTCATTATACAGGTCCCAGGTCTGGGGATATCTGATACTTGCCAAGCAGAGTGAAACTTCCTTTTCCCACATGTTATTTTTTTATTCTATTTTTTTTAATATGCAGACTTTAAATGCAGACTATGTCTTTGGCTTAAATTGAAATTTCTGTAGTATCTAATACTCCTTTGAAGTTGGAATCTCAAACCCACAAGAGTGAAAAAGGGAGAGAAAAACACACTGGAGAGATAAACTTTTATCTGTCCTTTGGAAAGCACAGCACATCAGCTTATAGGTAATGAATAGTGAGCACCTATGCTGTCCCCACTCTCCCCTTTACTTAGGACTTAGGACTTACATTCTTCTTTCCCTATTTCCTCTTTTGTAACTTTAGTCTGGGTGTAATTTTATTCTTGGCCTTGCCTCTGTCTTTCATTATTACCTGTATCTTCTTTTCAACTGTTTTTCCCCTTCCCATCTCTCCCCTCATTTGTCCACAACTGAAATGCCTTCCTCTCTGCCCTTTGTTGTCTCCATAGGCAGCATTGATCCAGGGTTACTGAAGGGAGTCCTTCCCAGCCTGATCTGCACAGTCAGTCATGTGACCACTGAGCTGGCTCTGTCCCACAGCCAGACAGCCATTATGAAGACTGACTGGCCACAGCAGCGCCCACACACTTGGCAGGCTGGCAGAGCTGCCCCCTGTTGCCGCTTTCAAACAACCCCCTTCTCTAACAGCAGAACGCCGGCGCCACCTTAATCAGTTGACTGCCCAGGTGCCCGGACGAGCTGTCCCGGAATCTGGATTGCTCTGGAGAGATTTTAAAATTAAAAGCCTGTTTACGCCACACTTGGGGAAATGATACTGACTCTTGCTCTCCACTTTCAGAGATGGAGGGATGTCAGGGGCACATATGGTCAGAGAAGAGGAGGAGGAGAGAAAAAGAGAGGGGGGAAAAAGCGTCTATGAGACAGTGAAAAACAGACAGCGTTAGAGAACAGACTGGCTATTAGGCGAAGCCTTCTGTCACATGAAAAGTCCCCCTCCCCTGCATCCAAGCCCTGTCATCCAAGTCCTCAGTGTGAAGGACACCCAGACAGACAGCTCAGAAAACCTGGGCTCCAGACTGTCACAACTCTCATCTCGCCTGATAAAAGTTTCGTATGCCTCATCCGTCCCTCCCCGCCTTTTCCTCTGCAGAATGTTAAACACTCTGTGGAATAAAGGACTTCCCTAAGGGTGCAGCACAAAAACCTTCCTCTTGCAACAAACAAACAAACCAACAAACAAAAAACAGATTAACAGTTATCTCTACCACAAAACCAACTTTAAAGATAAGTTCTAAATGCAAATTTCGTGGTATAATGCAAATGTATGAGACTTTAGAGGCAGCACTACAGAAACTTAGACTAGTTTTGGCTTATTTGTTGTTTTGTTTCTGCAGAAGCAGCATAGTTAGATGCAGCATTGCAACACAGTGAAATACAGTCATAAGGCTTGACAGCTCCCCAGTGCTGCCTGACTAATAATTTTTTATGTGTACTAATGCATCGTGTAAAACATCTGTCATAAAACATAAAAGCCTGTCTCCTGAAGGTGACATGCCCCTATCAACTATTTCATCATCAATTTCATTGTTTTTTTGTTTTTTGTTTTTTTTTTTAAATAAAAAGGCATGCCCATCCTTGAGATATGGATCTTGATCTGAATACTAGAGTTGGGTTGATATCTGGCTTTGCCTGACTGGTCTGGTGTATTAGCTTAAACTGGTTTGATTTTATGCAATCTTGCTGACCTTTTGTCATTATGACTTTCTGGCAAATTAAAAGAAGTCTACCACGTCACAGCCCTAAATCCAACTATATAGCATTAGTAATGAGCAACATGACAATGCAATTTCTATAATCTTATGTTTGTAAATGGAGTACTGGAGCCAAGGCCAGTGTCTGCAACATAAAGGAGATCAAATTTCAGAAGAGGCGAGGGGGAAGCCACAATGTGTCTGTTTACTTGAAAATTTGTGTTTTTTTGGGGTGACGAGAGGACATAGTGGAGTAAGTGTCCTAAGAAAACTAAAACTGGGCCAATATGACGACATGTTGTATTTTAAGCAAATAAAAGAGGTGTCCTAACAGGCTACAAGCCCCATTTCAGGGTGAACTTTTGTTAGATATCATGTTTCTATTCATTTCTGTCAGGCACGTTGAAAGTACAATGGGCAATGGACCAGGTTTAGCTTACTTATGTAGTTGAAATGAGGAATTTTCTAAACAATACCGTTATATTTAATTAAAATAACCCAGATAAGGTGGCAGCTAGCTGTAGGGATCACCATACAGCTTAAAGTTTCTGGTAAGCTAATAACAAGCTAGGCTACTTGCTGGCTATATTGTATCACTTCTAGTAAATACTACAATATCAAATGTGTTTACTGTGTTTAAAATTACCATTACACACATAAGAAGATAACAAGTGTGCTACACACCCATTTTTTGAGAGTTAACGTCACCAGTTTGATCTTGAGCGCACAGCTGACTGCTATGTGGTTTGTTTGCATGACGTAACAGAAGTACACATTCAATTTATTCAGTGTGGTCACAGAGCTCCAATGCTACATGATGCTTTGTCATAGCCAGACACTTGTTTTCTCTTGGGACACAGCGTCATTATATTTCACTCACGAACAGCGCTGAGTCACATGGGAAACCCAGTAAAATTTGTTGAACTGGTCCAGTCTGGTGTTTGGCCTAATACCAAACTGGCTTGAAATTTCTTTATGTCGGCCCAACTCTTGTGAATACAAGACATAATTTCTCCCTAAAACATGCAAATGTCAAACCATATGTGAACAACATTCACAAAAATCAAAAACAATGATTTTTAATCATATAAAAATGGGTGAGCAATTGGCTGGTTCAAAAGGGAAACTCTGATGTGCAAACGGGACCCTCTGTCAGAAAAAGCAATTAATTTCTCGTTCACATCCCTCCCTTCACAGAACAACGCTGGATTAAGGTGATTTTGTAAAGTGCATGCTAAATCTCCCATTAGAATCCCGAGGTAGTTAAATCCCATTCATCTCCTTATTCCTCTCTAACCAATACTATAAATCTACATGGTGACAGGGCTCATCGTGAAGCTGCTGAATTAAACATGTCAACCTTCTCTCACTCCTCCAACCCCTCGCTGGGAGAATAACTGAGCAGAGGGACAAAACTGTGGACTGGAAGAGGGAAGAGGGGCCCTGACAACCACCCCACTGAGCACTTCGACACGTGCTGTGACGTCATTGCTGAGGCCAACTGTGGAAGGGAGATGTTTGCCAATGGTGTGTGTGTGTGTGTGCTGTTTTAGTGTTGACAGTTCATACCTAAGGCCAGAGGTTTGATAAGGCACTGATTCATTGCCCCTTGGTTCAGCCTGCCACTATCGTCCTCCTACATCTCCGCCGAACTGAAATCAGACCTGTAATTCCACTCGAAGGCTAACACACTATGATGTGCATATGTGTGTGTGTGTGTGCGCGTGTGGTAAAGAGGACATAGTAGGTGAGACAGTGGGATGAAGGCATCTGTGTGTGAAAGCATCTTCCTGTCTGTGCGGAGAGACAGTTGCCTTGTTCTTTTTGTCTTTCCACTAATTACACAAACCATGTGTGCATGTGTGTGTGTGTGTGTGTGTGTGTGTGTGTGTGTGTGAGTGTGTGCATGTGTGTTTCATGTTTATGCGTAGTTGCGGAATGAATAATGAATGTTTATACACAGTGTGACATCTTCTGAGCGCTTTTACTTGTGTGTGCGTGAGGATTGCATGCATGATAGGGTGGAAGGCAAAGTTTCTACAGATCCAGTATGACAATCTGCCTTGTGGATAAAACACTGAGAGTGAAGTGTGTGTATGTGTGTTTGAGTGTGTGAGTGAAAAAAAGAGAGAGTAAATGGGAGAGAGAATATGCAAAGAGTTTCCAGAGAACCTTTTTTTTTGTAAATAATTCCCTGACAAGATACAAGACAGGCGGAGAGGGAGCTCTAATTGCCTCGTCCACTTCCTGTGCAGTAAGTCACATCAGCCTTACTCGCCAAATAATATTATTCTCAAATGCAAACAAAGCTCATTCATCGCCTACAGCATGCAACATGCCCATCATGCCAATTAGCAGCTGCCTGATTGGCAGTTTCCCGAGGTGGTGATTTCGGTTGACAACATTGACATTTGCTGATCATTACAGTCCAGCTGTTAAATGTTCAGATCGTATAATCTGTTTAAAGCGCCCAATAACGGCTCACCAGAGACTATAGATTGTTGAAATGAGAGTATGGCTGTCAGAAAACAAAATTACAATTCATGCTAGTGATACAGCTATTTTTAGCCATGCTGGTGGCAATGTCGGTCTGTCTGGTCACCACTTTGGTCCAGAATGAAACATCACGCCAACTACTGAATGACTTTTTATATACAAACATTTAAGGTCTCAGTGAACCTAATTAAGATACTAGTTTGCCAATTTGTTAGTGTGAGCATGTTAGCATTCTGTTTTAAGCTTTTTAGCTCAAAGCACTACTCTGTCTTTAAGTACAGCCTCATGCCCGTAGACCAGTGATACTCCACTCATGGCCCATAGGCAAGATCTGGTACCCAGTAGGGTGCTGGGTGGTCCCCCAGCCATTACTGTCTACAGTGAAAATAAACTGATTAACACTGTGATTGAAAAAAGTGCCAGGAGAGGATCGACTGAACTGCCTGAAAAAGGGTCTGTGCAAAGCCCTAAATGTCCTTAAATCCTAGAAATGTCCTTGCTTACAACTGACTTGATTGGTTGAGTATTTCTCCTGTAGAGTTTTAGTTTTGTTGTCCAAACCCCCCCCTCCCAAAAAAAAACAAACCCTAAAAACTTTCATTTTAATTTCTGATAAAAAGTCAAGTATTTATAATCCATCTTTTATTTAAACATTGTGTGTTGCTGCCGTTACACAAGATATTTCATAGTTTACAGGCTGAGAGCAAAATATCCTCAGACATGGCATATGACTTGCTATAATATACTGCTTGTGAATCTCATAATCAAAACTAGAAGGTCATTTCAATATCTCTGCAGCAAAGCCGCAACTCGCCAGATGTGCTTTGACATGTGGCGGGGATAAAAAAGAGAAAATCACAACATCTGCAGCTTGGATGTAGCGATTCCAGCTCCTGCCGTCTGCCAACTCTCTTCATCACTGCACTTGCTCAATCACATTTCTCTCACTTTTTCTTTTTGTCTTGTCGCTTTTTTTCTTTTTCACACACACTGACACTCAGGCGCAGACAACACACACTCACACCAGAAGTATCCGTTTCCAGAGGGGGAAAGTGAGCTGTAATTAACACGTTTGGATTTATTATTTTATTTCTGATACCAAATCCTCACAGCCTTTCTCTTAACAGAAAATACAAACCGCAGAGGCATCTATGACAATGTGAATATTATATGGGACAGTTAGAGAAGTTTGGGGTGGGTAATTCAATGAGCACGTGCAAGGAAAAAAAAGAATTAACGAGTCGGGCTGGGAGAGACGAGTGCAGCACTTAGGAACGCCATATTCATAAATAATGAAGTAGATAATAACACATCAACACATTTTACGATGTGACATAAACATGACATGTTCCGCCTGAATTTACAGTCACAGAGATACTAAATTAATGCAAGACCTAGGGGGAAAAATGAGTATGGTTTCTCAGTTTAAGCAACTCAGCACAATGTTCCACAGTGGGCTACATATAAGATAGCACAAGGTTATCAGGAGGGGGATTTGTTGAAGCGGATATAACAAAATATGGACCAGTGGAAGATATGCTTATACCAGGAAGCTTGGTGAAGTTTACCATCAGACACTAACCCAATGTTGCTGTCTTGTGCACTGGAGCTTTCAGAAATATTATTTGCAAAGCTTTCTTTCATTTTTCATGCTTTTCCCCTCCGTATTACCAACCTGCCCAGAAAGCTTACAGTAGTTTCGCTGTTTTCACCTCCCCCGTTTTTCCCCCCACTTTCCTCTTCAGCAGTCACAACACATCTTCCTTTGGTAGAGCTGAAATACATCTTTACAGGCTACACCTTAAGCTCATCTCTTCTCGGACTGGTTACACCACAACTGCACTCACTTAACACTACAAACACTATTCTACTATTTGCTATCTTTTATGGCATTTGTTCCTTGCATGCATTTAAAAGGTCCAATGTTTAGGGATTTATTGGCAGAAATGGAATACAACATTGTAGGCATGTTTCCTTCAGAGTATAACCACCTGAAAGTATGAATTGTTATTTTTTCGTTATCTTAGAACGAGCTGTTTATATCTACACAGGGAGCGGGTCCTCGTCTGTAGAGATCACCATCTTCACTGCTATGTTTCTACAGTATCTGAGAACTGGCAGACCAAACACTGGCTCCAGATAGGGACATTGACATTTTGGCACTGGTCTCCAAAGCAGCCCCCCACAGCAAGCTGTGTTGGAAAAACAAAGTTTGTAAATATGTGAAATAGGTTTGCACAGTGTTTTTACTGGTTTAAATCACCAGGTTTGTTTTGGCGTGGATGAGACCTCTGCAGATAATTCAGCTTCCTGCAAAAACCTCCTGAACATCTGGATTTCAAGTTAGAAGAGAAAAAAGATGATCACAAATTAGCAGGTGCTGGGCTAGTGGCCTGTCTGCAACAGTGTTGGAGAAACTCTGATTTGTAATGTGAAACTGCTTTATTCAGTGTTTTTACTGGTTTTAAATCAACCTGGTCCATTTGTTTTGAAGAGGAGGACTGAGGATTCTGTTAATGGTAAAAACCTCCTGAATGTCTGGATCAGAAAAAAGGTCAGCACATATATGCAGGCACTGGACTAGCAGTCCCTTTGCCATGTGCTGAAAAGCATAGGAGAAACATTTATTTGCAATGTGTAACTGCTTTATTCAGTGCTTTTATCAGTTTTAATCACCAGGTCTGTTTGTTTATGAAAGGAAGAGACCTCTATGGATAATTGGACTTAAACTTCCTGAACAATGAACACTGAAAGAATTCTAAAAACAGAAGTTTTAGCTAGTTGCTGCAGTCCTCACTGCTAGATACCACCAAATCCCCCTAAATCTTAGATACTGGACGTTTAATTCTAATCTTAAATGATGTTAAACTTACAAATGTCTCCTATTTTAGCTTGCACAAAGTCCCTCTGGAAAAGAGCATCAGTCCAATACGTATAATAGGGATTGCAAAGGTTCTCAAGCCACCACTTTGTGTTAAATCTTACCTATTTTTCATATTTTAGGGCAAAGTTAATCAAATATGAATATTTAAAGAGTCCTGTGGTGCTCTTTGTTAAATTGTTAAAGCCTCTCTGATTCTCTCTTATCAGCTTTTAAATAACAGCAGAATAAAAATGACAATCATTCTTTTTCTCAAGGTATAAAGTCACTATGCTGACACTGATCTCTGAAGAAAAGCACTTCAGCACGCGGGCACGTGAGCGCACACACACACACACACACACACACACACACACACACACACACACACACACTCACACACAGAATTCAACAGAAGTGTGAGTACAGACATCTTTTTACACACACAACAAAAACAGAGGCAGGAAAGACAAGGAAGGGTATGTGGTAGAGAGATGTGGATTAACATGGATTAACAATCCATTATTCATAGGCACTATGGGCTCAAAGCATCAACACAAACACAGCAATGACCCTATTCTGCTGCACTATAGCCTTGGATGCATCACAGACGCTTACCGCTGACTATTTACTCCTCAGGATTACAGACAAGACATACCGCGCTGGCCACAGCTCTCATATCTATCTACACAGCAGATCAATATGAGAAGCGCTCTTAAAGCTCCGGTCAAAGCTCTATACACTGTGTCCCTGGCTCTCACTGGCCTATACTGTAGGAAACGAACAACTAAAAAATCCAGCAACTATGCTGCTACAAGCTCTGTTGGAATTCTAAATCCTGAAGTACATCAAACTTATTAGGTGGCAATCCCCAATGCAGTCAAATACAATATCAAAATAAGCTGTTTCTGTTTGAAAATACATTCATACCTGTCATGTCTGTTTCACAAAGTACATCCCAAACTGTCTGGTCTCTTCTGCATTTTTGACAGGCCGTTATACAGACATGAGTCACACTTGCCACTTTAACAGGATATTCAATTAGACAGCTTCCATTTCCCAACTTGCTCTTTGAACCATCATAATGCTCCGAAAGGTTCCAGTGGAATCTGAAGGCTCTCACATGCAAAACCGAGATAGATGGGTTGTGCTAAAGTGTTATTTTGTAGGTGAATTACCTCATTTGTATTCAGGAAAAGTTTCAGGGGAAACAAATAACTGCCATTAGTCATCACAAAAGACAAAGCAAACAGAAGCACACGCGCACACACATGCACGCATACATTTGTCGACTTATTTCCCTTATTTATTCCCTTAAACACCTCCGCACACGCACCTGTCTCCTCACTTTTCCAAATACTTTGATGTGAGTCATGCTAGTACAGGCAGTATCCATGAAACACATGTGCGTGCGCGCGCACACAGACACAGACACACACACACACACACACACACACACACACACACACACACACACACACACACACACAAACAAACACAATGGGATAAGGGCGAGAGGGCCTTTAGTGGCTCCTTCATGGCGTACATTTTTCATTAGAGAAAATGCAGCTCTCTTCCTCCATGTCCTCATCTCTGGGTTCTGTCCTGTGTCCTCTGGCCATGCTCCCCTGACACCTCCCAGCTTCACTCAACCCATCTATTTGACCCAGCGAAGGGCAAGTAGCTAAGACAGACAGATAAGCTGCGTCCCAAAGTGCCTGCCTTAGCTTCCCTGTCAGCCCCTTTTCCTTGAGTTTGTCTGTTCGTGTGAATGTACGCCATGATTGAGGGTGGGCTACATCCTTCACTCAGTGAGACACAGTGAGCGATTTGCCCCATTGCTCTTGTGTGTCAGCAAGCATGCAATGATGGCAGACTGCAAGAGCACATCTGTGTCTCAGTCTCTCTCTCCATATCTCTCTATCTAAAATAAAGCTGGATGGATGAAGGGATGGATAGATGGAATGAATACAGTGTAGAAATATATATATATATATATATATATATATATTTATATGACAATATCGGCACATAATATGCATTGGAAGATATTGGCTTTAAAATACATACTGGAAGTGATGAACATACGGATTTCTGCGAATATCACAAACTGATATATATATTTTATTGACAGTGAACAGGAAAATCATCATCAGCAAGTTGATGTATTTTTCTAATTTTGCACAATGACTAGATATTACATAAATTGAAAAGCATTGTATTTTATGTCTCCCTCTGCTGGTGGGCAATCACGATAAGGGTATGCATAATATGATGTTAAATCCACTACAGAAGAGACTTGATCACTAAAATTAGAGGGGATAAAAGTGCATATATCAATATTGGTATGGGTTATCGGCCAAATAAGTTGTTGTATATCGGCATATTGGATATTCAAAAAAATCCAACATTGTACATCCCTATACATTTTTCATGTAAGAGTGCAAATGCATGTTGTCCATACATAGTATATGTGAGTGCATGTTGGAGAGATTCTGTAAAAGTGAAAACAATAGAGAAGGAAATTAAGAGACAGAATCTGCCCACTTTCCCTCTGTGTGTGCATGTGAGTGTGTTCTGGGCCATGCATGCATGATAAAGTAAGCAGAGCAGGGGACGGGAGCTCCTGAGATACAGCGGAGATGTGAGTGATTGGAGCAATGAATGGGGGGGGACCTCGCATTGTAATTAGAAGTGCTACGCTTCCCAGCGGGCTTTACCATTTTAGTGTGATTACACTGTGTGATTTATATGCTCAGAAGGCCTCCATCACTCTTGCTAAGCAAACCTGCCACATGTCGCAAAGCTTTACCTTTTCTTAATTCAGATGGTTTTTCTTCCTATGGCTTTACTGATCAAGATGCTGATCTGAACCCAGAACCAAACAAAGTTATCAGCTGAAGTTATTGACTATTTTCATTTAGGAGATCAAATACATTAACTGTCAACCAGAGCTTCCACTTTACTTGCATCACAGTTATTTATGCCTACTTCTTTTTCTTCAGATGATACGAATGCTTTTTGTTGTTTTTTAATGATTCCATTTTTAAAGAAAGCTCTGGGGTTTTGCAGTCTCCTTGCTCTTCTCCTTTCTTCTGTTTAAATAATTTTCCTGCAAATAAAATAAATCTCACACAGATAGAAAGACAGATTTTCATAAGAGTATTAATCAGGAAGCGGGTGAAAAGTGACTGAGTGTGATGCGCTCACACAGACATGCCAATTACAATCCATATGTGCTCCATTCTAGTCATTATTTCATTCATGTCGTGCATCTATCCAGATGTTTGTACTGCACCGGATACAAGAATACTTTTATGTTTAAAAAAACCTTCTTTGGAAGGTATTTACTATTGTAGAGGAATGGTCAGGTATTTCTTTGAAAGTTTGGGTGAATAGGAAAAAAGCCATTCCATGACTGAACTGCTGAGAGAAACTAGCCACGACTGACAAGTGTTGAACTGTTTTTACCCTAATTTTCTTCGGAAACAACTCTTCTTTGAGGCATCCCATTTTCATTGCTATTTCTTTTTTATGCTCAGATTGACAGGATACGAAAACACAAGGGAAGGCACACTGTGGGAGGCAAAGAAAACAGCCAGTTGCATCTCTGACAAGACCTACATAAAGATGACACTCCTTCCAAAAATACTTCTCTGTTTTTTTGTTGGATGTTTAACTACACAAATGTTGACTGTTATCTGCATTTATATAAATTATTAAAATTTCCCAGTAGTTGGCAGAGAAGAAACAAAAACATCAGGGACATTAAGGGTCAGGGTTTAAGGTTTTGACTGCTCGTGTGAAACTGAGCACTAGCATTCAGAGCTAAAGTTCAGATATGCAGCTGTCCACAATTTAGCTATGTTAAGGCTAATAATTTGACATGCTAACATTTGTTTTGGAGCAAGCATTACTTCATGTGTGTCTTCAATTTACAATTATGATGATGCACAACAACAAATTACTGGCTTACTTCAAGGAGAATGCTATTGAGGAGGGTCAGAACAAAGAGTTTTTATGAATACTGATCCTAGCCACTTAAGCTACAATGACAGCCATATTTAACTACTAAGTAACACCACAGCTACACATACAGTTGCACAATGCTGCAAAGCTAATGAGCTTCTGTTAGCTTTACAAAAATTACAAGAATTCCTTTTATAACGTCACTTGAGTTTACTCCCAGATATAATTTCTCATAAAAAAAAACTTTCTTTTTGAGAGCAGTGAGTCAAGCAAACAATGCACCAACTGTGCAGACATTGGCTCTAACTAGCTAACATCATACACACCAATCTTATGTGTGGTAAAATTAATACAAAGAACTACGAAAAAAAGAAGAAGTTTCTGTAGCCGAATATATGTATGTGGGGTACATGTGCCTTTATATTTGTCTGGCTAGCACATCTCTAGCACAACTGCATGTTAACATATTATCAGTATTGTTTGTTACTTGTTGATAATTATAACTTTATAATGCATGAAAACTCACACCTATTTTGGTGATGTGCTGGCTTGCAGGCAAATATATATATAAAAAAGAAACTGGAAAGTTGATGTAACATGTTAAGGATTGATGTTTTCAATGAGGCTGAAAAATGTAAACCCAAATGTTGAGCTTCATAACTTTAAATAAATGCATCAGAGTTACACGTGGACAGTAATTACTATTATAACAACAACAACAACAACAACAACAACAACAACAACAACAAAACAATAACAATAATAATAATAATAAAATAATAATGATAATAGTAATAATATTAATAATCATAATAATAATCATTAAAATACTTTGCCACTAAAGGGGAATAGCCAACCTTGGTTGGGAAGAACTGTTTAATGTTTGCTCAAATATGTTGCTTAAATGATCTGTATCCACTGACTTTCAAAATCAGAGATCTATAACTGACTTTGAACTGTTTGTTATTCCTAAGAAATTTATGAAAAACGATTAAAAAAAAAATAGATTCATTTGAGGATGGCCTCAACGACTCAATGGCTCCAACGACTCCTTCTTGGTGGCTAAATGTCCAAAACTCCCAAACTAAAACAAATGAAATTATAGAAGCCAAAAGGCAGAAAATGCCTCTTATCTACCCAAAAAGTAAATCTTCTCAAGTCCCAACAGAACAGCAAATTTAAGTCTAACGAGTGGAATTCCTTTGCGTACATCTCTTTTTCTCTCATTGACTGTCTCACTGTCATTGCTCCTATTTCTCTCTTATGCGCGATGTCTCAAGAGACAATATAAAAGTGGCTTTCTGGAATTAAAGCTATAAGCCAGTTTCTCCCCATCTCTCCTTTGTGTGTGTGTGTGTGTTTGTGTGAGAAGACAGCCAGAGGCAGTCTCCTCTCCTCTTTTGATCAGTGGCATAGTGACTCCAGGTACCATGGCCCTATGATATCAGTGAGGGCCCAGGCAGCAAAATATGAAAGGAAATGAATGGTGTGCCTCCATAAAGAATGTAGGTATGTGTAAACTCCGAGAGAGATATTGAATTGTAGTTAAGAGTTAAGTGCTACATTTATTTATTTCTCTTCTAATTAAATTCACATAACAAACAAATTAAATGTCATGATACCCCTTTGGGTACAAGCATAACCTATATTTTCACACATTTGACCACATTATTACATGCATGTGTTCACACACAAAAATGATTCACAAAGAGATTGCAACAGCTAGATTAGATCCGGATGACAAATATTGTTATGACTGTTCTTTTAGGAGCACTCATGCATACAAATACACACATGCAAATAAAGAGACAAACACATACAGACATTGTACACATGTACTGAAGAGAAACATGTAAAAAAAAAAAAAAGAAAAAAAAAAGCAAGCCAAGGACAGGGGTTGCAAAGGAGGTGAGGGAGTTAAAGCAAAGAAGTGAAAGCGAAATTTGCAATGCATCACGTTAGAGGCAGCAGTGAGACGGTTGGGTAGAGGGGAGTAAAACAAGATTTATATTCAGAGGAGGACAAATCTTGGCAGGCATGTAGTACCTATGTTAAGAAGCTTGGGGAGAGGCGGGGGGATCGTACTGATGAGGAAGTCCGGGAAAGATGCGTGTGGGTGCAGGATTGTGGTCCTGTGGGGATGCTCTGTCTACAGCAGCGATATGGGGCTCAGACAGCGGATTAGTGTTTCTGCTCCATAATCAATTTGCTGTCTGGATCCCATTGCACATAACCCTAAACATCCACCCTCACTTGTTCCTGCAAAATCTTTCTCCTTTTGCTCCTTCTGTCTCCCTCTACCACTTTCACTTCAACTCCTTTTTACCTGTTCACCGTTTGTTTGTTTCCCCTTCACGCCTTAAATTGATAGTTCGGATGTTTTGAATTGGGGCTATATGAGGTACTTATCTATTGTCAGTGTATTACACAAAGAAGATGGAGGTTGGTGTACTCCCTACTTGGAGAGGCAGACAGGAATAACACCCCAGAGGCTCAGCAATGTACTGCTGTGGTTGAGGGTTTTTAGCAAAACACATTTTTACCACTTAATAAAATACCTACCTAAAAAAATCAATATCAGTCTAAGTGGACACTATATTTACTATTTTTTTCAGTGCTTGACCTCACAATCCTTTCCACTGGCACAACATCTTCTTATCTGTATGTCTGTATTCCTACACAAAAGCGCAGCTGTGCTGCGTACCATATTATACCGCAGGTCAGTTGTTCAGGTCAGACTTTCAGCTGTTTAAGGAAGAGACAACAGAGATGAGAAAAAGAATTTGAATTATTATGACAGAGACAGCGATGTGCCATTCACTATGGAGACAAAAGGACACATTTATGAACCAGAGTATAAAAAGAAGGGGAGACTTGCGGAGGTAGACTAACTGTACAGAAAAAAAAAGAGGGAAAACTTTTGTGGAACTGGAGGCCAACAAAAAGAACAAGCTAACTGTGTAAACAACATGCTCACAGACTCGGAGAGGTGCTGTAGCCATGAGTGAGACTTGGTTACAACACAACTTCAGAATTTTTTTGAATCAGAAGACTCCTGCACTATACATTTCACTGGCTGTTTAGTGAGATATTTCACAGCAGTGCTTTTAGCAAATATACAGTATATACAAGTATATAACCCTCTTGAGAGAAATGTTCACTGCAAATGCTGAGTTGTCTAAGTTTTGCAGGTAGAGTGTTGATGTCTAAATCTAAACACAAGCATGCACCATCTTTAGAAAAGAGAAGTTGTGTTTCCGTTGGATTGCCCAACAGCACTCTCTGACCCAAACGGCCAGCCTGTGGTATAATGCAGCGCATGGCACAGTTGGGCTTTTGCGTAGGGAATACGGAAGTTACACGGTTGAGAAAATGTAGTGCTAAAAGAAAAGGCTGTCTAATAGTGAGGTAAAGCGGTGAAAGTACACTTAATATAGCATCCAATACTGCTGAGCTTCTAGTGTGCTAGTCCCATCTACTGTATGTAATACACTTACTAAAAATAAGTACCTCATACAACCCCACTTCAAACTATCCAAACTATGCCTTTACAATGTCCAATCTCTATCTCTCAGCCACTATAATAAACTCAAACATGAAACTGTTGAGAATCCACTTTTATCATTTCTTTTTTTCTCCAAACCTTCACTTATCCAAGTATTTCTCTTTAAAACGCGTCAGTTTCAACTAGACACAGCAGATCCTGCACCCCCTGCATTTTAGAGCAATACAGGGGACTTTGGGTGTAATTATATCAGAGAGAGAGTGTGTGTGCGGGAGTGTGTGTGTGGAGATGTAGAGGTTAACCTTGACCAAGGGCAAACTATTAGCTCCATCTCACCCTTGGGTCCAAGCTTGCTGCCATCTGCTCCAGAGCGGGGTCATAATACTGCCTGACCAATCAATAACATATTACATGTTGGCACTGGGCGCCAGCCATGGTCGTGACTTTCTTTGCTTATTAAAAGCAAGGTACAAAACACTCCAGAGAGGTAATACAGTACATTTCCCAAAAGCAGGCAGAGTCGCAATATCAATAGTACAAAGAGAAATTAAAAATGTGACTTCTGTTTGTAGACAACATGCGTGTTTTCCAAGAAAAGTGTATTTTATGGCACATGGGACTTTTTTTTAATATTCAGCCCTCACAGAAATTAATGTTCTTTTCTCTGAGGACAGATGTGCTGGCATTTGCTGAAGATTTCTGAGTATGTGTGTGTCTGTAGAGGGGAGGGGCACTTTGAGATGAAAGCCCAGAGAGACAGCAAGGAGGAGAGGCTGAGACGGCAGGTGGTGCTAGGAGCGCTCCTGTGCCGAGTGAAGGAGGCAGAGAGGTTTTTTGTCAACAGATCAATAAGTGTGAGACTGGAGGAGGACTATCCTTTTCATATTGTCTGACACAGGCAGAGATAAAGGTTAAGGATGTATTTGAGGAAAAAAAAAGACCCAAACAATCTGTATATGCGGTGGAAAAAATAAATATGGCTGCATCTGTCCAGTCTAGCTTCTCATCCTCTGTTGCACGTACCTGCACGCACACATAATCAGCTTTGGCATAGTACTAATGTTAATACTATGCTGTATCAGAGGGCGAGACTTGACCTATCTAATGACACAACAGCTTGTCTTATTAAAGTGCACACATATAGAGTATTCATGCATATAAACACACACTCACGGACACACAGCTCCAGCCTGTCAGCCACTGTCCATAGCTGTCTTATTGGACCAGGCAGATTGTCACCTCTTCTGATTCCAGCGGGCACACACAGATGAGAGCTACTAATTGCCTTGCTGGGGCACCGACGTGACTTGCATGTGACTGGTTAGGTTTTGGAGGCATGGGGAAGCTTTAAGCCCATAGGTGACTCTGTGTCTGTAGTGAGTTTGTGAGTTGCTTGAATGAGTCACTATAAGAGAGGAGAAAGACTTGGAGGCTGTGTATTTGTTACTATATGCAAGATGAATACTCATTAGTCTCATGGTTTTTGTTGGCACCAAGGACCTGAACAAGGAGGTTTTTAAGGGTCCTTACTAAACTGTCGTGTTATGAAGGGGTGAAAATGAATTATACCATCAATCTTACCTTGGCCTGGCCTCAATGTCATGCTGAAAACAAGAGAGAGAGGGAGAGAGAGATGAAACATATTTAAAATCTTTGCACAGGTGTTGGCAGATAACAAATAAAAAAGGTAAACAACATCATTTACATCAGCTTGGTCCACAGCTGGTGTGGCTCTTAATCTGACCAATTAATTTTCACTTTTATCCTTCCCCAGTTGTGCTCATGCATATTCAAGAGAGTTTTAAAGGAGCAGTCTGGAAAAAAGCACCAAGTGAGCTGCAAACATTATTTACATGTTGGCTTTCCTTAAAAGGGCTTAAATGATGTTTTCCATGTCAAAACAATGGATGTGATTTGTTGACTGCCAGTATGTGACAGTTGCACAAACATCGCAGGCAAAGCTTTAATCATGTGCCCAATTAAAAACTGAACCCCATTTCAGATTCTGTCAATTTTCAGAATATGTAAATACACTATTTCACAAGGTTTAACATTTAAATTTCAGCTGTCAGTCTACATTGGTATACCCAGAATTTAGTATGCCAAACACACAGCTCCAGTATGCAAGCACTACACTTGAAATCGCTGTCATGTACTACAGCCAAACTACTTGTTATAACATTTCTAATCTCAATTGGTTTATTTTCAGTCAAGAGGACCTTGAGCACAAGACAGCCTCTGCTGTTATCTTTAATATTCTGCCCAGCACTGACTGTACTGTAGCACTGAACCTTGACTACTAGCGCTAAGATGGCTGCGCCAGAAAGGGATTTTGACACTGTGTAACTAACAGCGTCTTGAAGGCAGTAGCTCCTTGGCAGCACAGCAGATGAGGAGAGCTGATGAGTGGAGACTGTGGAGCACTGACTGGCTGTCTGCCTAACTGACTAAAATTTGGCTCTAAATTTAATTAGCTCCAGATCTGGACAAATACGTGGTTTCAAATATTGGAACTCAGTGAGATTTTTCTTGGTTTACCTTGTCAAATACTTCAACAGACTCAAAAGTCAATTTGTGAAATCAGAGTGCAAAACTGACTTTCACCGAAGAGGTTCTCGGCTGGTTGCTGTAAGGCTGCCCCTCTTTCTGTTTCTCCATTGTTTGGTTGGCTAGCTGGTTAACCGACTTATCTTTAGAAGATTGCTCGCAGTCTAGTTTTAAGACAACCAAAGTGAAGAAGACCAAAATTCCCCAAAGTCTCTTTTAAACTAAAACTACAATTATAAAGCAGTCTGCAAATCCATGGTTTCCTTTTTCAAATATAGCATAATGTATGCATTAAAAAGACTGACATCTATCAAAAACTAAATTATGTTGCTGATTAAAAAATATTTTTGGTTGATACTGTTTAGTCTACCACCCTTCACTGGTAAACCAATAAGTGCACTGTATATGGGACATCATCTATTGAGAGCTGCATTTATTAAAGGAATACTTCACCTCCCAAATTATCAGTTGTATATTTATTACATAGTTGTTGTTATTACTTTGAATTCAGCAGGAAAGTTGGTCTTGCAAGTATCCAAGGTGAACAAAAAAATCCAAAAACTGAGAAAGTTCTTGATGAATTTAAGTAAATGGGGTCCACATTTAACAACATCAAAACATTAGTTTACAAACTCTCACACAACCTGTGCAGAATAATTCAAGTTTCATTATCCAGTCGTATGCTCAGTATTTCTCAAACAGACAGTCCTTTCCGGAGGGGAACTAAACTCTAAATGAGACTTATCTATGCTCCCTTAAAAACTAGAATCTGTTGACAAAAACAGTCATTTTATCTTGCTAAACACAGGAGCTGCTGGTCAACAGCCACCCCAATTAGTTAGTTAGCTAGTGTTATTGTGTAACTTTGGCAAATCCTAACTAACCCTTTAAAACAACAAAGTAACAACTCAGACAAAGAGACTAACTGATTGAGGCAGTGGTAGAACAGCAGCTCTCGTGTTCAGCGAAGTAAAAGTACTGTTTTTGTCAATCGAGGCTGGCTTAGGTAAGTTTCACTTACAGTTCAGCTCCCCCTCGGAAAGGGCTGTGTTTGGGAAAATAATTTAGCATACAACTAGATAAATGACAGTTGGATTTTACCGCACAGGTTATTGTGAGAGTTTGTAAACAAATGTTTTGATATGATTTTTCTGTTGTTAAACACAGACCCCTATGACGACCTCTTCCCCCTGAAGAGACTAAAATCAACAATCCTACTGCTTGGTTGACACCCTCATAATGCCTGGATATCTGTCCTTACATTTAAGGGATATTATTATTATTTTTGTTTTATTTTCCCTGTATTCAATTGGATGCATACAACACCAGTCCACTCTTTTGATGATTCTATGTAAATGTTGAATTAGTAATGCACACTGTATTTCTTTGTTATTTGCTTTGATTGCATTATATTGCAACAATAAAAATGAAATGTTGTTATAGTCCCAGTTGTGTGCTTTGTTTTCATTTGGTCCAATTAAAGAGTTTTTTCGTGCCACTGCCTACAAAATTGAAAGAAATATGCTGTTAGAAAGAAGCTGACGGCTATGGAGCTCTGTTCTGACTGTAATTACCACAGTTACCTCTGCAACAGTATAAAGAAAAATCTCACCTTTATGGCTGAATAATACCAGCTTCAACATTTCTTATATTATATTATTCACATGGCCTAGGGGCAGTTCCATATTTATATGCACACATAAAATCTCAAACTCTTAAAGCTACTGAAAGAACAACCTAGACTTGTGTGTCTGCCATCAAAAGATGCAACCTGAAGCTGTTCCATTTATAATTTAAAAACAATATCAACTTCAGTGGAGTCATGTGCCCTTGAACTGTTCAAATGTGAGCTGAGCTTTATTTCAAAAGTGTGCCGTTAAATCCCCCTGCAAGGAATCCGTTAGGACATAACTCAATAGAAAACGGCTGTTTACAATTAAAATAGGGTAAATTAGTATCCATCATAAGCCCGCCTTAATGGGTTTCTGGAATACAATGCAACGATCTTTAAGGAATAGCTACCACAACTCATTAGTTCAGTCATGATATCAAAAATGTAGGTTAAGTATTTGTGATAAGTCTGAGGCTTGTATAGTGTATCATTTAAGTCTGTTGGGGTTTGCTATCAGCCCACATGATGAATCACTGATAAATAATCACTTTCTGTCATTTTCAAATTATTCAAAACAAACCTATCCCCACACATGCATAATACTAGCTCCATGGTAAGAAAAAAAGAGTTTAAACATCAAGCTATTTAAAAAAATCAAGCCATTGGGCAACAGACTGCATTTTTAAAATCTGATCTGGGCAGTTCACTGTGACCCAGGTGACGACTTGGTCAGGGCTCGTTCAGTGGTTCAGGCTTACAAGGCATCTTAGCTTTGTTTCTTTTGCACTGTCTTTGTTCCAGTCAGGCAAAAAGACCATTTCCTTCCCAGTGACATATAAATGTTTTTTTTTAATTACTGTATAGTCGTCAGGAAATATTCAAGTAAACACACTGTGTAGTTGTACAAATGAGTACCTACTGGCACTTTTTAATGAAAATGTGGAGACTGAGTATTTTGATAATAAATAGACTCCAGCTGAGACAACGTCTTTTAATATATTCTCCCTCTGGCTCCCACTGATTGGTCAATTTTCTGAATGTTATTCTCATCCCCACTGACCCTCTTTAATATGTGTGTGTCTACACCTGTGTGTTCCTTTGCCTGCATTAAAAAGAAAGACAAGAGATTATTAACTGAATCAGTGGTAATTTGTTTGCTTGACCTTAAGCAAAAAGACTCACCTCAATTATGTGGTTTATTCTTTGGGGAGCAGTTCAAAAGGATGGGTTTTATGCAGGGGAGGAACATTTTACATCATAGTTGCTCCATTCCACAAGGCTTGCTCTTACATGGCTGTACTACGTGAGCTTGATATTCTTTCACAGCAGCAATCACTTTTCTGACTTGGCTCTAAAGCTGCTGGTCTTTTCTTTTCTTGTAAAAAGTTTGAATCAAGCCACTGCTTCCAAAAAGTGCTGGCGGCTATGACTGTACCTCTCTGGGAAACAGGATTAGGTTGTGCTTTACAGAAGGAAGAATAAGCAAAAGCCAAAACAGCAAACGGGAGTTGACATATATAAATATGTATTTGCATTCAAACAAGGCTTAAGGCAATGGCTTTGTTTCAGTGTGGTCCGTTTGTATTTTTTTTGTTTTTCCTAGAGTCAAATCATCTTCAATGATGGTTTCACTAATGGATTTCAAATCTCATTAACTAGTTTACAACCTTACAGGACATTTGTAACAAGCATGACTGTAGCAGTGGTCTCAACAGGTGGGTGGTGGTCCAAAAGTGGGTCATGGGTCCATTCTGAATGGACCGAAAGTTACTTTTGAACTTGTCAGTTTTGTAAAAACACACCTTATTTTGAAGTACTTACTTTGTTAAGAACCATATGTATCATGTCAACCTGTTTTTTCAGTACAGCAACTATCTTATAACCCTGCTTTGGTATTACTTGGCCTATTAACATGCTAAACCATAGCAGTGTTTTCACGTCACCGGTCTTGAAGCTATAATATACACTTTCTCGGTTGCAGTGTCACATATTTATAAAATTTTAGCCCTTTATTCTTGCAATGTGTTAAATTTTACTGTGTTGTAAGCCCATGTGTTTACATTTTTTTCCAAACTGTAATATGTGGTCACTTATCTGATGTGTGAACTTAAACTAATGATGAAGGAGAAAACTAGATGTTGTGACTGGACCAGTTGGGAACCACTGGACTATAGAATACACAATACTGCAGCATTAGCTGGAGCAGTAGGGGCTTTCATGCTTTTCATACATTGTATACTATTCCTTTTTTGACTGCTTGGCAAGACACAACATCACTGTAAGCTCTGGTAGTTTCATATTTGTCCTTTTTTTTACATTTTTAACAATCACTATAGCCAACTAATCAAAGCAATTACCAGCGGTTTAATTAGAAAATATATTGTTTTAGCCCTAGTATCATAGATGAGTACACAGTTCAGCCGAACTGCAGTAAAGAGGCAAATGAAAGATTGCAGTTCAATGGGCCATCTGTAGACACTGCCACTATGAGGCAGACAAACTAACAGTGATCGAGTGAGGGGGCAAGTAGGAAAATTGATGTTTGAACGAGTTGTTCTCTGGAACCATGAGGCTCTGTACACATTGTAAATGTTTTACTGAGGACACAAATTGCTGCAGGCATTAGTGAGTTCAGGTGGACTTGATGCAACAAATGTTTTGGTACCCCCAGAACCAAAACTTTAAAGATTACTCATACAACTCAGCCTAACTTTGAACATTATAAAGATTCATCATTACTATATAAGTAAACTGCTGCATAAGCCCCTTCTCTACACCTACACACACCTCTCCTGTGACCATATATTTCCAAATAACACTGCCCACTCCAGCAATAACTAACACATGAGAACAAATAGTGTAAGCATCGGCATTCAATTAGAGCCTTAATGAACTTGGCCCACCATGGATTCATTTCTCAGCGAGAAAAGCAATCTGCACATCAGCCACCACCATTACTGCAGCCTCGCTGGTCCCATACAACATCACCAGGGAACACTCAAGTCTCCTTTTCTTGCTGTGGTGACTTAAGTCTAGAGAGTGACAAATGGACCAATGGGATATTTTAATTTGGGATCTATAAGCAGTAAAAGCCTCCATTTCAATGCTCAAATGGGAGATGAGGGAGTGTAGTGCTGCAGAATCTGAAGTGATGTAAGTACGCTGACATGGCCTGCACTGTAACTGCAAACAAGCTTCAGTATTTTGGCATGAGAATCTTACTTTGACTAAAGGGCTGGTATTATAGACTGTACAAAAGAAATGGTAGTAGCCACCAGGTGTGAACAGTGAAGCCAATGCAGAATTGCCTTAAACCTGCATTCTTTCTAATGGGCGACTCCACTGGTTGCAAAAAGAAGCTGTTTGTGAGAAAATGACTCTTTGCTTTCCAATACTTACTTTAATTATTACCCCAGTACACATTTTCCTAACGAACTAATGGTCTCAATCACTAGTTTTAAGTCTTTTTCAGCACAAAATAGTCTTAATTTTGTAAATTATGGACCCATTTTGAGTAAAGCAAATATGCAAGCAACTATGGACAACAAAACTACCTAAGGCTACAAAACAGTAGTCCACAGACCAATGGATGATATCATGGTGGCTACATCCACTTGTCTTATACAGTCTTTAACTGGTATGTAAAAAGAAAAGAACAGCACAGCATACCCAGCTGCTGCAGTTATAACTGAAAAATACTGAAGCTAGAGGACAAGCATAGTTACACTTATGCTTTATTAGCCTACAGCTCAACATTTATCTGCATCTAACTACCTGGGTCATACTGACACAGCTGACTGTATGAAAGGAAAACATTTCTCTACATGAACATAATGTTTACGCCTGGATAAATGCAGCTGGTCTCTCCTTTCAACTGGAACAAAGCTGTGTATGGTGGCACCTGTTTACCATATTCATTTTTGCCATAATGACTATATAGCAGATGCCACCATCATTAGCAAGATAATCCCTTAATCTGAAGGCCCAGGATCAAACCTCTATGATTGCAAGCATCTATATACTTAGGTCTCCTTAAGCAACACACTGAGTCTTTACCAGAAAGAACAATTTATGTTAGGCCTATTCACAAATCACAAATGAAGATAGGTTGAGGTGCCATTGACTAGATAATAAGTAATAACTCTGTACAGCATGCACTGTAAAGCTGCTACACATGATTAGCAACATAACCACTTTGTCCTGGCTGGCCAATTGTTTGTAATTGTTTATTGACAAGGCAATAGGGACCAGTTTTACAAGACTACCGTTAATAAAAACTCTGGCACTGGACCTTAGTGTTAAAGTTTACATTAATTAATCATTGACCTAGTGTACTTGTGTTCTCTAAAAGTGCTCTCAGCAGCACCTTGCCATGTGACTTGTTGTCATTAAAGATGTCAAATTGTTGTGGGTCAAGTGTAATTGATCAGACAAATTCTTTTAAAAGTTTTAAAAGCCTACCTTAAAGGGAAACTTCAGTATTTTTGAATATGGACCCTCATATTTCTGTGTTTAAGATAATGGAGACAACAATCTTTGAAACTGGTCCAGTATTGTGAGAGCCGCAGCAGTGAAACAGCCTGCAATGTAATCCCTACTGGCACCGTCAATTGACCCTTAGCTAAGCCCCGCCCCTTGTGATGGTCCGCCAAGCTGTCTGAGTGAGCATACAGACCACACTGTAACTATCTACACTCCCTGAAGAAATATTACATTTTTTGAAAAAGGAAAAGCAATTTCAGAGAATCAGAAAGAAGGCTCTACAGTTTGCCTCTGAATGATATACACAGCATGTTAAACTCACTGTGCAGCAAAAACAGGTTAAAGAGATAAAGATAGGAGATAAAGCTTAATGTACAGATAGCAGCTGTAGTGAACCAACACATCACTTGGTGATCGAAACAAAAGACAATGAAAATAAAAGTAAACTTTGCTGACTTTCGACCAACTGTGTGTCATTGCATTGTGCATAACGGAACTGTGTTTTTAGCTTCCCCGGGACACTGTTCATCTGCACACACTGCACAGTTTCTCTTCACTGGTATCTGTAAAGCAGGTCTTCATTCACTTTTAAAATGATTTAAAAGCAGAAGTGTATACATTGAGTAGGCTATGCCTTCAGTAGCTGGTTAGTGGTAACCCTACACTATTTAGAGTTTGATTTTGGTTTTGGAATGGGGAACCTCTGCAGGTAACGTGTATTATCATTACATGTGCCCCAGGCACAACACCCTTGAAATCCACAAAACCAGTGTGAAAATAAAGAAAATCTAACATGAGTGCATGAGAGTCAGAGCACAGCCTTGTAGTTTTCGGACCCTCGTCAAGGCTGGCTGATGCTACGTTATGATTGGCCATTCTGTGTTTGAGGAGCAGAATATAGCGAGGGGTCAATATAAGTCCAAATAAAGTGCTTGTTTTTGCCACTGACAGGCTCAGATTGTTATTACAAGTGGCTGACAACATCATGGAAAAAACCCTAAAGAGGAATGTTAAGAAAGAAATGTTTTCCCTTACTATTCCCTCATCTAGTCTGTTTGTCAGTTTGTACTTTGCTTAAGCAGGAGTCTCGTTCAGAAATCTTGATTACTTTGGCACTTTGTCTAAAACAGCTAAATATTCAGCCATGACATTGCAAACTTATTAGTTCACACTAAGCTACACTTTCTGTACTCCAACCAAACAAACTCTCCCCCGCTTCCCAACTCTCACTAATGTTTCCACTGTTGTTCTTCCTGCCGCAAGTCATTGCAAGATTTGAGAACGAGATTTCTGATTAAGCAATAATGAACAGACACAATGAGGGAATGGTAAGGAAAAACATTTAATTTCTCTATAGGGTCTTTTCAGCGATGTTATCAGGCTCTTCTCTCTTAGAATCTGAGCCTAATAGTGACAAAAAAAGCACTTTAAGGGTGCACTCACACTAGGCCCAGTTGCCCTGTGCCCATACTGTAAGCATGTTTTGACCCCTCCCCAATTCCCCGCTGGCCTGCACTCACATTGCTGCAGACCCAACCGGGCCTAAGCACGGTTACCTCTTGTACATACTTCATTACATCGTAATATGACACACGCGTGGCTTTACGTCATCAGGAAGCTTATTTGCGGTCTCAGAGTCAGCACAATGGAAAACATTGTCGGTTTTATTCAGCTGACTCTGGATATTTGAGTCTGCCCAAATTTAGAGTAAACTCAACTCGAGAGGTCGCATTGATTATACGCCAAGCGCACATTGCATACCTGTGCTTCTGCTTGTACATGAGTGAGCGTACCGTACCAAAGTCCACCTCCTTCAACCGTGCCAGGGCCAAGGAAGTGTGCTTTGCTTGGGCATGGTACAGATTGCCAAGTGTGAGTGTGCCCACAATGAACATAAATTGTTAGTGCACAATTGGGCGTAGGGAAAAAATACTGGACCAATTTCAAAAATTGTTGTCTCGATTAGTCCCTTACAGACAAAAACATAAGTAACAAAGGTTGAAAAATACCAGTGTTTGCATTAAGACATAGATTGTAACTTGGATGAAAAATCCCATTGACTACTTCCACAAAGAAGCCATCTTAGATTCAGGGCATTTTTCAGCCAAGCCATCTTTAACTATATCAGAATTATGAAGTGTTCTGTATGAGACTGCAGCTTCAGTGAAGTAATTGTATGATGAGAATAAGCTGAAACTGTGTGTTGCAAGCTTTAACCATCACTATAGAAATTACGGCAAGCTAAATGTCAGTCGCAGTGGGCTTCCATACCATTACCGACTTAACCTTTATACCAGCACTGAACTTTGCAGTGAGTCAGTCACACACTGCTGATTGTACAAAAGCAGTCTAAGAAACAGAATGAGGCTACTAAGGAAGGCATATTTTTCTCACCTGCACTCTGTGGGCTGGTCCAGGCGCTGCAACAAGGGCCTGTGCTGCGGCCACAGGTCCAGCTGCCTCGGCCTGTTCCAGCAGGCACAGCTGGTGCGTGATGTTGGCCATCTCTTCCTGTAGGCGCTCAGTTTCGACAGAGATCTCTGCAATTTTCTCAGCAGCGGATGCCGTCAGGAATGCCTCTTTGAGGTCTACCAGGTGAAGGGTCCTCTTCTCCTCTAGACGCACCAGTCTGCGGAGCTCATCGAACTGGCTGTTCACATAGGCCTCAAGCTCCTCTGTTGACATCTAAGATATGTAGATGAGGTACAGAAGACAGAGGGGAACATGAGTGAAGGAATGAAGTGGGGGAATTTAAGCAGAGGATGTCAACAAGTTACCAACGTGGAAAGAAATACTGGGCTGACGTTTCTTCAGTGTAGGAATGAAATACTGAGATGAACTCAGAAAACAAGAGAAGCAGAGGGAGACATTGAACTCAAAAACAGTGAGAAAAAATAGAGAGTAGATGACAGTAAAATTGTAAGGGTATAAACTGGACATCGAGATGCAAAACAGACAATTGAAAGACTGCAGGATAGGGGCCAGACAGGGTTCTGTCTTTTACTTTGACATGTGAATACTATTTTAATAAGCCCACTGGTCTCTGTCATGCAGTAGCTAATTGATAGCATGAAGCAGATCCCCTGAAGGTAAACTCCATGCATCCCATCTGCAGATAGAGACCTCAGAGGCTCCCTCTACCACAGCAAGCCATCTGTTTGGCTTTCAAGGCAGCTGAACTGCTCACTGAGATCCCCCTTTTAATTCATTCCTCTGTTCCCTGATGAAGCTCTCTTTAGCTATGACTCATTACGTTAAAACACCTCAATAAACAGACGCTTCCCTACAATCCTTCCCACTGAGATGGCTCCACCTCCAGCACAGATGCTGACATGAGGTAAAACATCCCAAAGTCCCCTGTCATGATCCCTGCCCCTGAATATGTTATAATCGCTTCAATCTATGAACATCAGCTGCTCGGTCTTTCCTCTTCCCTTGAGCAGAACTTCACTCTCTTCCCTGCAATCTATTTTATCTTGTTTCCCCTCAGCCTCCCTCTCTCCACTGAAGCAAGGAATCATCAGTCTTTACTGAGGTTGGCAGAGCCACGGCCCCTAGGGGCCCAAAGTTTTATCGCGTACATGCCATTTCTGCACAAGCAATCAGATTCTCCAAATTGGCCATTAAGCCAAGCACAAGAAGTAACATTTTTAATTTACTTTCTTTGAAAAGAGCAGAGAAAAACGTGCACATCGTTCATTTTGAATCAGACAGAGATTCTTTGTTAACATCTAATTGGAAAGCAAAGAGTCGTTTTCTCTTTTTGCCTCACCAAAATCAATACTCTAAATATATGTCTGATGAATTAGGAACAATAGACTACAACCACCTTGAATTAGCAACATGTTCCTCTCCTTGTCCTGATACTCAAGTGAAATGTGTCTTTAAATGTGTAAGACTGGAGAGAATGACATATTATTTTCCAAATCTTTCTCCATATGCTTTTCATAGTTCTTACTTTTAAACACAATAGAAAGAAGTGCTAACATATGATTAAATCCTACTAAATTAGAATACAGGCTGATTAAATCTTCTCAGAGACTCATCTTTTTAGACATGAGCAGTGAACACTTAAATAACACATTAAGAAATGACAAGGCATTTACTACCTTATTCGCTTAAGCTGTTGTTCATATTCTGATATCTCAGGCTCCTTGCTCTAAGTTGCCTTTGATTGAGGTGTCATGGACACTGTGATGAATCAACATATTCAATATTCAAGTCAAATTCCCATACAAATCTAAAAAATCCTTTCAAATAATCATTTTTAAGAGCTTTAACATCTGCTAGACATTCACATAGTATATTATCAGTAAGCCAAGTGGAATGTGTAATCACAGTTAACAGTAGTAGTAATTAGTTTATTAGTTAAATAAGTATTTCCCTGCAGGAAAGATGGTCTATTCATAAAACTAGATTGTCTATGAAGAAGAAAGACTCAAATACTTTTGAAATTGGTGCTACATTACCAGAAAAAAAACACAGAAATAGGGCTGTGGCATCTGTTTTTGCTCAAAACCTACAACAATCACATTGCGCTGCTATGCAACCGACTATTTAGCGGTCCTGCTGTTAGGTGACACAATGCAAACCTGTTTGTTTGACACAATGGCGGCTGGCTGGTAACAAACTGTGGTATTACAGTAAGCTAAAACATGTTTTTGAAAACATCTGAGGCATTACACTGGCAACGCTGAAATACAATCTTGGTTTATATTTTATTATTTGATCAGCGCTAGTCATTTCAAATTGTTTCATTGTTATGTTACAAAGCTAGTTGAAAATCTGCAAAGAGTCCCTTTAACTCCATGTCAGGCGTAGTCTATATAGCTTTGCCGTTTATTAGCATTAAGCTATATTCATGGATATGAAGAGTTATATTGTAGTTTTTTTTTGGCTAGCCTTTCTTGTCATTACATGACATTATTTTACTTACACAAATAAGTCATTTAGTACCTACGCATTTATTAAAGAAAATTGCTATCTGTATATTTTGTTCTTTTGTGGTCACAGCAGGTTCAGAGAATACAGAGAGCATACATCACATAGGAAAAAATAGCCGAGAGCAAAGCCGCAACATGAATAGGGCAGACCAAATCGTAACATAAAACTTGTCGTCTTTAGTATCTGTCAACAGACTGACACATTCCACCACCACATGTCCCAATCTCCAGGACCTCCACAGAGCCCCCCTGCCCTCTCATTGAGTCCCTGCGGCCTCTGTGGCAGATGGGAAGCGTGATCCTGGATCAGTGCTCTTTGTGTATGTGGAGCAGGAGCCCTTTGCCCTTGGACCTTTCACTCAGTGACAGAGTTTCTCTGAGAATTTGTCCAGCTAGTAAGGAGGGAGCATTCATGCGTGCTAATCTTCATTTGCATTGCTGCAAGCTGAGGCCACAAAATGAGGCCTCAGGAGAGACAGCAGCACACTGCTTACAAGGGCAGAGTTAGAGTAAGGACAAGAAAGAACGAGAGAGAACACAGGCAGAGGTAGGACGTCAGGCTAGTAGATTAAGAAAGCTAATTTCTTTTTTAAGCAAAGGTAGGGCGACAAGCAAATTAGAGATGCCAAATTCTTTTTCATGTCTATTACATGCATGGAATTATCGCTGTAGGACTGTTCTTATCTAGAAAACTCAGGAATAATGGTACTGCAAGAAAAGCTATAAAGGCCTTTCACTTAAGACATAATATATGCCATACATTTTGCAGTCATGCCTGTCCACCAAAATGGTTGTTTTAATGTTTAATGCCAACTTCAACCTTGATCTCATAACTTTGTGAGCAATATTTTGTAGATGTGAAAGGTCGACTGAAAGTCCAAATTCAGAGACAAAATGTGTGACTGAAAATCCTCACAAACAGAAAGCTTGGATCTGTGCCTTACTAAAAATAAAACACTTCTTAGACTTTCCCCTAACACTTAACATGATTACAATCTAGCAAGACGCTCAAATAGAATTAACTTCACACACTAGTGTACTTTGTGACTGGCTACAAAAAAAGGTTGTGCTACTCATTAGTGCTGATGAAAAAAAAAAACTGCGGAAAAAGAACCAAAGCCCTTGGGGCTGGAAATATAGCAGTGTGAAAAACAAACAAACAAAATAACAGTGTGTCGCATTACTTTGGTGAAACATCAGGACACACTAAAATGGAAGAACAAAAGTGAATTGAAAATAGCTCACAACAAATATCAAAATAGCTTTAGCTTTTAAGCTTAACATCTTCACCCCTCACAGACATATCAGTGAGTCCATCATTAGAAATGCAAAAGGACTAATTGGATTATAGTTCTTATTTACTTTAAAAGTTACAAGAGACACCAAATGTGTTATACAAAATGATAATATGATGGCCAAGACATCAGTGCTGTAGGTAAAATTGGGCTGTCCTGGACTCGAATATTTCCCTAAATTTAAACATTCTGCAACTTCAAGGAAGTTATGAAAAATGCAGATGCAGAATATGTTTTTTTTAAATGGCATGAAGAGATGGGAATGTTTTTATCTTACTTTGATGATTCTACAGGGGAAATTTTGGGAGCACTTGAGTTCAAATGGTTAACTTCCTTTGAAATCCCAGTGGGTCGTGCTGCTTATTCAGAGGTCTGTTTTGTGTGATGCTTTTTTAAAAAGGCTTAAAAAGCATTAATAGAACATTAGGAGTAAATGGATTTGAACTGTCCTTGCCCTTGGCAATAGTGGCCCTGTTCCAAGTGAACACTACTCTCTCACGCTCTCTTTTATCTCCTCCAGAAATTAGATTCACCGATTAAACCTCTAACACAACACAGCAATACAAGTTCATTTGAAAAACAGCAGCTCTTCAAAAGTCACATAAAGTGATATAAAGTGGGGAAGTAAAAGAGGGACAGGAAAAACGAGACAGAAGGCCTTTGGTTTTATAATAGCAGAGTTTCAATATCCAGCACCTTTTTATTGGTTTTGAGTGAGGCAATGTCAGCCAAGCAACTTTCGGGGGAATGATTCTGAGTAATTCAATTAAAATGCTGTGAGCAGAGATAGAAAAGGAACGGCAGCTTTAAAGAGCAATGGGGGGAGGCGGGCAGAGAGAGGAAGAGGGGGAGGATGAAGAAAAGGATGAGGTAGAGAACGACAAGAAAAAGCAGGATAAATAAACCTAACAGCAGCAGCCAAGTCTTTTCATGCCTCTCCTGTCTGTTCCTCAGCCTCGGATCCCTAAGACAGCTTTAATGTGTCTGCTGCTCTTGTAGATTTTATGAGGCAGGGAAAATGGATGTAGCTACTGCACACACATATGCGTTTGTGACCGGGCTGATGCTGCCGTGTCGCTTCCAGATATGGGACTCCTCTGGCTGAAGCTTTAGCGAGGGGCTCCACAGGCGGTGCGTGTCCTACAGACAACACCTTGCCTAGCATAAAGCGGGGTAAATAAAACACAAGTGTGAGATAAATATGCTGACTACCTGCTGTCCTGCTCTGAAGCCACAACATGCTTCACGTATCATTTACAGCTCTTTGACGATAGGTAGCGCATGCTGTGTGACTGAATGACAGACCACAATTGAGGCCCTTCATGTTACATTACGCCTCAGGTTCTCTATTAATATGTATGCAGCCTCATCGTTTTTTTGCATTATATTCCATTCCCCTGTGGAGAGCGGAGATATGAGCTTTGAGAGATTAAAATTCCCACACCTGCAGCAAAGTACATAATTAAGAAGGCTAGATTTAATAAGCAAACACCAGCTAAGGGTTAAATTCACTCTTCACCCCCTCACACACAGCTGCTCACACTTCTTTCTCTCTGAAGTCCTTTGGGAACCCAACTTAACCTTGTCCAACTTCTGTCTATCTCCTTCTCTTTTTTGCCTCTGTTTCTCTCACGAACACATACACACAACTTTCCTCACCAGGAGCAGTCACTCTGATGGTTACCTGTCATGCATAATAAGAAACGTTGACATTTGAGAGTGCAGAGAGGACACACCGACAAATCCACATAATGGTCTCTCACACAGTGGCCTGTGAGTGAGCAGGTAAGTGGTTTTTGCCGAGCGCACTGCTCCTCTACAGTGGAAAAGCACAAGACTAAATGTCCAGGAAGTCCTTGGGGCAGCATTGATATTTCAGTATGATAATAGACATGAACTCGGCTGGGGTGCCGGCTGCCAGTAAAAGTGTTACCTCTCGCAGGCCAGGCAAATTAACCTTCTACATTATGCCACTGTGCTTGGGTCACATCTCTGCAGGTACTGAAGCAATGCTCCCATGTGCCACTGCTCTCCGCTGGGTTCAGACACAGTATTATAAGCAGAGCATAAGGCAGAACAGGCGTTGCAGGGGTGGTTGAGAGAGCAGGTGCAGCCTGTGACAACAGTAAGTGGCTGAGACCATAGCTGAGACCTAGCTGTATATCCCTGATCCTGTCGCTCACTGTTACATCTCTCACTGCACAGCACGGAAGTGTCTGCGGTCAGGTTTTATTTTCAGAGGCAGAACATGCCGCCACTCTGGCATCTGTAATGGAAATACAGCCACTGTTTTCAAGGTTGACTTGTCATGAAAATTCAAGTCTGTAGCTTTTGTTTTGGTTGACATCAAGAGGAAGGTGACTGTATGAGAAATGCGCCCGCCCCCCCGGATTTTCAGACAGCAACCCGGTGAAGGTTAGACAGAAATGTTGAAATAAGGTTGTGATCATTTCAGCTTGTGACCCTCATTTCAAGTCTGAGTTTCACATGACTGACTGAGACAACCCAAGTGCCACAAACACATTCTTGTCACTTTCCCATCTCCCAATGTGCTTTTGCAAAACTGCCATCAGTATAAAATAGGGCTGCACATTATGAGGAAAACAAGCACTTTGCAATAACACTGTTGAATATCGCCATAATGATTTTACTTGCGATAAATTAATAGATATCAAAGGTCAAGTGTGTGAGATTTAGGGGAATTTATTGGCATTTAGGATTGCATATTACAATCAGCTAAAACTTCTCTCAGAATTTCTTAAGTGTTCATTGCTTAGGAGGTTTTAACTGGGAACTGAATTGTCCGCAGAGGTCTCTTCCTCTCTATTACAAACACATCCAGTGAAAAAACACTGAATAAAACAGTTTTTAACATTATAAATCAGTTTATCATATGCAGTTTGGAGATGGGTCTCTCAAGCCAGTATTTGGTTTGTTTTGGACTACTTCAGAAACACGGTGGTGCAACATGGTGGACTCCATGTACTCCCTCCCTAGGTAGATATAAAAGGCTTATTCTGCTTTCAGTGCACTGCTAAAATACAAATTGCTTGTCAAATTAAAAAAAAGTGCAATATTATAGCCTTTGGCAGTGTGTTTAACACACAAGTTCACAAGGTAACATCACAACGATGTTAAAAAACTAATACAAAAATGATAATGATTGCTGGTATGAGTAGTGGTGTGCAAGTGTGGAAAGATTTTAACAAGTGAGCAGAAAAAGTGAAATATTTGTATACTGTGATGAAGTCAACTAAAACAGTCATGTAATGAAAACAAACTGTTTATCACTATGCTCATTTCTGAATGTGTAATGACAATAAGGGCTGTATTGGGCTAATTTATAATGACAGGTGTCTTTTTTGCCCACCTTATTTGTTCATTTAAATGAGAAAAAAAAGTTAGAAACCCCTTATGTGATATAACATATTGTGTAATGCACTACTTCCATCCCACTTCTAGACTGATTACCAGGGCTGCTCCTTAAAAGTAGGGGATTCAAATCATCAGTGGGAGACCTTCAATGAACTGAACAGACTGCTGCAAGTTGAGTAGTTGTTTTTTTTTCTGTGCAGTGTACTTCAGGGGACATTTTTGTTCCAAGATTTTGCTGTGGATTGACTGCTTGATTTTCACACCTCTCTGGTACAAGGAGCACCAGACATACAGGATGGGGCACAGAGGAGGAGATAGGAGAGACCTTCTGTTGAGAGGTAGTGAATTTTCAGCAGTCAGCAACTCAATAAGATACCTGCTCTAGCTTTTGTGTGATATCTAGCGTTGGCAAAAAATGTACTTGTACATTTATGACCCCTTGTTGGTGCAGGTAGCTTGTTTATTATATTACGTGATTTGTGCTGTGCAACTGAACGTCCTAGTGAGCCCGTTAAAACTTTGTAAGGAAAACAAAACTAATCGTGGAATATTCCTAGTGAACAGGCAAATCCGATTCCACTGGCATAACTCTGAGTCAAGTGCATTCATATTGAATACAATGATTTTTTTTTTTAACTTCAAGTTCAACATGGGTTTAAAAACAGCCACAGGGCATTCTATATTCAGTATCCTTCTCTATTTTGTACATGACAGTGTCTAAATAGAGTCACTTTGAAAATACAACCTTTGATTTAGCACAGAAGTGCTGAGTCAAAAAAGTGACATCAGCTGAAGCCTCACAATGACATGACTCAGTAATCACACACAACGATGCCATCACTCCTAAGCTTCAAGTAGAATCATATCTGCAGAAACCGAAAAGGCAGGGTCTGTGATCTGTGAATGGGGCGGAATGATAAATATATGGATTGAAATAATTGGCTCTCATGTTTACTACCCAATGCCTTTATGACATAATCTCTTTCTAATCCCTCTTTATCTCATTCTGGACTGCTGTGTCTCCACTGCTGCAGTCTATATACCGCTGCAGTGCTTACTGCTGTACCCACTGAATTAGAAATGAGTAATGCCTCATTTTTTGCTCTCAAATGGCTCCTCATGTCTCCAAAACAGGTTCAAACTAGGTATTTGAAAAAAAAAGGATTACCAGAAACCTACAAATCTAATAAGATGTTATAAGCCTATGTGATGGAAAAAAGTAGGCATTCTAGAACAATATAGTAAGTATCCTGTATTTTGAGAATCTTTCTCAAAATAATGACATAGTATCTTAAAACAATGATAAACATTTTCAAAATAATGGGTTAATGCTGTTTCTCATCATTTTGAGGTATTAAGTCAATATTTGTAAAAGGTTTTAGTTAAATTATTTTGAAATACTATGTCATTATTTAGAGAAAGCTTCACATTATTTTGAGATCCTAACTCATTAATTTGAGGTGTTTTATAATTATTTTGAGATACAAAGCTAATTTTTTAGAGAGCTTCTCATTTTTCGAGAAACAAAATCATTACTCTTAGAACGTGTCACATTTAATGACATACAGGAATGTTTTTTCATCACACTGATGGAAATGAGCTGCCATGGAATATAAAATCGTATTATTAAGAAATAAGAGGATTTCTTAAAGTAATGATTTGATATCTCAAAATAATGACATGATTCTGAGTCATTGTTTTGAGAAAGTTTCTCATTATTCTGATATACAAAGTCATTACTTCGAGATAACTAAAACATCATTTGGAGAGTTTCTCATTATTTTGAGATACTAACTCAATTTAAGATAAATCATTATTTTGAGTTAGTTTTCCATTATGTTCATATACTATGCAATATTTCTGAGATACTGAAAGTGTGTCATAATAATGATATATAGGATCTTTTTGCATTGCATTGGCATTAATGGGCTTCCACAATAGTCCTATAGACATAACATATTTGGTCATTTAGCTTTTTGGTGAAGAAAGTCATGGACTGAGGAAACTGAAATATAAAACTGCATTTTGTAATAGAAAAAACGACCTTCGGGATCTGTGGTAGTAATTTGTCAGGCTGACTGAGACTCCTCCTGTCATTCCTTGAAAGGAGGTCAAGTCTACCTTGTATTGCTGCAGAGAAATTCTTATTTCATTTGATAGGATTCCTAAATGAGAACAGTTGAGTTTAAATCCTGTGAGAGAGGTTTTCTAAAAATGGCCGTTACTGTGTAACTCACGATGAGATTCAACTCAGTATGCAGAAGTTTGCACTCACCTCAGGGTTGGTCCACTTGGTCTTGACATTCTCAGCCATCTGTTGTGTACAGCCAAGCAGGTCATAACCTTGCCGGCTCTACAGGTGGAGCAGACAAACACACAGTAAACACAACACAGTATGCCGCTGCATAAAACAGCAGCAATGCAAATATAGTTCATTATTCCACTGTTAGTCATGTTAATCATCAATAATCAGTTTATGACACTATGCAAATAAGGACTAGGCACATTGACAAAAATAAATATTACCATATTTTTAATTTAACATTTCAGTATTGATAATGTGACAATTTTTTTGCTTTGCTGCTCTTAGAATTTGTATAGACACAAGTGAATGCATGATTTATCCTTGACATCTCATCAGCAAATCACAGGCTACAATTTCACATTTGAAGGTTTCACCCACTACATGATTAATGCAATGCACAGCAACAGGAAATCATATCACTATTCTGGCAGATAAAAGGTTCTTTCACATGAATACACTGACGCAGTAAACAGGATAAAGGCTAAGGGTAGGTTTAGAGTACATAATGTGGCCTTAGGCTGTGTGCGTGTGACCCCGTTTGTCTCTCATCAATCCGTATGTGGCCATGATGTAAGAGTAAAGCACTGCTGCTCTGCTTCTGTTTTTCAGATGTGCAGCCACAGGGCAGAGGATAAAAATCGTACTCTGTAAATTACAGTCTGCACACCATGTGGGTCATTACCACTGAAGCTTAATTCACCGCCTTTGTGATTCAGTTTATGTTGGTGTTCACAAACAAAACCCTTGACTGTTCAAAATATTAATCCAAACCTAAGTCCTGGTTTCCGATACAATCGCACCCATGTTAATTGGTGCAATAACACAGTCTGAATGTGCTCCGTGTGCTGATAATATCTGACTCTAAATGGCTCTATAATCATCGCAAAACACTGTGCTCTGCAGAACTGAGCCCATAGTGATGATGGCGTTATTCTCAAAACCCAGCACAGCATTAGCCCAGTTTACTGGACCCATTGTTATGCTGCACTGTCTGAGTGTTGACTCCTTGGACCTTTTAAATACGCCTGAAGCAAAAGGCCATCTGGGAAATGGAGGAAGGGTGAGGCTATTATTGGCATCAAGCCAAACGGTCATTTTGATATATTCATAAATGTTTAATTTCCATTTCACAGTTTTCATAGGAATTATTTATGTAGCCGTGTAATTGAATCCATTTATTAATGATGTCATGTGGGTGATCATGAGCCATTGTTACGTTTAAAATATTACACAGAGCTCTTACAGAGCCCTGGTGAGTTGACTTAAAGACTAAGGGGCCTACAGCTATTGACTTACTACTTAATACTGAATTTAAAATGCAAACCAGATAGACGACACTCTGAATACATTATGTCATACTTTACAGAGCTGCAGATGTTGTGATTAACTACAGTAGAAACCATGCAGTGTTCTACTATATACAGTATAAAGCTCTTATGTTCTGACTCACCTTCTGCCACATATAGGCCTCGCGCAGGGTGATGATCTCATGCTCACGGTGCTCACCTTGCACCGCGCATACCACACAGATAATCTTTTCATCTGGTTTACAGTACAGGGAGCCTTCCTGTTTATGCTCCTTGCAGCGCAGTCTCTCTACTGTCACCGTGTCCCTCTTTCCAGCCTCTCCTGCAGCCATGGCGTCCTGCCCTGCTTCTGCACCCTCAGCTCCGCCATCCAGCTCAGCCTCCAGCTGCAGGCTATTCTGGACTCGTTCTCTGTCCCCAGCATCACCACTCTCATCGCCATTAGCCATTGCCACTCCAAGTAGTGCTATCCCCTGATTAGCACCCATTCCAGCTGCCCTCTCCACACCAGCCTCACCCTCCGCTCTATTTCCCACTCTGGAGTCTCTTTTGGTGCCAAGTCCATTAGCTTGTGTCCCCTCGTGGTTGTAAGGCACTATGGGGTGATGTGTGCTGCTGGCATGTCTTTCAGCATGGACAGGGCAGAAGGCAAAGCTGCAGGTGTGGCATACTTGTGTGGCCGGTTGGGCCTCGTCAGGCTCGCACGCATCACATGACCCGTCCATCTGTGGCAGCTCCTCGTGTTTCAGCCCCACAGCTCCTTTCTGGGGATCCCCTTGGAGGTCCATGGTGGCTGATAAAAATTGTGGGGGATAAGAGGTCTTAAAGGAGACACAGAGAGAAGGGGACAGGTTATTAATAGCTGTGACCTTCTGTAAACAGATCTCATATTTTCACTGGGGAAAGTCCAAGATCCTCAGGACTAATCCCCTCTGATACAGTATTACCACAACAGATGAGGAAACAAAGTCCACAGGAAACAGCATCCAGAGCCACACCATTTACACACTGGTAGATCAAACGACATTAGAGTAGGGCTAATTATAAAACTGGAGATCTGGTGGTTCAGCAAGTGGAGGAGGAAAGGGATATAGGTGTAGTGATTGACACTTCACTTGGATTTTATATGCACATTTCAGAAAAAAATAAAAGGGTAACTTCTGTAATTAGGCAAACTTTTCAAAATTTAACCAAAAAAATATTTTTACCATTATACAAATCCCTGGTGAGATCACATTTTGAATTTGCAAGTTCAGTTTGGTGTCATTATAAATTAAAATGTAGAAGCCATGAACTTATTATAAAGATCAATTTATAACAAAAATACTGATTTGGGATGGTTTATATTGTAGTGTTGTTAAATGTTTTTGTCAGTGTTTTGGAATATTATTATTTATTAGTTTCATGATTATTATTGAGAGATTTGGGTCACATGGATATGGGCGCTGACATTCCTAATCTATACGAGTATATGCCTTTCACCTGTGTCAGGTTGATAGGAAGAGGGTATAATGGGTTGCTGTATTTTTTTGTTAACCACACCTTTATTTAGATTGCTGTGATTATTTTGATTCTAAGTTGTGCATGTTATAATTACTTTTAATAAATACATCACATAGTTTTGGATCTCAGCAAATCTTTTGTTGAAACGTCACATGAAAGACCAGGCCGAGCATCAGCCTCTCAGCAACTTTTAGTTTGCTTCCTGCAGTCACTACATAAAGAAAAATCAAGAAAGCTCAGAGGAGAGGTACGAAGCTAATTCCAGGTCTGAAAGAGATGTCATATGAAGAGATGTTAAGAAAATTACATTTACTAACTTTCGCATACAGGAGACACAGCGGTGCCATATATAAGCTTGTCCATAGAATATATAATGTTTCGGCTGAGCCTGTTATCCACTCTGAGAATAATAGATATGATTTAAGAGGAAAATCATTAAAATGACTTCCACTAAGGTGTGTCTCTGAAAAGAGAAAAAAAAGTCTTCACACTTCGCGCAGTAAAAGCATGGAATGACCCTCTAGAGGACATAGTGCGGGCACCTTTTGTTAACTTGTAAAAATAGATTGGATAAATTTTGGTCAACAAAAGATATTTTGTATCATTTTAAAGCTGATTTGTGAGTATTTTGGTAATTACTGTATGCATTTTGTGATAATGTTCTGTTGTATATTTGTTTATTTTACTTGGTGAGTCTGGTATGGATAATTTAAGTCTTGTACCAGAAAAAAAAATCATTAACTTTCACTGAATTCAATTTCAAATTATATCACACAAGTTACACATAAAGTATGCATCATTTTTGCAAGGACAATGAAAACAAAGACCCCATCTGTAATCACTGAACTGCCTGTGTGCAAACACACACACTTTGTTTATACTGACTCACAAGTGCTGAGTAGGGCTGTACCCTCAGCATGACTGCACACCCAAGCTCATCTTATCTCACCTCATGTCATGAGGCCCTGGCCTTTACATGTTTTGTTAGTTTTTGTGTTTATGCCCTCTCGCCCTCCTTTCACTTAACTCTGCAGGAGTGAAGCTGCAAGTGAAGAGAGACCCAGGTGCATGCCTTGTACACAAAACACACACACAAAGAGATTTTTTTTCTCCCCACTTTCTCTTTATCCCCGGAGCCTTCCTCTCCTGGGCTCTGTGTACTCTTCTTCCAATGCTGACACAAACAACCGGTAGAAAAAGTGCTGTAATCAGAGAAAAAACTCCCCCTCTTCCCCTTTGCAGCCTCTGTCTCTGACTCACACATTCATAGTATCCCCTCACGCAAACACACACAGGCATTTTCACCCTGATCCTGTGGGGATCACCAGTTTGCAACTCTCTGCAGTGTACTTACTTGTCTTTGTCTCTCTCCCCTCCTCTGCTTTCCTGTCTAGGGCTTGTTTTAAGATAACTTGAAGTCAGTAAAGGAATTAGCTTGACGGCTAACTTCCTTAGCACGATCTGAATCTATTATTGAGCTGTCAACTGTCACTTTATAGCAGAAAAGCTGCTCCCGCTTCGATCCGACAGCGTTACTTCCTTATTTTCATCAGCTGCTCTCTACTTTTTTTCTACTTCCTGTCAGTGCTTTAGAAATACTCTGCTTCCTGCTTGTAGTCTCCTGCGTGTGTGTGAGCGGCAGAGACACACAGAGGCTGGAGAGAGAAAACCATGGATGTAACCCGTTTGACAACAAGCCCCAGCGCTCACAGTGCAGCTCCACACCGGAGACAGGTAGAGCGACAATGACTCTCACAGTTGTAACCTTTGTATAAATAAGTGTGTTGTGTCATGAGCGAGCAGTATTTTGAGTCTCAGTGAAAAAATGTTAATGTTAACGCTACATTTATTTTACTTTACCCCCCTGCTGCGCCAATTAACCAGGGTCAGTCAAATTAACTATGTCATCTAAGGTTAGCTTAACTTGTTTTGTTGTTGTGAAAGCTAGCTTAGCTTAGTTAGCACTTCGTTAGCTGACATTTCGCAGCACATAATATCAAACAAAAACTTACCGAGAGCATTCTCTTGTCGTCATCCTGTTAAAAAAGTACTGTAATTGATAAATTATAGCATTATATAGCATTATAGCTTTGTTGTGTAATGAGAGCCAGTATTTTGAGTCTGTGATAAAATGAGTAACAATTGTAACGTTAACGCCACATTTTACTTTCCCCTCTGTTGCGCCAACTAACCAGGGTAAATCAAATTAACTACGTCATCTAAGGTTAGCTTACATTTTGTTGTTGTTGTGAAAGCTAGCTTAGCCTAGGCAACACTTCCTTAGGTGCCATTTTGCAGCAAATAATATCTAACAAAAGCTTACCAAGAGCAGTTTTTCAAATTGTATAGCATTACAGTTTTATATAAATAGGTGTGTTGTGTCTTGAGCAAGCAGTATTTCGAGTCACGTTAACTGTAACGTTAAGGCAATATTTATTTTATTTAACACTGTATTTATTTAACTAACCCTTCTGCGCCAACTAACCAGGGTAAGTCAAATTAGCTATGGCATCTAAGGTTAGCTTAACTTGTTTTGTTGTTGTGAAAGATAGCTTAGCTTAGCTAGCACTTTGGTAGCTGACATTTAGCAGCAAATAATATCAAACAAAAGCTTAGGAGAGCATGTTAAAAAATGCTAGAATTGACAATAATATATTTTAAAAGTAAATGTATAGGTTACAAATTCAACACAAAGATCAGGGACATAGTTTGTGCCTTGCAGTCATTGCTAAGCCATTATTTTAATAAAAAAACAACAAAACTCTCACACACTTACCTTTATTCATAGACCTTTTCCACAGCACACATTTAGACATGTCAAAGTAGGAAAAGCACAGGTGTATTTATTAACATTCATGATAGCTGCATTCCATTTAGGGGAGGTTCTGATATTATGCATGCTGGCTTATTGGAATAGCTTATTGGGACACTTAATGGAACTGAGCCATCATTAATGTTATCAGTTTCACCTGTGCTTTACTGCTCTAACAAGTCTAAATGACTGCCGTGAAAAAGGTTGACTGAATAAATCACACATTCAGTAACTAACAGTATACAAAATACAAAAATGCAAACTAAAATTAGGAGTATGATAATTGGAAATGATAGAAATAAATAGGAAAACCACTGCAAGTTATTTCAAGTACTAGTATTTTGATTACATAGCTGTTTTGATGTATTGAAATGGTAAGTTATAGCCCTAAAGTGCTTTTTGTGTTGTGTAACTGGCTTTATGTTTCTTAATAACTTTGTAAGAAAGAATATTCCAGTATAATGAGTAGATAATCATTACCAGTGCTCAGAGACCTGAAATGGCCTCCTGGGCTTGAAACGAACAATTGGGTTATAAGACTTGGGACTTGACTTAAAATATTTGAAATTTCTTCCCAAAAACAAAATTTACAAAAATAAACTTCTCCAAACTCCCACACCTTAATAAATTAAATCTTTCTTGCTTTAACAGGAATATTCACAATAAACATAAGAGTATCAAAACACGTTAGCAACCACAACACATAAGATAAAAAACATGTGAATATAGCATCATAAAATGCCCATAATAAGCATAATCACTGCAAATTCGATAAGGACCTTAAGTTAAAAATGTGCAGTTTCAGCTCATGTGATCAGATCGTGTTAAGAATCATGTGATAGCTCTTCTCCTTTAGTCCGCATCCAGGGCATGCTATACCTGTGCCTAGAATGTAAGAGTGCATATTCATATTGCAGAATATGTCTTCTGTTAAAAAACAGTGATTTATTTCTGCGATTCATTCATTAATGCAATAGTTGTAATAGCAATAATGGCAATATCTGGGGCCTGGGGATGAGATGAAATGAAACTGCAGTTTCCTTGGAGGATTAGAGAAAGCGGGCAAAGGCAATATTATATCGCAAATTGCAAGACTGTTTTCCCAAAGAGTGTTTAAATGGTGTTAAAAGAAGTGCATGTTATTGGTCATGCATAAATTTATCGGAAATTTCAGCAAAATGAGTGACAGCCACAAGCCCAAACAAAGACGTATTTATTATTTGAATACAGGAAAAGGTTCAGTTGGAAGAGTAAACAAATTTTGAATTTTAACACTGGTGGTTAATGGGGAGTTTCTAATTATGATGTCTGCTTTCCCCTTCTGTACACATCCCCTCCATAAAGCAGCAGTGAGAGACAATGGAGCAGGATTAGAGGTCTGGTGAGAGAGACAGAGATGAGGAAAAACAAGCTGTTCTCTGTTGAGAGATCTAAAGAGGCTATTGAGCTGGGCTTCAGACAGGCCGTATCTGGCATATAATTGTTGACTGTTACTGTGATTTGAATGGACACCATAAATAACCGTTAACCACGTTCCAAGTGCGTAAGCTTCCAGCATCCACTCGATATGGATGATGATGTTGTTTTTGCCAGAATTTTTGAGCTGTTTTGAATACGATTGCTCTTATAAAAAAGATTGTAACCAGAAAAGATTTAACACAAGACTATTAGAAAGGATGACTCAATGCAAAAAAAAATTCACTGGCAAAATCAAAATTGCCTTGGCATAGTACTTCCTTAAATCATAAGTAACAATTAAAACTGAAACTGGGTTTCCAGAGGGCATCATAACAAATATACAATTTTGATTAGAGTTGCAGCTGGACTTGAGAGCAAAAATTGTTCTGCCACACAAATCACAGCAAGATCACATCCAATCATGAATTATCTTAGGCTATTGAATGCACAACATGGTCAGCGGGAAGTTAAATAGGCATCTGACTTGTTTTGAACTGCATTAAACTCTGCTTAACAGTAAGAGACAGCATCATCATGCACAATGCATAAAACTGAAAACAATTAAAAGGCTCATTGACTTGCAATTTATTAGAATAAGCACTCAATATAAATACAATATGTGGATGCTGATGGGAACTTTTGATTGGTTCTTTCTCTACCCAGGGATTGTAGTGGAACAAAATGTGACACACAATAGGAGCTAAATTGTTTACCTAAATTGTGTTTCTACAGCTCAGAAAAGCCTGTGCTTGGAAGTTGGCAAAAGAACATCAAGCCCTCAGAAACAGCAGCCAAGAGTGAAGGGGGAAGCTTTGGCAGACAGGCAGAGCAGACAGAAAACACTTACCTAATGCCTCGGTTTTAACATTGTTTTATTGGCATGAGGTCAGTAGTTTGGTCTCAAGATGAAATGTCTGTCAGTGCAACAGCAGTAGTCTGTCAGAGTAGCACCTCTCCCTCTCCCCCCTCATCTGCTGATATTTTATTCGTTCTCCCACCTCCTCATTTGCCCTCTGGATCGTTCTCTGGATGCTCTTGACTTTTACAACTCTCAACCTGTCATAGCCGTGCAACATAAAATAGAATCAATATGCTGTTTGCAAGGTTGTTTGTGGATTCCTGAAGCCTGTCTCATACAGCAGGATAGCTAAACTTTGCTGAAAAAAACTTTAACCCCTTCAAACCTTATCTGGAGCATAGCTGAAGTATAGAGGGATGTACTGGATTTTGTATCCTTCATCGTGAGATGGGCCTGTGGTGCTTCACTTGCTCAGTAGTGTTTGCTTTCTGTGTCTGTTTTGCAGGGCAAGGTAGGGGAAGGACAGCTGTCAAGACTGATCAGAAGCAGTGTGCGGTGAGACACAGGTGAGAAAAGAAGAAAAAAAGCACAATTTGTGCAAGGAAAGCACATATGAAGGACAGAGATATAGAGCAGCATTTTCTGAAATGTCAGCCAAGACACTGTAAAATCCAAATCTTACAACATTCTCTGAAGGATACAAGAGTGAACTCAATGCACAAATTGCTCAGTTTTTATTTAAGGGATTTACATGCACTAACATGCACGCGTGGCTGGAGCAGCTACAGTGCATAACAAAGCACACAGATGGAGTGAAAGTTCATTCTCTGCCCATGACACCGTTACAACGTTTTAGCAAATAGTGCTTTGCTGCTATATTAATGCTGTGGATGTTTTATAAATCACCTTAAGTTTACGTCTTTCAAATGAGGTATACCCTGTGTCCGGGAAATAGTTTTGAAGATTGTAGAAGTGTTTTTTTTTTGCTTTCCTAAACTCTATTGTTGCTATAAGACCCAGTATTATAGGAAGTACCTGTTTTTCTAACTTCAGCTAATTGCTTACCAAGGTCATACAGCTGGAATCTATCCCAGCATATGCTTCAGCTCCTTTGGTCGATAATAGGACCATAGCTGTCATAAATTAGAAATTCTTTACATCATGTAGCATCTGACAGCCAAATGTACTTATATGGGCACAGTCAACAATTATCAGATAACCTCAGTGTAAAATGTAAGAGAGTACACTTGGTTATTGAATACATACACTGGTCCATTTTTTTGAGTTGAAGAGTTACTATTTCTGCTTTCCTCTACTGAGCCTAAACCTGCAGTGTCTCTCAGAACTAAGGTCATCCATTTTTAAATTGCCATACTGCAGCCTCTATTTCACATTTTTTCCAAGTGTATGCTATCATAAATACGCCCAGAACACATTATCATATGTATCACGCAAAGCACCAAGTCATTACTTTCTACTGCCAAAGGCATATCTACACTAACCCCCCCCCCCCCCCCCCCTCCTCTTCTTGCCCCTCTCATGGTGTAGCAGAAAAACACATTTTGAGCGCCCCCTCGTGAAAACAGAGATACTCAAATTTGCAAGAGAGGTTGAAGGCTGAGAAGAATTCCACTTCCCACAATGTTGGTCGGGTGAATCTGAGTTTAGATTTGAGAAGTTGAAGTGTGTACTTACAAGACTGTGTGTGGTTTCACACTCCTCATATTATTGAAATTGACACCTTAGGGAGGAAGAAAGATATTTTTTATTTTTATTTTTTTTTAAATTGAGGTAATTTTTCTGTTTCTTGCTTCTCCATCAGGCTACAGGTGGGATTGTTGGTCCATTGTTTAGGTGGTAGTTAGAGTCAAAGTCCTTCATAAGGATAAATAAAAAAAAGAAAAAGGTGAGTGCGTGTGTTTGTCCATGCATTTCCAAAATTCTGACATTATGAGCAATATAGTTCTTTAGAGATTATGGCACAGATTATTAACAATCTTCTCTTAACCTCTGCAAGGCTATTATAAGTTACAAAATCTCTCTATGGCTGTCTCCTCTATTCCCTAGAAACACAAAATCAATATCCAGCTTTGGGGCTGCAGCCTTCCATCAATAAGTCATTTAATCAATAATCCCCAGAGAATACTGCATCACATCTGTTTTTGTAAGCTCGGGTTCTACTTTGGACTGAATTGCTAGAAGCAAATGGACAGAATGAATAGATAGAGAAAGTACTGTGATTATCTGAATAAAGCTATTGAATTAAGACTCTTTTAATTTGTTTATATTAGCAGGGAAACAGTCTTAATTATGACCACAAATGTATCAGTAGTGATTTTTTTGTCTGATTTTTTTGAAGGTAAAGGTTTCTGTGACCTCACAAAACACGTTTTTTTTGCCATAACTTTGTAGGTTAATTATGAAAAAAAATCTTACACATGGCCTTTTACTTGCCCCAGACATGTAAAAGGCCATGTTGGGCTTGTAAATCTAACAAGTGGTAAAAAAAAAGAAACAAAACCTTTTTAATTTTTCAAAGCTGATGATGGAAGTAGCTAAGGTGTGAGCCATCTCGCTTTCTTCTCATCTCTGTTTGCAGTTGCATATACACAGCACCAATCGAACACTCAAGAAAGTGGCAGCAGGTTAAGACAAAGTTTATAAGCTGAAGTGCAAGAACATGTTTTAGTTATCCTGGAAACAGAAGTTGTTGGCGTTGGCGGATAAGGACAAACTGCAACTATGATTTGCACAGTATGCTGCAAGTTTGAGAGCAAGGCGGATAGGACAACGTCATTTTCAAATGCAGGTCTTATTTGAGAACTGCTTATAAATAAAATGGTTTGTGTCGGGGTAAGTAATAATTGACTTTGGGAAAGTAGATTTCTGAACCACAAGCCAGGAGAAGTTAAAAAAAAAAAAAAGAAAAAAAGAAAAGGTTCACATTCCTCAATCCCCTCTCATTGATGACAACCAGGTAGTCCTTTGGCAATCACACAAGGTCATTTGTTTTGCTGATATTGAGTGTCAGGTGATGTAGTTGAACCATGTGAAGTAGCTCTGAGGCTGAAGGAAGGAAGGACAAAAATGTGCACGCACATGCATTGAAGGCACAAGACGAAATAAGGGTACACTTGCAAGCCAGAATGTGAAATTGTTTTTTCTCTATTACATTTTTTTTGTAATTGTTTGGAGCCGAAAATTGAAATTCTATTAATTTCACAGCCCTCATAAAAAATGTCTCTCAGTGAAGACAGTGTGTTTCTCACTGGCAACTATTCACTGGAATCCCACATCTCACTGTAGCAATAACTTCCATTTTGCCAAAAAATACAGAACACCCTTTATTAAACTCCTTCAGAGTCTTCACTGCATATATTAGTCTGGATAGACATGGATGTAAGCTGCTACTTGGCTGTTTGACAGAGGCATACAACCGTGAGGCGGTAGTTTTCACTGCCTCTATAAACAGTATATCTATTGATTAATAACACAGTCTCTTAATTCTGTGAAACTCTCAGCTGTAAGCCTTTCCTTAGACCCATGAGGCATGATATCAGATGGACAGACAGACGTGAAGTGGCACTGAACACACAAAACACATGAACCAAGTGAATCACCATCACTGCTTTGGCATATATTCCTTCACCGTACCTCAACCCTGCTTACCCCTATTTGATCCAAACACTCCTCTTATCAGCCTCTTACACACACTGTGTAACCACGGTAACTGTCTTACACCACTAGTTGTAGGGCAGCGATGTGCAACCAGCAGTTTCCTGCAGGGTTCACGGTCCACTTTTGCTCAGTGCTGCAGAAATAGGGTGTCGGGGGACGACAGTAATAACGTTGTTCAGAATCAAACATCCAGCACGGCTAATATGATGACTTTGAATTCTCACTGCACAGTTCAGTGTGTGGAAGCAATTAAGCTCAGGCTTGTATTCCTGAAGCAAATTGAAATGTAACATACATCAGTGGGCCTTTCATTCATTGGTTACACATGGGAAAGAATTTCCGGTGGAAAAGACGGATTACTTTTTTACACTATTTTCGAACATTTAGCTTAGCTTGAGCAACAGTTGGGAGGTGGAAGAGGCAGAATTACTTTCTTTTCATACAATTATTGGTTTCATACAATTGAAATGATATATATCATGTTCAAAAGCAAGGCTGAATGAACAAATAAATTGATGCTGCATAACATATTTCCAGATGAAAGAAAGTAAGACTCCTGCTTTATATCGATGATCAGAACTGTAGATACATAGTGAGTAACTAGATTCATCAGCTCACATAAAATTATTGGCAACGATGGTTCTAGCCGGCAATATTAGCATAACATCGACATTCCTTCACATGGCCACACACTAGGGTAAACACTGATCTTCTCATTTTGCCAAAGTTTTTAGGGAGTTTTAATTTCTCAGTTTCCTCTATAATCATTCTTCTTGGGATTGGACCTTTCTGTGTTCCAGTCTTTGGGAGAGGTCTGTTGGCTCAAGATGGGACAGTAAACTCAATCTGCAAGCTTGGAAAGGTGATCTGTGTATAGCATTTATCTTAGGAAGTAGCCATCCTTGAACTTACTATTGGATTCATGCCCAAAAGAAAGATTTTGGTAATGGACTGTGAGAACAGAGCTGCATGTAATAAGAAAGTGTTCTTTTCAAGGAGTCAAAAATGTGAATATACAGTACAGCAGTCCAGATATATGGGAGCACAAATAAACTGCCACATTCAGGTGATTTCTCCTCTGAAGATGAATTCATGTTTCTGGGCTGAGATTCCACTGGTTATCATGGTTGGTCAGGTTTTCTGATGCACTATTTGGCATCCACTCACTGTCACCAAAATAGTAGAGAGCACAGGTGTTTATAGGGCAAGCAGACAGACTATGCAAAACACTGCAAAGCTTCACACCATAGATGTGGTTCACTTTTGGATTGCCAATGACTTTAGTTTTACTGTACTGTCAGTAGTGAATTACTAAAATACCAAAACAAATATCATGTGGCAAAGGTGACAGGAAACTATTTACCGCCTCGTGATTGTATGCCTCTGAAAACCTGTTAAGTTGCACTTACAGTTTACTTTCATGTCTGTCCAGGCTCATGTGGCCATGAGAGTAGACAGTGCTTCAAATATGGATTATGCTGCAAGGAGTTACATTTTATAAACATGGATGCCTTACAAACATTTTCAACCCAGCAGCACAAAAAATCAATACAGTCCCCACAGTTTCAAGATTAGTGTCACCAATTCGGTATCCAACCAAATGTCTCCTCTTCTGTTCTTAGTAATGGCACTGAATAATGTCCAGATAAGTGTTATTTATGTCACGTTATGATGTCACAGTAAAGTTGACTTTTGAATATAAAATGTCATCACTTAAGAATTTTATTCTATTAGACATTTGTTTGAAATGTTGTCGTGAGGTCACGTTGACCTTTGACATTTGTCCAACAAAATCTAATCAGTTCATCTGTGATTCCAAGTGGCCGTTTGTGCCAAAGTTTGAAGAAAATTCCAATCAAGGCTTTCTTAAGATTCACGAGAATTAGAGAGACGCAAGGTCACAGTGACCTTTGACCACCAAAATCTGATCAATTCATTCTTGGATGGTTGTACCAAATGTAAAGAAAGGTCCTGCTCTTGACACATCACATCCATAAGAATGGGACTGACAGACAGATGAATGGAAAACATGTCTCTGGGCACAGCTGTCACCGGCATGGAGGCATAAAAATCATTCTCCACCTCAGGAAACTTAACTTTATTAGTACACAGCTGCACCTAGCACAAGGCCCCTGCAGGAAATTAAAACCTTTGTGCTGTCTTGTTTACTCTTTATTTAATAACTAAATGTTCATTGAGCAGCAGAATTAACTAAACGTGCCACATGTGAATGTGAAATAAATAGTCTAATATGTCTAGGCTTGGTCTGTTGGATATAAATCAATAGCCTCTGTTTCTTCTCTCAGAGGAAGAAAAAAGTTAGTCAAACATAATGACAGGTTTGTCTAAAGCTGTTATGTCTTGGCTTTACTCATGACACGCTCATTTTCCTGCTCCATCTGTGCTTCATCAATAGCAAACAATTGTGTACTTGCTGCTGAGTCACAGTAGAGAGAGCAAAATAGAGAGCACATCACTAACATGTTTAGGCTACAGGCTTTCAAAAACTTTGAAACTGAGGAGGAGGTTGTGTTAATCATAATATGACTGCAAAGTGAATTTAACATCAAATACAGTGTGATGCAAGACCACTTAAATTCACACAATGCTGACATTAATGGCTTCTTTCAACAGACATGCGTGCTTGCCCACAGCTGGACCAAATGTCTGCCATGACATCATAGCAGAGGACACAGAGCAGATCATTGGCGCTATATAACAATGACATTCAGTGTTTTCCTCTTTGGTCCCTCTCAGCAGGCCCCGAAACGTGGGCGCCAGGGTCACAATGCTCCTCTGTACCCCCTGACGTATGGCATCCTGGCACTGATGTGGCCCTGGAAAATTCTCAGGATGAATCCCTGTGCCAATAGCCTTCAAATCTTCTCCTCCTGGTATGGCATCCTCCGGGTCTCACGCTTAATAATCCGGGACTCAGCTTACAACACACTGAAAGAGAGACGGTTCTAAGGTGAGTGTGTTTTCAGAGATCGGCAGAGCGTGCGAGAAAAAGAAAGAGACACCTTTTGAAGAGTAAAAATGTGTTCCAACTTGGCAAGGAATGCTCCATTAGGCTGCCAAACTAATCAGGATTTTCACAATTTGGAGTGTGCTGATGATGATTTAAAGGTTTCCACACTCTTCTTGCTTGGAAACGAAATAGGAAACACATTTCCCAAAGAAACTTCACAACTGCTCTTTGAATCCAAGCCTTTCACATCACAATCCCCTCATTATCTTTTCATGTGGAAGCTGACCTTCTGAGTTATTTCATTTGCGTTGTCTGATCAGAGTCTAGCACTGATCTCAACGTAATGCCGCGCCTGTCAGTCAAAAGGTGGCAACATAAACCTTCTTCCTTTCCCTGACAGATTGGAAATGGAGGGTGGATGGGGGGGGGGGGGGTACGTTTAGCACAATTGCTGAGGTAATTACAGATTTAAAGGTGAAAGGGATTCGCACACTGTTCACTCAAACAAGTATGCCAGAGGCCAACAAAATGGTGGAGAGTCTTTTGTGCGCGTGTTGCTGATGTGACTAACGGAGTCGTGAGAAAGAAGAAGGCGGAGAGGAAGAGCGAGGAAAAAGGGAAGAGCAGGTTCGAAGGACGATAGAAGCAGACAATAGTTTTGTCGGAAGGGTGGGGTGATGTGGAGGAAAAAAAAAACAGTGAGTGAAAGGATGGAGATTGAATTTCGTCTTCACAGGCGAGAACACTGCCTGCGAGCAAACAAAAAGATGAAAAGATGACCTGCCGCTGTTCGCTGACTGACGGTCGGACAGTTCCCCATCTTCCTGATAGGAGCCCCTCCCTCTTGCTCCCTCCCCCTGCTGCAAGTCTCCAACTGTCAGTGTCCGATATCAACTCTTAAAACAATTATTGGACTGCCAGAGGGTGGATATAGCGTTGAGTCAGCAAACAATGGCAGAAGACTACCTGTCACAGAGCGTGGAGGCAGCTGAGGAGAAGGATATAGGATGAAAAGAAAAAGGGGGAGGAAAACATAAAGGATGTATGAATCATTTTAAAAATGGAAATCTAATGACAGCTAAGCTGCTTATTAATTTGGCTGACACTGGGACTATGTGTGAGTGTGCGCACATGTGTGCTTGTGCGGTCTGTTTGTCTCCTGTCTTTGAGGGCATACAACACTAGTCACAGCAGAAGCAGATTATGAGATTAAGTGATGTGCTTCTGGGAAATAAATAAAAAAACTGGCAGATGAATGAATACAGTATGTAGCAGTGCTAGAAGGAAATCATTCTTAATTTAATTTTTGTGTGGGGGTTAAAGTATGAATGAGTCATGCTGTTGGGATACTATTCCCATATAATATTCTACAGTAAGCTTTGTTGTGTGACATAGAGGGGACAGTGGGGTTACCGTCACTTTGTAATGGCTTTACCGAGAGCAGGGAAATGAATCGCTAAATCAGTAGGATTGATAATCGGCTCTGGGCGGGAAATAACCTGCAGAGAATCACAATGACTTTGCTTTTATCTCCTGTGCTTACAGAGTTGCTCGTCCCACTCGCGATTGCCTCCCAAGTACACCACGTAATCCTGTGGGATTAAATTGTTTTTACGTAGAACATGTGTAGCATTGCGGTAGAGGAATTTGTAAACCATGATAAATGTGAAATCAGGGCTTTGATGTTAACCACTGCAGGGGCCATCTATCTGCCTTTTTCCTACTTCCTTTGTTTCTATCTCTCCCTTATTTCCCCCTCTCTAGTTCCCTCTGTGTGTTTAGAAATAGGATCTTATAGGCTAAATTGAAAATGGAACTGCTCCACAACACTCAACACATGGCAGCAGATGTGTGGCAGTACGTGAGAAGGGGGGGGGGGGGGGCAAAAGGAACATGAGGCAGAGGGAGGGAGAGACTCAAGGAAGGAAGAGGAGAGGGGATTGTAGGAGGAGGAGAGATAAAGATGATAAAGGCAAAGAGAGAGATGGAGTGAATCAACAAACAGGACTACATAGAAGGAAGGAGGATGAGACACTGAGAGGGGAGGGAAGAGGAATGGAGAGGAGTTTAGAGGCTCTCAAACACATTGCACTCCCAGCACAGCAGATGCCACATTCTGTCTGGCACAGTGATCTGTGGGCCTGCTCTATTTATACCCTCACTGTGTCACTTCAGGGCCAGCACAACACTCAAAACGCACATACACACACACGTCTAGCATCAGGCTTTTGCAGCTCTCCTGCAATGACTGAAATGAGGCAGGTTAGAGAGGCTCCCTGCAAGGGATAGAGTTAGAAAACAATGTGAGGGCATATACTGAGACAAAATGGGAACTGGAGATACAGTATATATTTATTTATATACACAAATGGATCTTGTATGTCTGTAGAAGTGCTGAGAGTTCACTTTCAAAGTTCAACTCAAACTCTCATGTGAGGAGGAGATAAAGATGCAGATTTTTCTTTTCATTAATGCCTGACTGGTTTGAGTTGGCAGGCCAGACCATGAGAAAAGGGAGAGTGAACAAACAGTGGTCTGATTAAGCAGCGGGAGGACCGGAGCCTTTTGGATTGCCCGGGTTACTGGGAATAAGAGCCACAAGTTACATCAGCTTTCCACCTTAACAATGAGTCGAGTTGGGCAACTCAAAGAGGAAAATCTTAGTGAGTGTTAAATGAGTAAAAAAAGAAGGGCGGAGAGAATAAGTTAAGGATATAAAAGAGACAATTTGGAGATTTAAAGCTGCAGCAACAGTTCCATATGTTCTTTTCTGTAAAAGTGTGTAGCCAATTTCTAGCACCATCGTATAAAGATGAGAAAATTGGATATGAATCATCTCATCTCATGTGGGTGGAAGGAAAGCTTGATAACAGCACAGCTTTAATTTAACAAGCAGCACGCCGTGGTCTTTTCTTACGCCATATACGTGTAATCTCATCTGTGAAGCTACGTCGCATTGTTAAGAGGCAGCACCCCTGCATGTTAAATGGCCTTTGTTTGTAATCAATCAGCCCAAATGTTACAGAAGCAAAGCAGGGTTCATTACACATCCGGCTCAGAGAAACGACACCACTCCACACATCCATCAACCTCACACACCGCGGGGCCCCCTGCAATATAACACGAGCTAGTTGGAAACGGAGGGTGCTCTCACACAAATACAAACACACTCACACATATACAAATATAGATAGATGCAAACGTCCACACACTCGCACATTTGTCTGTGACCTATGATGTTATATGCAAAGTCACACAAACAAATTCTAATAACGCCAAAGGAGGTGGCATTTAAGAGCAAGAGGAATATTTTATGCAGGTGCAATAAAGAAAAGCTTGCAGGCAATCTTTGAAGGGTCACCTTTGATATTATGAAAAATGAAAGGCTAAATCACGTCTCTAATACTTCTGCGTCTCTGTCGATGTGTGAGAGTAAGAAACTTCGAATATGCAATGCGCCACCTCTTTCTGGTTGTACAGGTTGCCAAAAATTAAATGAGAGCTAAGATAACAGTGTAAACCAGATACTAGCTGCCTGAGGTGCAGAGGGGGAGAGAGAGAGAGAGCTGTGCATATGTGTGCTCCAGTGAGCGTAGGGGACAACAACAACAAACGTTTCCTACTCTTTGAAGCGGACCCCTATCACCTTCCCACCCCTGCTATGCTCCCCCCTTCTCCACTGTCCATCAGCAAGCCATAAATCCAGCCTCTCATCTGCCGATATGCCTCTGAAGTTCAGGAATGCTCGCGTGGGATTTGAGGCCCAGTGAGTTATGGGAACACCTGGGAGGGGTGAGGGGTGGAGGGGCAGGGAGGGAGAACTACAGTGGTTCAGGCATACTTATACCTATGAAGGGCAACATGTTGACAGCCAACAAGGCTGATGGATTAGTTCTGGTGGTCAACTGTCTTAGGTGTGGGTAATGTGCTTTTGAATCACGGAATACGCGTGGAATACAAGCCTGCTGACGGCACGCACGCACCCACACACCTATTGTTTTTACCAGATGGGAACAGGAGTGTGTAATCTATAGTCCAGCGGCAACTTCAGAAGGAAAGATATTGCTCAGGACTTGGGGATGCCAGAGAGAGGGGTGTTTTTGAAAAAAGGCGCAGGGTTATAAAAACAGAACATGGCCCGGGTCGTGGCCTGGCCTGACTCTGTCGTTCTTGCACAGCAAGCACAAAGTCTTAAAGTCCTCCATCTTCCCACGTATGCCCTTTAGCAGAGTCTCTACATTGCCCTCCATTGGTTTGTCTGTTGCAGAGGTTTGTTTGGTTTGATGTGTGTCCTTGGCTTTCCTTGGCTCTTGCTATCTGTTGTGCACAAACATGTATGTGTTGAGTGTTGAGCTGCAACTATTGTGTTCATAATTGACTCGTCTTTTAATTTATTTTTTGAGTAATCACTTAAGTCTTTAAAATGTCAGAAAATAATCTCAAGGCAAATTTACAGTTTACAAAGACAATGGAGGCAGATTTACATTCAAAATTCTTCTAGTTTTTTTTTTTTTTTTTTTTTTTTAATATTGGGTTCTTGATTTCAGGTAGACAAAAGCAAGCTTCTCATTTCTAGACAGCGACCTTACTTATTACATCAACTGTAGCTAGCTGGATAATTAAGCTAATGAACTGGTTGAAATTGCTGACACATTTCAAAATGGGTACCCTGTAGAAGGGTCTTAAATATGCACTTGATGGCTATAAACATGTCGTGCTAAAAGACAGCAGATAAAGCTGCATGTCACTGGCAGTAATTCACCATCTCACCATCTTATAATCCATGTAGAAGGCAAGAGAAATAAGATGACAGTATTATATTGCTGAGTAGGACTGCGTATCCCATGCAGTATCGGTTTTGTAAGGAAAAATGTCAGACTGGTATTTCTTTCTGAAATAACCATTTGGCCACACTCATTTGTGTTTTCTAACAATATGTTTTCATGTTTAACATCACAATAGATGTAACAGTATCTCTGTGATGTTGAATGAGGTTTTAATCTATTAAAGAGCAGGACAGATCTGTTAACACAACCCTAAACTTTGATGCCACCCTGGACACACTGTGAGGAAATGCTATACAGTGGCCAGTCATTACTGGGGCTATTTCAAACGTAACCTATAACCTTACAAACTAACATAGTTAGTTAATGATGTGCTCCTTGGCCTGTTACTAAAATACTTACGGTTGCAGTTAACACACTGTTATATCCATTCCTTACATTATTCCTCAACACAATCTACCTTTTAAATGCTAATTAACTCTGTGTTTATAAACTCAAAGTTTGACATACCAAGTTACAGTTGCTAAACTATAACTGGATAATCTATGTTCAGGGGGAGGGGTTCAGCGATAGGTCAGTTTCCCAGAACCCAATAATACCCCTTTTCCACAAAAATTAGCGCATGTACCTGGGTTTCATTCACAGGTTAACCCGTTAAAAATAGACTGTAGACTGCTTTCCCATTGCCAGTAGACCAGAGCTGTATACACCGCACTTCAGTTTGCCTTTCTGTGTGTGGGGGTTGTTTTGGTGTGTCACATTCGATGTTATAGACACGCCGATGAATAGGTAAACAGTAGAAAGCATCATGGACAGAGATCTGTTAAAACTTTACTTCTCTTTATATATCTGATACTTATTCAGTCTCTCTTTCAAACTCGGTGCAGACTTGTTTGGACTGATGTTTGAGTGCTGCTTAGGTGGAGAAAGAAAGTAAATAGTGGTGGCATGTCAGTGCATCTCACCGGTTAAGGAGCTGAAATTAGTGCGTTCACCCAGGTGCTATGGTCCCATCAATGTTGATTGCTGCCTACTGTGGAGTCACCTGCCCAGGTGTGAATGCTGATTTTATATCTATATCTATATATTGATATCTATATCTATCTATATCTATCTATCTGTATATCTATATATCTATCTAAATTTATGTATTTATTTATTTAGTGCAGTGGGAATGAGGCTTAAGTGACATTTTCAAATTGCTTGTTTTGTCTGATGAACAGCCCACAATCTATAACTCAGCTTGCAATGATTTAAAAAAGACTTACATGATTAATCCATGATCAAAACTGTTACAATTACAACAATTCAGTTTATTTTCGTATGTGTGTCCTCTTGCATGTATTTAAGGGTCTGGAAGGAAGCCATAAAGATGACTTGACTACTGCTCCCTGCTGCCTCCACACATAGTTGGCAAAGCAGGAGGAGCATTAAAGTCAACACACAAATGAATAAATCACTGTTGCACTCTCTACCCTTGCTGGAGATGTCTGTTTTCTGTCTTAGTGCACCTCACAGCCAATCTCTATACCTTTCCATTTCCTGATGGGCCATCAATTCTGCCATTAAAATAGACTCATATACAGTAGCTGATCCCAGTGATATATTTCAAACCTCAAGTGTCCAATAAAACCCTGCTCTTTTCTCTTTTAAAGGATAAGTGATATAGAATAAATGAGCTGGGTCAAAAATCGAAGGAGTTGAGAAAAAAATGAAAGGAGACAAAATGAGAGAAAATACTAGATATTCCCCTTGTGGTAGACAGTGTTATATTACAAAGGACTGTGGAAACTCTAAAAAGATTTAGTTTCTCTTTCAGCGGCATTGATTTTGTGGAAGATGTCTTTGTAACTAGCCGGGATGATTAGCCCCCACCCGCAATCAATCAATGCTCACAGGATCTCACAATGGCAATATTTGCACAGGCCAAATAGATGTGAAGAAACAGAATGAGGGACAATGGAGGGGAATTAAGGGTGGGAGAGAAAAAAGACTTAGACCTTATAAAACCACGACAAGGACAGTAGCCGCAAGGCTTCATGTTGAATTCGGCCTTGCTGATTCACAAAATGCTTTGGCCCCTCTGAAATTCCTGTAACCCTGCCTTGTTTGTCAAGTGCTCTTTTTTCAGTGAGAGGATATTGAAACCTCCCACATGCAGCATTTCAGTTCTGATGCCAAAGGATAGGTTATGCAAAGTATAAAGTTGAAACACAAAGGTTTGCTGCTTGAATTGCCACTCAGCCTGGAAGGAAGTGAACCACTACACCCTGTATTGTTTCCCCTTTTGGTTAGAGTAATGTAAGGGTGTCACAAAGTGCGAGACACTAAGCCTCACCCTGCAGTCGTGTCAGAGTATAATTGTTGTTGCTGCAGGCATGATGGATCCCGGATGTCTCAGACTTGTTATTTGAGATGAGTCAGGTTACAGGTGGGAAAAGAAAGGAATGTCTTTGGGTGAGGCAATATCTTTAAAGCGGACATAATAACATAGAATTAAAATCCGTATTATAAAAGACGAGGCAACATGACTGCATTTTTTATTGCCCCTTTTTGTTGTTTTAATCTACTTTTTATCCCAGTTTAGTCTCTGCTCATCCCAGATTCCCATTGCCTCAGTCACTGCCAGCCATTCTGTTGGCCTGGGAAGAATGGAGACTAATCACCACTGATCATAGAAATATGAAAAGAACTAGATACTGCTTGTTTAATTTGACCCCATAAAACACAGGCATTTGAGTCTTTCTCTGTCTCTGCTGGCTAGCTACCTACAAACAATACCCTTGACCTTTATCTTTTTTCAGTTTTTTATTTTACTCAATGGCTAATTTGGGGGAATTTGAATTTTCTTTTTGTAATGTTACAAATAATGTTAATACTTTTTTGTAATTAAACACAATTACTTTCACATGTAGTGTTTCTCATTGAAACACATTGTTTCTTTGAGGCAGAACAAATATGCAAAGTGCATTTCATTCCTTGTGAAACATTAACAAATCCAGTTTTTTAATATTATATTGAACATTTTTTGTTTACATCATTCTTTGCGAGCTTTAAGTCTCCTTCTTCGATGCCTTTGTTGGCACATTACTGCACTTTTTTACACATTACGTTTAGCATTGGAAACATTTATACGTTTAATTGGTGTGTCTGTGTCGCTCTGCAGTTACACCCTCACAACACTATGAGATGAGTCTCTGTGAAGTGCAGTGTAGTTGGACTGATTTAACAAACACATCTAAAACATACATAAAACATGTCTTAATAGTGACAGTTTCAGCCAAAGTATAAAATCGACTCCATTATAACTCACCTGGTTCACAGACAAAACAGTTGTCTTTTGCTAGATATGTTTTCCCCACAAAGATATTGCTAACGTTATTAGCATAAGTCCTATCTCATTTTACATTGCTTAAATGTTGCTCTGTCTATATGAAGCTGGGAAAGTGAAAATATTTAACAAAGATAAGATAACAGGATAAGATAAGATGGAAGATAATGTTATAACTCACAAGGTTCACCGGTTTCCTATGTGTAGCGTAACCTACTGCTGTAAAGAGTGGCATTTAAACATTGGTTTCTTTGGAGATTTACTCTGTTTTGCAGCCAGCCTTAAGTGGCCACTTGATGAACTGCAGATTTTGGCACTTCTGTATTGGCTTCATTTTTCAGCCTCTGAGGTCACTCCTTGTCAGGCTTATCAGGGTACTTCTCTTGATGATGCAAGCATTGTTGAGACAGTTGAATGTAGAAAAGATCTTTCGCCTAGCCTTTAACAGAATATTGTACAGGTGGGACTGAATAAGTTATTGTCAGAGATAGAAACAATAAAACAAAACACTGCACTTCATGTTATGCATTAAAACTTGGAAAAACAACTAGGACACACAGGAATATTTTTCAGGATAATTGAAGGTAGCATTGCTATCAAATGATATTGTTGTCAAGGGCAGAAGGTATAATAATGTCTGTGAGGACTGAGATTGCCTGGCTCACACTGCTGCCAAGATTTGTACCCAAGTCTAAGTTTATAAAATCCTGAAGTAGAATAGCGGTGAAATCAAATAAGCTTCATTAACTTATTTGTATATAACTCCGTCACAGTTTTTATATATAGCCTCATTCTGCTGTCTCCTATACAAGTTAGTCCCATCTCACCTTCACTAAGGCATGTCCAATCTTGTTCAAATGACAATGATACTGCAGAGTCAGCCATAAACCCCTAATGTTTGTCTCTAGTGAGCTCTTCTCTCTTCCCCTCTCTAAAGAGAGATGCCAGCACCTGGACGTAACCCAAAATGACTGCCTGCCTCTTATGCCTGTCTTTGTCGCCGCATGCCTGAGTGCCCTCCTCTTCTATCTACACTCCTGTCGACCTATCTACTTAACTGATTGACTGTCATGACATTTTCTCACAGTTAGCTTTAATCATTTCAGTGTAACAGTGCACCATTATGGAACGAGGCAAGCCGCAGCATTTGTGTGGTACAACAGCCGACAATGGCGGCACAAAGCGCAATTTACATAGAAATGACCAAATTACTGAGCACCGGCGCAGCCAATGGGTGCTATAATTCAAAACGACTGCTGTGACCATGCGCAGGTCTCCGACAGGGTACAGCCTCCAGCCAACGCTAACATTCAGGGAGCAAGTGGTCAGCTACCAGGAAGGAATGTGCTGTTTCAGCAGCTTGTAGGTATTTTGTCATCAAGTATCACACGTCCTCTTGCCCTTCTGTGTATCGATTCTCTTTACACTTCGGGCATGGAGAGGACAAAGCCCTTATGACACAGTCACAGCACGCTCCTAAAAATGAGAACTCCACTGACAAAAAAGTGTGCCAGAAATGAGCAGATATTTTCATGCCGTGGTGTAGGTGTTAGATTTTGTAAATGCTAATGTAGAATCTAAATAAAAAGATGTGTCAGATATGAAGGTTGGGTTTGCCAAGTGGTGGAGCATTTTCAGAATTAGTCATTCCTGCATTCTTATATATTATTCATATGTCCAGCCAGTTAATTTGGACCAATCATCTCTTTTGTCTGGCAGTGGGGCTGATTCATAACCTCCCCTCACAACATTTGCATAGAAATGTCTTAATTATGGCCACAATCTCTGCTAGGTGCAGGTGGCCATGAGAAAGACGAATTTAACAGCAAAGTGATAGAATATCTCCTCCTGAATGTGATCACTTCATTTTTTATTTTTTTTTAGCAAACGACAGGAAAAAAATAGTCATTTCCATAAGCATACTAATTCACATTTACATAGAGATGAATCCAGATGCAAATGAGCGAAACGGCATGTACTTGAAACAGGTCCCACCGGCTGCACCGAGGCATCAACAGGCATCACCCAGAGGAATATCAAAGCCGTCAAGCATGTCAATCAAATGCTGTGCGACATTTCAGTGGAAGTGAGGTGGGGAAAAGCAAGGCAAAACATTTGAACACAACACGAGAGCTAATGTCATGCCTGGGTAATCCTCAATTTGATAAACAAAACAGAATTTTAAGACATGTGCTTGGATGGCGGGATAAAGCACATGCCGAATTTAACTCTATTACTAACTTCTCATTTGCCACTTTTCATTTTCAAGCCTTTTATGTAGTCCAACTTGTAGAAAATAAAAGTATCATGACAGTAGAAACATTCTGTAAGGATATAAAACGCAGATGTTTGAAATGAAATCAAATGAGACTCCTGACTTCCTGCAGGCTATGGTCTGACATTTTGGAGACAGAGCTTGAGGGACGAAGCATAACAAATAGGATGGAATTAAGTGGTGAAATTAATCAGGATTTATTTTTATGTATGCTATGACTGGCATGAAGCAAATCGTATTAAAGGAAAATAGAGGAGATCCAAATTGAGGTTAAACAGTTCTTGTTTCAAAAACAGTTTAATGGATTATATTCAGATCTCCATGTTTATTTGTATGAATATTGTAGGCTATGTTACCGTTATAAATCTAATAATAACATAAAATGACAATGATGAAGGAATAAAATAATATAATAGTCTGTGTTGTCTGGGATATTTCTGTCAGAATAAACTACATCAAAGATCTGACATGCTGGTAGCTGTGACAGAGTGAAAAAATAAACTAGCACAATAAAAGACAACAGAGTTGTGTGATTGAAGAGTACACATCGTATGTAATCTTTTCCATATGCAATCCAAGCAAGCATGGCAGCCCTGAGGGAGGGGACAACAGCTGGACAGATGTATGAGCCTGCTGGCTTGTGTGTGATTTAATGTGACAGAGCCCCACAAAAACCAATTCCCCACCCAAGGACGCACGTTTATTGGCTGAAAACGTTGGCCATCAGAGTTTAGGGAAACCTCTCGTTCAAGTAAAGACAACTATGTCATGGAGTTTTACACAGTCACGCACATCGCCCTGACATATAACCCATTGTTTCACCTTCTCTTTTTAACTTTTTCCAGTCACTTTTTAAAACTTTTATTCACTCCCATTTATCAAACACTTGTGTATTATCACAGCTGACTTTTAAAGTAAGTCCATATGGCAGAGATTAACAAAGCTGGGTGTCCCTCGTGATGTTTCCAGGTGCACACACTTGTTAAACTCAAAGCATATGATGAAATGGGACTACATACCACAAATCCATACCCATGGATAGTCACCAACTGGGAAAGCTAGCCTTTTTTAACATAAATTTGACATAAATGAATTTGAACATACACATGCTGAGATGAAAACAGAGGAGGTCACACCACTTAACACAGGTTTTCCAGGTTTTCCTTCCTCTTATTAGCTGTGGTATGCACAACCCTTTTCTCGCCTGTCTCTGTTGCTCATTACCTTCTCCTTGTCTTAAGAAAGAATGCCCAAAGGTCCTGACCTTATGCTTTCACCCCTGCTTTGGACAAAGCCAGGCTTTGTGCCAGATCTCCAGGCACACCGCAGCCCGGCTGTCCAGCCCTCACACTGCCAAAGCCCCTCCAGCCGTTGCCCCGGCCCCCCAGTTTACCCTTCATGGCCCGTATTCACTCAGCTGTGACTAACTGACTCTCCCCCTAGTATGTGCCGTGTTTCATAATGAAATCATTCAGTCATGCGCAGGAAGTTCCCTGCACTGTGTAGCCATGAAAGAATGCCAGTTATGTCCGTCCACTCGCACATGGCAGGCCCACAGGGAGAGGGCCAGTCAGTTAGTCACCTGGTGTCCAGCAAAACACCAAATTTTACTTTTTTGTCCAAAGCACTCAGTCTTTCAAACTTTGAATTGTGCAAACTAGTTTGGCATAATTAAGCAACTGTTTTTTGTTTTTGCTTGAGGATGGTGACATTTTCATATTCTAGTTAATGATTATAGTGTTTGTGGAAGAGATTGACATTTTGGGGATTATGCTTATTTGCTCTCTTGATAAGTTATATGAAAAGATTTATACTGCTCTTTTGTCTTTTTGATTTATACAAGACTGCAGCCAGCAATCTGTTAGCTTATCATAGCATAAAGACTGATAAAGGGAGATAGCATCTAGGTCTGTCCGAACAGAACAAAATGAGCCTACCACCACCTCTGAAGCTCCCTAATTTCAATGTTATAAATCATATTTACACTTGCATATAAAAAAAACAAGTGTAAAAACAAAAAGCAGTTGTGACCTTTTCATCTAATTCTTTCTAAGAAAGCAACTGCAATAACATTGCACTGCGCCTTCAAAATGCTACACCAATGTAAATAACTTTCTTTTAATATGACTGATAATCCTGACTTTATAAAATAGGATCTCAGCCAGCTTTAACAACGGTTTATGTACACAGCTGGGACTCCTTCCACTCGCCCGCCTGAGAAGTGTCTGTGCGCGTTTGTGTGTCCATGGAGATGATCCTCCCTCGGCTCCTCTGGAATGTTTGCAATGTGCACAAAGAAAAAGATCAGCTTGAGTACCTGGGGTCTGTGCTTGGGCCTGCTGTGGGCCCCCGGCTAGTATGACTATCTGAGCCTGTGATTTAGCCTGCTGACACAGACAACGAGCACATCTGGAAGGAACCACACCATGCTGGCATGTGCAGAGGTATAACTAACTGCCATATACTGCATAATAACCTACCACCCCGGTGCCACGAGGACAAGCTACACTCATTAGACTTGGTCACAAAGTAATGTGTGTGAAGATTTTGTTGCCTCTTGGAGTAAAAAAAAGGGGGTGGGCTTGAAGGATTTTGTGTTGTGATCTGAAATAAGCCAGGCAGAGAGAGTGAGGGAGGAACATATGTGAACAGTTAAAAGGGTGATTCAACAACCTCTTTGATATCCACCATTAGTGTGATTACAGCTGGCATGGTCCCTGGTTAAAAAATGTCTTTCTTCTGCGAAGGAATGCCCAAAAAAACCTAATTAGGAAAATGAAACTTTCATCTTCCATTTAGCTAACAAATGAAGTTGACAGTGATGTTAACAGTGAAGACAGATGTGTGGCAGGCAGGGCGAGATGTGGGTTAAATACAGAGTGAGAGATGTCGTGCAAGGCAGGAGAGAAGGGCAGGTTGGGGGTCTGGTTTAGACCTGCAGACCTCGGTTTAGCATTTTTTTAATCCCTGGTGCCTGCACCATGTCGTAAATCTCACTGCAGCGTCGGCATTAACAGACATGCTTAGAGCACGATGCCCAGCTGCAACACCCGCCCCCTCTCCGAAACACACATGTTCACAGACTAACCCAGCACATTCACATGACCTGCTTTCCCCTATACAGTCAGTGCACATATTGATCCCCAAGTCCCTATTAGAGCTGCAGCAGGCAGTTTGTCTGGAAAAATCCTCCAGTTACACCTGCTTAAACCTCTGCTGCTTCTCTGCCACTTAATGCAGTGACCTAGCAGGGAGAAATATAAATCACTGATACTGACACACGTGCTGTAAGACCTGAAATGAAGTGCAAGCACAAATGAAGCAACTATTTGAACAAGATACACTCATCTTGCTCTGTGGAGATGTACTAACAGTAGTGGTGTACCCCGGAGTTGGCCATATATTAAAAAAAAGTTGTAAAAGAAACCAGATGAGGTGCAGAGCAGTGAGAAGGCTGGAATAAATTAGGCCTTCAAACGTTCGATCATTGACTCTGCCTCTGATGTGCTCGTAAGTCTAGAACCAGAAATCAGTAACACAGAGCTGTGCCCAAGGTGGAACTAATAAGGAAAGGATGCTTCTAAAAAGACTCAAATTAGAGAAAGATGTGGTTATGAGAAGTGAAAGCATACAGCATAAATAATAAAGCTGACCTCCAGACATTACCTTTCTCTTATAAACCTTTCACAGTTACAAAGTAGACCTTTGAAAAACTGTAAACAAGACTCCTCTGAGAGCAAAGCGCTCATTAATTGTGGGCTTGGCCTCTCAGCAGCACATACACCCACAAAGGGAGTTTTCTTGTTAGCTGAACAGATTGAACCAATAAACCAGCCTTGGCCGCAGGTTGACCGCTTATATTACCAGAGTGACGAATATTCTGTAATCTGTCTTCTGGTACTGAAAAGTGGGAAGTTTTGATATAGTAGGGGAATAGTAAAGCCCCTTTTCAAAGGATGTCAAATGATGTCAGTTGTCTCCTTTAGTTTATCATTCTGGGTGAGATTATAAAGGGGATTAGAGATTCCTGTCTTAGTGTGCCTGTGGCTGACAGAATAGCTCCTGGGGAACAGTATGCCAGTACAAGATATTTCTACAGCACAATGAGAGCACTGTAATGGGCAAGTACAGAGGCAGGAGGTGCAGAGGCAGACTCGTAAGTAAATATTTGATGCGCTCTAATATGGCAGTTAAGCGGAAACTGCATACAAAACACATTAGTCCGACAACAGTCAAATTAAATTACAGTGTATTTATCAAAAAGGACAAGAGATTTTGGAATGTTACAATGCACGTTAAATTAGTGGAGCATCAAATTCCCAAAACAGGTCGTCAGACAATATTTACAATGCATTTACAACATGATACACAGTCTGACTTTAAGGCTGAATATGCAATCCAAACACAATTACAGGAGTGCAGGTGCTGCTATGACAAGGTACTGTGCAAATGATTTCCTATAAAAAGCGGGCCAAATGTCAACAGAAACACAGTATTCAAGACTCGATAAATGTTAAGGCTTAGGACTTTATCGTTAGGATTGTTGAACACAAGGCAAGTATCCAAACACACATGAAGGGCTGCGTTATGATCCCCTATAGCCTATTCTTTACATTGAATCCTTTTCAGGGTGAGCTTCAGTAGGGTGAAGTTAAGACGGGATACTGGCCTTAATCATTCCTCTCTGTGAGGCATACAGTGGAAATCTCAGCAGGGAGATTATAAACATGTGTCAAATGTACTTATTTATAAAGTAGGCAACACATTCTATTCACAAGAGGTAGTTCAGCTGGATATTCAAGACAGTTTTGTGTAATGCGCATCAGTTTAGCACAGGTGTGCCAATCGCGTTTGCAGAGCTGGTTACACCGTGCAGACAACAAATCCATCACCTGTGAATGTTCACAGCTGGCTGTACTTCCCTTTGCAATGCAAAATGTGTTTGTATAATCTGTCTATCCTGTCCTGGAGAACACCGGCGTGCTCGTCTGAGAGAAATCCTAATTCCAGAGACAAAGGCTCGCTGTCTCTGTAGAGCTCCAGCAGCCTTTTTCTGGCGTCTCTGCGCCTGTGCAGCTCCGCCACGCGCTGCATGGTCCTTTTTCTGAACACACACACGGAGCTCAGCACTGTATTGTGATATTTCTCCCACATGTTTAACACCCGAAAGCCGTGCACGAGTCCTGCCTCGTTGTCTATGAAAACAAGGTCACCGCTGGGTGTTTTGAGGAGGTTGTTGGTGTCCCTTTCCATTACGCGCGAGTCCCACTGCAGGCTGAACAGATTGCTGACGAGTCTGTCGAAGTTTGCAGTCAGGTAGTCGAAGATGATCAGGTCGGTCCACTGCATGAGCTCCAGCAGCTCCGCCGTCGTCTTGTTCCAGAGCGCCACGAGCACAGGATGCAGCCCGCTGCTCTCCTGTCGGAGCGGCGCAGGTGTGACCACCCCGGTCAGGTTGGAGACCCACTCGGTGAGAGACACCACGGCTCGATCACTCCACTGTAAACCACCTATCCGCGACCTCACAGCCGCCCATTGTTCACTGTCACTGTTCAGCTGGGACAGTATGAGAGGAGGCAGGTTTGTGATGCCAAGCAAACTGGCAAGGTAATACGTCAAAGTTTCCCCTTGCACCTGATCCGCGTTTATCCCGTAACGCACACACGCTTTGGTCCCATCTGCAAAAGTGGCGAGCTGATTAGATATCCTCCCGCATCCAGGCTCCAGCTTCACTATCCTGTGTGTCCTGGCTCTCTCTCGCCAAGCCCGAGCATATTCCTCCGTGAAGCCCACAGGGAGGAGATCTTCCAGCCAATCACTCCAAAATATCCCATCCTCCACCGGGGAGCCCAACTTGACCGGGCCCTCCCGCAGCGCTGACCTCTTGTTATCCCCATTCTCATGGTAATCTCGATTTCCTGCAGAGGCAGTTTGATCACTGAGGTTGCGAGCCTCAAGTCTGCCCCCCAAGTGCGGTCTTTGTGCCGACGGGACAGCGAGCAATGCCCGGAAAGTTTTGGCGGATAGGTCCGCTGGGAGACCTTGGTGAAAAGACCCTCCGCCCGGTGTTGAGAACCTCCGTTTGTGTCGCTCCAAACGGTTCTCCAGTGCGCTCCAGACGTAGAAAACACTCGCAAGGGCGCACAGGAAAAGAAGAGCGAACAAGTTTGCTGAAACAGCCCTCATGCTGAAGACCCCCCTTTCCCTCGGAGACCCACAGAGCTCCGTCGGGTTTAAAGAAGACCGAAATAATGAATTTTCTTCAATCCACAGTTGAGGTGGAGCGGCTGTGAGGCGTGCGCCCCGTGTCCCGTCCGCCGCTCACAGGCGGACTGTTTGAGATCACAGGAAGGAGAGGGTCTCCGACACAGTGTGAATCTCATCTCCCGTCCTGTTCAGATGCCTTGTCACATCCCTCCTCTGCGGGAAACGGAGCATTTCGGATCACCACAGCGGATATCCTCTATTGAACGCTTTCCATTATAACCCGCTGGCGTCGTAGGTGCTTTCTGTCCGTGTGCACCTCTCCGTTTCTCATCTTGCCTTCTCTTTCTCTCTCTCTCTCTCCCCACCGGGCGCTTGGTGAGTTTGATTTGTGGTGGTGTCGGCTCGCAGAGAGACACTAGGCGGTGAGACACGTGACTCCAGTCCCGAGATGGTGGGCGGATCGTGGGAAGGAGGGTTCAGCGAGGAGCGGAGCAAGTGCACCGCACCGCGTTTTGTGTGTGTGTGATGTGATGTGAGAGGATTGTGTGGTATTGGCAAAGGCAGCCATTATGATAATTGATACCTAGGGCAGAAATACTTTGGAAATAATGTCACCATTTTAAACAAATTATATTTCGTGCCCGTGTACCTACCAAGCAGAATTTGAGACGAAGGCAGGCAGGGATGAAGTGGAGGGAAAACTGCTTGAACCCAGTTTGCCCAAATTTGTGCAAAACATCCACCTACCATTTTTTGAATTCTGTTCCTAATTTATGATCTCTATGAGGTCATTGTGGATCACAGGAAGCACTTAGTAGCATCAGCAGCTTTTCTTATATTGTTTTGGCACTGCCCTCTATTACTTTGGATTTGAAATGAAGATATAAATATGGGGTCAAAGTGCTGCCTTTCAGCTTTATGGCTGCTTGAGTGTGTTTACATTCATTCCCAGAGAAACATTTGGTAACTCAATAAGTCTTTTTTTCTCATCAGAAATAAATGCTTTTCTTATTTTGAGATTACTAAATTCCAATTTGTTTCTCCTAAACTCCCATTAGGAGGAATGAGGAGCAAACAAATATATCAGCGGGAGCTTTTGCTGTGCTCATTGGCTTTCCAGGTGTGAGACAAGTCTGAGAACAAAGAAAATACACAGAGTTGAGACTTGAATTTGATCACTGACACAAAATTCTGAGCCAATTTATAAGCCAATCAATAGTTCTTTTGGACCATACTTTTTATCTCAAGAGGATATTGTTTCAGACATACAAAGATAGGTGCAGTGAGAGAGAAAAACAGCCTTTTAAGATCTTTAGTTGGCATCGGGCTGAGACAATAGGAAGGATTCGAATTTGATTTGATTTTAAGAAGTAGAAATCTTATTTTGAATTTCCCTTTCGTCTGGGTGTTGGATGAACACTGTAGGACTAATTTCAATTTTCACCCAGCTTTACGACAAGGCTTCAAAACCTACACACAAGGCAACCATTCATGCCCTAAAAATGGAATGTTTGTCAACTGGTATCTATCCAGCTGATCATATGATTCACTGCTGATAACCAGACGGAAGCCAAAAAGATCCTGAAACAAGCACGAAGTAAGGATAGCTGCAGTAGAGACCTGGCAAAGAGTGTCTGCAGATCTGTCATTGAATGGAAGTGAATGCAACCAAATATTAAATGTGATTACGTTTGTTTAGATTTATTTTAAAGACCATCAAATTTAATTGTCAGCACTTTAATTTCACTGTTCCATTGTTTCTTTTAAAAGCCAATGTACCACAGAGCCAAGACAATAAAAATGTGTTGATGTCCTAAGACTTACAGACAGCACTGTATACAGTAACAGCCTCAGACTTTGCAGCAATCTGGTTGTTCCTCCCATCCACTAAATAGTTTTTAAGGCTACAAACATATGTTGAGACATTTTTAAATAATCTACAACTCAAAAAAATGCAAGGTCCACTTACTAGTTTATTGCAGAGCCTTACTCCATTTCTTACCATCTTCAACAGCGTATGGAGTTTGTTCCTTCATGATGCATACCAGCAAAAACCTTGTGTTTTAAAAGTTCATGCTCCTTTTTGTATTCTTAAAATAAAAACATTGTTATTTCAATTTCTGCCGCTAAGTATTTGATCATTTCCCTATGAACACCCGGTGCATAATAAAGTCAACTCCTGCTCTTTTCATCTTTGTCCAAGGCTTTTGTTAAACCAAATATAACATGCATGCACACAAACTCCTTTATACACATCTCCCTCATTAAGTTATTCCTCATTAGCATCCCTTCTCAACTCTTTACCATTCGACTCATGTTTTCACACTCTGTATCTTGAACCTTAGTTTGCTAATCAAATTAATTGGGTCATTTTTGTAGCAACATGCTGGCATGCTAAACTGCCTGAGTCGAAAAGACAGCTGCAGACAAGAATACTCAATTACATCCAGTAAACTAGAGGTCGACTAATGTGTGCTTTAAACGCCCGGAGCATTGAAGCTGTTATCTTCATGCCGATATGCATGTTAGTTTACAGCCCGAAGAGAGATGTACTGAACTACACAAAACCCATCTTTTAATATCTAATAACATGCAGGAATAGACAGGAAAGAACTTGTAGCAGACAAGAAGGTGAATGATTCAGATGTGGTCGTATTGCCCATGTAGCTCTCGTTTTTTTTTTTTTTGGCCATCAGCCGAATAATTTGTTCAATTCCCATCCTGTGTTTGATTCTGCAATTCAGATCGACAGCGGTGGCAGTGCAGAGAGGAACGTAAAAAAAATCCCCAGGTTGCGCACGAGTGGAGAAGCATTTACAAATTCTAGAATCTCAAGAAACGGTTTGTGTTGTGGTGCATGGCTGAGCATGTTTCTCTAACATGGTAGACAAAAGAGTGAATCCTTGTGGAGGTGGGGTTTTTCCATCTGGTTTTTAGGAGCTGTTAAACACAAATTAGCCTTTGCAAATTGCACACTGTGTCTGTGTTCCACTTGGATAGGGATACTAAATAGGCTCACCAAATACACACAAGCATAGATGGATACACAAAGGATACCTTCAAGTATTTTACATTTGAATAAATGTGTATTGGATGTCAGTGTGGCATGTTATCTCTCTGCTTGTTCTTTAGTCCTGATATAAAAACCTTGCTTCCGCCAGGTCTGGCAACTTTACTTTCTCCTTAAAGCTGAGTAACAGTAAGACTTCCAAGGTCTAGACATAGGAAATGAATATGGCTTAAGTGCATTGCTGGAATTCTATCTGATGTGTGTTGCTTTTTAGGAGTGTGGACTGACTTTATTTACTGGCTCAGTCTACGGCAACAACGCGGCTCTCGGTGTCTCTTTCCCCCGAGCACAAGTGCAGGCATGTTCACATATCAAACCTATCTGTTTCTTGCCATGTGTTATCTGCAGGTCAGTGAACCTCTGAGTCCCCCTCCTCCTTCTCCTGCTGCATTCCTCCCTCTGCTTTCCTCGTAAATCCCATAGTAGTCTCAGGGGGGCTGTAACACCGGGAAAGCCTTTCCCCACCAGTCATGCCTGTCCGTGGTCAAGCGTTGCAGCGACACGAGAGCCCAGACCGTCTGTCATTCTGTCCACAGCGTCACAGTACACCCATCACCCGTGCCATCTGACCACACCACAGCTGTGATATGATCTTGGGGTCTTGGTGTGGTGCCTGTCTCCCAGTGCAGATGGACAGAGGGACTCAAAAGATGTAAAGGGATGGGGGACAGAGGAGGAGAAAGTGCAGCAGGCTTCTGTCACTTCCCTCGTAGTCTGAGGTTAGTTCACGCAGAGCAATAACTCATAGGTCCCTTGACACTTTGCAGCACTCTGTTTCCTGGACTGAATAATGAATGTGCAGGGCTTCCATTAGCGTTGAAAGCTCCGATTATTTCACAGGGCCTGACAATTACTCATGCTCAGGGATTCGGGGACAGGGCGGGGGAGATGAGGATGAACTCATCATCTCATGATGAAGATATCTATGTAAGAATATGCATTCTATGGACACGTGTGTGCTGGTATGTCAGGTGTGGAGCAGATAATAAGAAGATTCAGTGATCTGATTTAGTATTCTTGTGGTGAGTACCTATGCACACTGAACTGTCAATACCTGCCTTGAATCCAGGAACTGAGATAAAGCCATCTGTTCAAGAAGCGCAGCATGTGCTTCTCCTTGCTCAGAACGCCACATTTTGGCTGCGATAAACTTGCAGTGGAAGATGTTCCATTCAAAATGAATACTCTAGAGACAGATAAGACATTTCTTTTAACTACTCGTGACAGAAACACAATGTCGTCAGCACTTATCTCAGCACTTATCTCTAGTTACGCTTTGGAATAGTGCACTAATTGCACAATACGGACCCTATAGTGGGCACACTATACTTTCTTGGCATCTTTTAACAGGCAGATGTTGCTGATGTTGAATGCAAGAGGTTACGCTGCTTAATTCTCAGCCATAGTGTTTCAAGGATGATGCAGTTTTTAAAAGCAGCAGCAGTCACCCTCATGGCTTTATCTAGACAGAAACCCAGGGTCTCAGAGGCAGCGAGCAGAAACAAGCAGCCTATGCAGAATCAAACAGGAGCTGTTGCTACCATAAGAGATTCACTGCACCGTTGGGACCTGAGCATGGCACAAAGCCACTGAACTGCTGCCCCCTTTTCCACCAGTCATTGTGGTTTCAGTAGCCTGCCTTTGCCACTTTCCTGATATGCAGGCTCAATGCTTTTAGCAAGGACAGGTTGGTTCCTGTTTGCTAATGAATCAGATATTGTTAATGAATGTTGAATTACTCTCTCAGCTGTGGAGGAAAAGCAGGATGCTTAGCTTATTGATGTACTGTACTCCCCATCTCCATCTGGTCTCCACTCAGCAGAAGTTTTAGAGGGAGGGGGGTTTGAACCGTCAGAGGAGTGGGCGATTGAAATTCAGCGCTACACAAGGGAGACCCTCTTACAAGCGCACAATCGGGGATGGGAAGAGGGAGATGTACTGTCGAGCCACTCGATTAAAGAATCAGTGTCCAATCTCCTGGATTACACCCCCTGACCTGCCACGCCAAATCCCCTATTAAATAAGTCAAGAATTGAATTCTTTTTACTTTCCTTTCTGCTAACTGGCTTATTGACTCAAGTGTGCTCAGTGCTTTGTGGCGAAGCTCGCCTTTAAATTGGCTAAAGGGAGAGTTTAAGAACATCTGATCATTACTAGAAAAGTCATGACATTCAAAGCCCTAGTGTATTTTTTTTTTCTACTTCAGATGAAACATGGCGTGTGATATGGTTTTGCCCCAGCACTTGAGGGGTAGAGGGGGGGGTCATACGGTCAGTTAAGATTAGAAATGGTGGTTGAATGTCCTCCTAACGTTTCAGCGAAACATTTAGCAGCTTCAAGTTTAATGGGTGAGCAGTGTGAAGTGCTTGCTCTCATCATATCACATTGGAATGAATCTTCTGAGGGAGGAGTGCTGCGGTTTGCATTCGTCTTCTTTCCCAGCTCCTCCCCGCCATCTCCAGATTTCAAACCCGTTGACGCAACCACTAATGAAAAACATTTAGCTTTTTCAGCATATGGCAGAGAGTAGAGGGAATTTAGTTGCATTCTTTTGAACAGATGTATGGAGATGTGCGTATCAGCGTGATTCATTTTAACAGAACCAGCTCTACTGACTTGGGGGCATTTTGCTCTGTAGATCATGAAGCAAGTGGGAACAAGTTCATATTTCATATGGTTAAATTTACAGCCTACAGTCAGATTAAAAAGATCTGCGCAGTGCTGTATTATTATTTATTTGCTGTATGGGGCATTCTGTAAACATATGCTGGTGGACAAGAAACTATATTACCAGTGTTCTCTTTTGTGCTTTCATTGGGATCCGATGCTTCAAAGCCTTAAACGCTGCTTAGTCAGACGTAAGTTGAAAAAAACAAAGAAATGCAATAAGCCAGCAGAGAGCAGCTAACAGTTTGACAGCTCAGGCAGTAGTAATTATCAGCTGTTACAGATCCGTTGATACTGAAATATCCCATAATAGGTAGACGTACCCATAAATAGTACACTGGCTTGACTACATTCTAACATAGGAAACATTTAGCACCTGACAGCACCTTATTTCAATCCCAAAATTTCTTTCTCCCAGTTGCACTCCCTTTTTCCTTCTCCTCAGCAGTAGTACTTATGGTGTTGGAGGGTTAACTGAAGGAAAAGGCCAGAATCCTGGACACAAGAATGACCCCTTAGCATTTTGACCTTTTCCTACCCATGAGGCCGGTAGTGTTGACAGGGCCCTGGTGGGGGAAGGGTAAACAAACGAGCCACATGGAAAAGAACTCCAGGCAACCACAAGTAAAACAAAAACATGGAAAAACCTTACTCAGAACTCTCTCAGTCTCTCACTCCAAATTAGCATGCAATATAGACCGTATGAGTTCGTCATGTCTTGTTTAATATAAAAATAGTTCAAGTTGATTCAAAGAATTGTCTAGTTTTGTGGAGCTTTCTATGTTCTCGGCACAGCGTGTCTAAATCAGGAATAATCCCTTTACTCTTATCTTTTAATCTTTGTTCATTTCTCTGAACTGTGCTGCATAAATAACAACATCCTGCTTGTCTTTCTGAGCCTGGAATCAGCACAAGTACATAAAATCGGCTTTTCCATCATTTGAGGAAAAAAAAACAAAAAAGAAAACCCAGGGAGGAAGCTCAGCGCTCTGGCCATTTGATACCGGCTTTATTTCACTGGAAGTCAGCTATAAAGTGGAGGCTTGATCATTTACGGCTGTGGCCTTGTGGAACGAGCCCTTTTCCATAGGCCTTGATGTTGAGTGTATTTTACTTGCCTATGCTTCACTGGTGCCTGGAATCTCTAATGTGGCAGATAGACGCTCCCCACTGATAGATTTGTGTCCCCTGGGACAGGTTTGTATCACTGTTGGCTGTCAGCGCATACATTATGCCGTTTAAGCAAGAATGATCACTGCTATTAACAACAAAGCAGGCCCAATTGAATAATTTAAGGTAGTGGGTAGTGGCTCGTTGCTGATAAAAGAAGGGAGTGGAGAATTGATCAAACAGCCAGCCCTCACCCAGCTGTGGGAATATAAATAATAAAATGAGATCAGAGTGATTGGCTACGGTGCCCCGTTCCAGTCCGGTGCCTACTACTTACATTCCTCTCCCACTGAGATCTGCACCGTGGACATCTTGATTCCACTTTCCTGCTCGCAATGGCAAATCAATATGTTCCATAACAGATGGGGGTGGGAGCGATTGGACGTACTTCATGTGAAATCCTAGAAAGTGATGTGCTGCAGTAAAGGGCTCTTTTTTTTCTTTTCACCTTGGTCTGTACAGGTTTTTGTGACTCGCCTGCACAAGAGAAAAAGACATATCATCTCTTCCACATCAGACGTGCTTATGAGTCTTCAAAGTCTACTTTAAATTCATCTCATGCCTGCTTTGAAAGATATTGCACAGATTTGTAGGCTCTGACTCCCTCTAGAGGGAGTAAGGATTAAGAACACTCCCACTCACTTAGAATATGTACTTTTAACTGACCAGCTTACACCAAATCTTACATTTTTGATTCATTTTGCAGGATTAACTCATCTCATCTGATATGATCATGCTGAGAGAGTCTTGGCACTCTCATAAGAACATTGAACTCACAGATAGGAGGGCAATGTACATCTCCACAGTTGCACCACAGTCAATGCTGCATGTTCAGTCTTCAGCTGCCCACGTTGTTGGAGGTTAGACATCAGTCTGGGCAATGCATGATGTAACAGTTCTGTAAGGGTACATTTATTAGAGTCAGAAACACATCCTCTGCTATCAGGAGGATTTATCAGTTGAGATCATAGTGCTATTTCTGGCCTGGATATCTTAACTATCTTGGAATAGCATGCTTTGAATCAAGATCAGCTCATATTTTTTAAGTTTATAGTTCTGTTACTTGAGGGTTGATCCCAGACAAGTGATCACCTCTTTGACATGCCACTAATTAAGTGCGGGCATTTCAACATCATGGTTTTTGACTCTGGAGGGTGTGAGAACCATGACTCTGTGCAAAAGATCAAAGTTTTGTTTTTTTTCAAATTAACTTTATCTTTCACATAGTAGGGAAATTGCGACCAAAACTGAATAGCACAGAACCAATAATGTTGATAGTGGGAGTGTGTTTTAATTTTTCAGAAATTGTGAAGAGCTTCTACTCTCTCTGTTCTTGTTTCATTTAATTTTATGGTGTTTTGTTTTTATTTAATTGCTCACTGGTTCAGTCTCTGTTCCTTATACACACACACACACACACACACACACACACACACACACACACACACACACACAGTGTGTGTCTCTGATTCCATAATGGAAATCCTATTACAAATTCAGACTCTCTATATGCACTTATTTTAGAACAGAAACACTATCTTAAAAGCTGCTGTATGTTTCATCTAAATATTGTGCTACTGGCAGATTTTTCCATGAATGTAAAAATTTAAGTCCACACATACTGCTGTGAAAAATGGGCTTACACAGATTTCATAGAGTGGTCTATGAGACATGTCAGTGGTACAAAGTGTAATATCTAAAGGGGTCACTTGGCAAGATACAGCCCAAAAAGAAAAAAAAAGTACATGTATACGGACTTTCTCTCTCCACCACAAGCAAATTGCCAAAATATACCCAATATGTTTGGGTGCCTTCAACCTCCTATTTACTCAGACTGCTATGACATGTGCATTGCTGTGTGGTTTACTGTGCGGTCAGGACCTTAGCCCACTTTCCCAAACATTTTCTGCATTTTCATCTCCGGCCACAAGAGGCTGCTGTGCACATAGCGTCTCTCATACAGAACTTGGTCTGAAAGACCTACTCTAGCTGTTTCATGTCGTCTGCTGTCTGTGCTAGAACTCCAGTCTGAACAGAAATAAAGGGAAGTGGTGACCTCATGCTTAAGAGAAGGATAGGAGGGAGGAAAAATACAGACTTTGGGCTACAACAACAGAAACTGACGGTGTGTCTGTCCATTTGCACACGTTGCACTGTAGTTTTTATTACATTGTTATTATATGTTGGTCAACATTTTTGACTCAAAGTGTGTTAGATAATATTATGAAAAAAGTTAAAATGCATTTATCTGAAAAAGAGGGATATGCCACAACCATGCACACAGTGAATACAGGTCAGAGAGTCAAAAGCCAGTGAGTAAACAGTGCGGTCCAAATGTTTAATTTAAAGGAGCGGTGTGTAGGATTTAGTGGCATTTAGCAGCGAGTATTGCAATCAGCTAAAACTCCTGAGTAGGAATCCTTTAGTGTTCATTGTTTATGATGTTTGTACCTGGAGCTAATTATCCACAAAGAAGTCTTCCTCTCCAAAACAAACAGACGAGGTGATTTAAAGAGGTAAAAATACTGAATTACCAGGTATATGGTACAAATCAGTGTTTCTTCAACATTGTTTGGCTTTTGGCAAAGGGGCTGCTAGTGGTGGCAAGTGCAAAAATGCAATGCCCATATCTAGAGCCAGTGTTTGGTTTGTCCATTCTGGGCTACTATGGAAAGATTGTGGTGCAACATGGCGAACTGTGGACAAGTTCCAAGTTCACTATAATCGGCTGATTCTGAAGAAATAAAAACAGGATGATTATTTTTTTCCCCTGGTATTTATACATTAAAGAAAACATACAAATTGTCAATTTTATGTAAATATATCCCCCATGAATTCGACAAACTGCGCTTTTAAGTTGTCAATGGATTTACATTATCTAGTTCAAGGTTCATGACCTTTAATGTCCAGCTTTCATCATCTTTCTGTTTTTGAATGTATGTAATCATCTGATTATGATCACATCGACCCAGTTAGTGATACCAACATGCAACTTTACATTATAAATTAGACTTAAAACAATGTATTTGAGTTATGCAGGACATGAGCTCATTTTTCAGGAAGTGTTTTATTTACATGGTGTGCTTGCTTAGTTAATAGAAAACTCATTTCTTATTATGCAAGCAGTAGCATGGTTTAAGTTCTGATGACTCACATCATTTGTGATTTTTAATGCCATAATTATAATATAGTTATTTTCACTAATACTCATTCCGTGTTATTATTTGTATAATGCACATGATCTCAGTGTTTGACTTATTTGTATCATATCCCACTTAATTGCGCTAAGGCATGCTACGTAGTCAGGCTTATTATTTGGCACGGGATGATACCACCCTGGATCCACTGTTATTATGATGATGGCTGCGAAGCAACAAACCCTCCCATAAAACTAAATCCAAAACTAATGTGTCTATAAATACATCAGATCAGGTATCACGAGGGGGGAGCACCTTGTCCACACGCTACATCCTGGCATCCTGCACAGTGAGCATGATCTCCCTCCTGTTTGTTTTGCACGTTAAGCCTCATTAAGGGGCTCTGTTCTGTAAAACTGTGAAGTCCTCCTGTCAAGTGTTCCATTCCTCACATAAAATGCCACATCTGCCACTGAGAACATGTTGAGCTCACCGGCTCCTGTCTGGAGACTCCTCGAGAGCTATAACCAATAGAAACGAATAACAAAAACACAGAGAGCTCGGAGTGGAGAAACAGCTCTTAAAGCAGCAAAGTTGGAGAGGAATTGGAGAATTGGAGAGCCGAGGTGATGTGCTGTAAAATGTTGGGTTTCTGTTAATGGGCTTTGGGCGGATGTTTTCCGCTTTAAAGTAGCTTAGCGGTTCCAATTCTGGTCTCTCAAACTGACCTCACTCAGCCCAACTTTTTTCTTTCATTCTCCCACCTCCCCTATATCTCTCTGACCAAATTATTTCCACCACAGTGGCACAGCCTTGGAGCTTTGCTACATATGGTGACAGGAAGGGGATGCAAAAAAAGATGTCCAAAACAGAGACCTAGTTGCCATGCTACACCAAAACAAACTCTCCTGTGTCAGACAGTTGTCTGGTTCATTGCCTTTGGGCTATTCTTTACCAGCGATAACACAACAAGGGTTGTGATAAACACAGATTAAGACAAAGAAATGCAACTGCCTACTAAACACAAGCAGAGGCAGGTCTGCAGGATACTGTGTCCCATGTCAGAGACCTCATGATTCCTTGTTGGAACCCAGAGCAGATGGAAAGTCTCCTCCTTCCTCCTGCACATCATACTCTCTGTCTCCTTCCATGTCCTTCTGAGGTTTCCATTATAAGAATGACTTTTTTTTTATTGCATCATGTTTCCATCTTCCAAGAAGGGAGTTTGGTCAGCAATTACTCAAGGAGCTTCCAGTGCTACTGCTACCATCTCCAGTTGTTCTTCCCTTTTCAACAATTTAATTTTCAGAGTTTGTAGCTATGCTGATAAGACTGTTTTAGACCTCACAGCTGTAGTCTACAGTCCGCCTATAAACTTGGATGGGCTGGACAAGATTTATGATCTTGACAGCCATTTGGATGGTGCTGTGAGACTATTCTGAGACCAATCCCACTCACAGTATTGAAAGAGAAGGTGACCTTGTCACAGTCGATCTCCAATTTATTTCCAAGGGGAGTGCCCTTGTGTTATTGGACAAACTTTAAACTTTCTCCTGGTTCAAGCTTTTAAATTTCAATCAAACCATTACAAAGCAAAGGGTATGTGTGTGATAATGTTTACTAAGGTTTGCAAATACTGGCTGATTTTAAGTTTGGGTTTGCAGATCTGCAGATATTTCACAGACGCTGTAATTCCAATAAGGTTGTTTCCTATTAAAATAAGTTGTTTCCAATTAAATCGTTTTTCTTATAAGGATCAGCAATGTTCTGATTCAGGGAACATAGCCCACATATCGCTTCAAAGATCCTGATTACAAATTGTCAGAAGGTTTATATTATACTCAAACTGTGACTTAATGCGATAGATTGACTGTATAGCGTGTTCTTGGCAGTACATGTGGAAGAGCTCATCCTGGATATTATATGGGTGTGGAGCTCGCCAGGTCACACATGTGTGTGCATATGCTCAGATATGTGTACCGATTCTCTTGCATCCTATCTATAGACGCCCTTGAGGGTGCTATAATGATCTTAACTTTAATATTGTTCCCTGCTGTTGCGCTCTCCTGCAGATGGACCTTTTGCTGTGGAATTAACAGGGTGTAAAAGGATGTGAAATCCAAGTCTTTGTCATTTGCAGCCAGGGCAGCTATAGCCGCATAGCTTTACTGGGTGGAGACCCTAGAGGACAAATATAGAGCTTCATACAAGTAACATTTAAATGTATTTGATGTGATTTAAAGATTGAGGTAAATTAAAGCCAGGCAGGGTCTGTTTGGAGTGTGCTTTAAAATCAAAGAGTGTGGTACATGTGAGCCAAACTGTATATGTAAGATGTTCCTGGTAAAGTGACTTTAATATAGTATTCGTTTCAAGCGCTGAGAATGCTTTGAAGTATCCAGAATCGGATGGGCGGCTGCGGTGATGTGAAATGTAATTCTTGAGGCACCATATCTAACTTAATCTAACATGATTCACCTATAGGCATACATGCAATGTCAAAATGACGATTATATGCATGCAGGGGAATGTGCTTCATATGAACAGGGTCAGTAAGTTCAGGCACATCCACCCTAAAGCTTTTTTTTTAACTATATCTCTTTTTAGTATATTCAGACCACATATATTTTGGCCTAATTTTTTTTCTTTTATATTGTGTCACATAATATCATGTCATTATCACCATCCATCTTACCTCTTTTAAGCCCCTTTTACACTGAGTGTTCAAGTTGGGAATATTGTGCCATTATGCCGCCTCGCCGTTCTGTATAAAAGGTACAATCGTGGAATGGTAGGAAAGAGTTGTCTCTCCTTTGAGCCGACAGAGGAGCTAGTAATAGCACTGAAACAGTGTAAATGGGGCCGGAACATAGGCAGGACGGGTGTGACGTTTTGATGATGTGTAGCTCCCACCATGGGAGATTTTCAAAGCAGCAGTTGGCGACTAGCTCAAAGAGGACGAACAGGTCATAAATGTCCGCAAATTGGGAAAGCAATGAGGTCAGGGAGGTCCTTACCCTATGAGCAGATATGTAGGTTATATATCACAAAAGAGGCTGACGCTGCTGTGTTAAACACCCATCACTCCACTTTTGCTTCTGTGATGCCAGAATGTTACCTAAAATCACTCATTGGAGCAACATCATGCTGCTGTTGTTTGGTTGTGAGCAAAAATGCAAAGGCAAGGTAGACAGGCTTTTGTTTGTTCCTTCCCTTTAACTGCGCTGGTGTAATAAAGCATAAAGACTGGTGAGGTGAAAGGACAGACAGAGCCCTGCTCCTCTTCATGGACAGATAATTATGCATAAACACAGTGGTTGTGCAGAGTAGTTAACCTTTAAAAGAGTTCATAAAAACAAGCTCTTCATAAGTGGAGTGTTCTCTTTAGAGTGCAGCCCATAAATGAGAGCATATTTGGCGTCTAGTTTGACACAGTCCTGCACTATTAAGTTTCTAGCCCGCGCCTCGTCGTGGCAATATGCTCCTGGCAACAGTTGTCCCCTGCTTTGCTAAAGAGCTGCTGCAGGCATCTGTCTTACCTGTGAAGTACTCGGCCTAGTTTCCATCCACCGCATCAAATGGAGACGGCATCTCGTGCCATGATAGAGCGAAGCTGTTAACTTTTTTGGGAAAAACAGCCGCTCGTGTTTTCTGTGTGTCCACTATGTAACCATAGAAATGGGATGAATGGGATGCCATGATGAGATTCCTTTATATTAAAACCACATGGCGCCTCAGACACCTTCATTTTGTCTGACCCTTGCATGAACTCTCGGACCTCAAACACAAACAAGTTAAAATGCTGCTGATAATGAACTGATCCAACAACCTTTTTGAACTATACTTACATATATCCTCTGAAAAACCTTCTGTAACTAATGTGTAGTCAACAGTGAATGTCATTAAGTGTAATGGTTCCTACATTATTTGTTGTGTCCCTTCTGCACCACTTTTTCATGTACTTGGTAATGAGGTTTTACTGTGGGCTGTGGGCAGGGGGCCCATTGTCTTTGACCAACCACAGTCACTGTGGTGCCAACTGAGAAGCTCTATAATGCAGCCCAGGATGAGCGTGGTCTGTGGGTCATGAGAAAATGGTTCCCTTCGGGAAAATATCTCTATTACAGCAATGATGAATGAAGGTATCAGCGGGGCTCTGTTTTTCTGGGAGGGTGGACAAAATGATTGAGTCTTCAAGAGTCATGCGGGCAAAACAGATACAACATGGCAGAACTACACCTCAGTGTAATATTGAGTTTTATGATGTGGCATCCATTGTCCACTGAAAAATGTGTATCTTGTTTGTTTTATAGCTTGTTTTATACCAAACATACAATAAGCAATATCTGCGCAAGGTAGACTGCAAAATAAAAAGCAGCGCTCGATCTTATAAGTCAGCCAATTCGGCAACACTTTCTCTCTCCCAACTTGCCAAATACAGATGCTTGGTCATTGACACATTACGTCAAAATATGATGCATAGGTACCCCCTCGGCATCAGTTTTGGATATTCAAGGACTGTGTATCAATTAACACTCGTTACATGCATCGTCTCCTTTCAAAACAAACCTCCGTTTTTACAGGAAAAGTACAGTTTCAGCTTGTTAAACTCATTCATATTTTTCAAAATAAACTTTGTTTTTAGGTATACTTCCTTACGCTTACACAACAGAAGCACGTAGCAAGGTTTAGAAAAAAAGCCTAGTTTGGCTAAAACTAAGTACACATGCTACTAATGTAAACATAACGTCACCTGACATACATTATTGGCATAGCATGCTAAAGATACTGGCACACTTATCAAAACAACTTGAGCAGCAAGCTGCCAGGTAAGAGTCAGAGTTTGTTTGACCCATCCACCTCAACTTCTATCTAATTCAGATGTTCTTGCTCTGTATACTATGGTAGCTACCCAGATTGTCAATAATTGCTGTCACGCTGGTCATCTCATACTGCTAAAGGGTGCTCAGTGTCTGTCGCCAATGGGCCACTCACCAAGCGTCTGTATTGTTAATGAGACCAGGTTGAAGTAGGATTTCATGAACTACAAAAGAATGCAGACAACAGTATTAATTTTGTAGTAGTGTGTGTCAGTATTTTGACCCATCTTTGAATTTTTCTGCAGTGCTTGAAAAATGTAAGCTTAAGTCCTGGTACGATCAGAGTGTAGATAACATGACTATGAGACTTCAGAAATCCACAAAATTACCTTTCCCATTATCTTCTCCAGTGTAACATTATCACTGTCATAACTTTCAGCTCACATCAGTGACATAATGCTCCTTGAGGAGGTCCTTGTGTTGTGAAAGCCCTGTAAGTATTCCTGTGTGGGTTGAGAATGTTTCTCTACTTTGTAAAGTAAATAAACCATTTAAAGACCTACCAGATTGTCTGAAAAAAGCATAGCCACAAAGCTGTTTTTCAGGGAAATTTGACATTCAGAGATATACACCATTTCAAAGGATGAGGACGTTTCCTAGCAGACATATAGACTCTAGTACTCATAGCTATTGTAAACTTTGCATGTAGTAAACAATATGCAATCTAACATAATCTTGATTACCTTTGTATACCATTTTGTTATGTAGAGGTAACTAATGTTAAAATGTAATATTCTGTTTAAGCCCAATGGCGAGGCAGTTTTTTAATGTATAATAAAAACATATAAAACACTTTAAATATTTTTTTTGCATTTAACAAAAATTGGACATATACAATCTATTCTGCTGACAGAGTAGACTGCAGCTTTAGCCTCCCTGAAATTTGAAAACAGTGTCCATTAACCTGAAAATCTGGGGTTTCACATAATAAACCATTAGGCATCTGGACAAACAGTAGAGAGGTGGTGAAAGGTGGATTCAAAGCACAGCGAGGCAGACAATATTTCCTTTCCTCCCCCCTCTTTTCCTTGATTTTCCTTTTTTCCTGCCTTTCTCTCTTCTGTATATCCCTGTGTTTTCATTCCTTTATTTTCTTTATAAACCATCTTGATTTCAGTCTGTTTTTCAATTTCCCTACAAAACACACACAGACTGGAGACCTGCTCATGTCTTCCTTCTATGGTCTAAATCCTGCTGTTTTAGGAAACTAGTAGGGATATTTGATTCTCCGGCTCTGAGTCGTTTGATCTGTAGGCCTATTCCCTGTTAGCTCTTGCATGCAGCCTGGAGTCCCAGTGGGCAAGGAACAACAAATGAATTAAATCCAGGGCCATATCCAGCTGAAATAAAACACACCCAGGAGATCGTGCAAACTAACAATCGTTGTTAAAAAAAAAAAAAAAAAAAAAAAAAAAGCAGCTGAGCAACTGTGTTTACACTGGCCACCACTCTGTTGTTTAAGTCTAAGTTTTAAAGCAAGATTGTAATGAAAGGTAAAACTATCTAAATTTATGTTCTCCCACCATTTGATTTGCAGGATAACATTAACTTTAACAGTGCATCAAACTGTTGAAAGTTATTTGATCATAAAAAACATAGTAAGGACCATACTGTATTTGTGATTGTTGAAGAGTTATAAGAATATGTCAGAATTTTTGGACATGCACATTTTCTTTCTTACCGAGAGTTAGATAAGAGGGTTGATATCACTCTTCCAAATATGTAGCTGAGGCCAAATCTGGTTAGTTTAGGTGAGCATTAGCAGAGTGAAAACATTGGAAACCATGTGTGTATAAAGAGAACTAGATACAGCACTGAAGATGGGGCCCTGTTTGTTCAAGAGTTGCTCAGTGGATCATGAAGCCAAAAAGTTCAATTTCTCAGGTATAAAATTAGCTGGATCTCCTGCAATGCATAGCCCATAGAGCAAGTGCACTAAGGTGAGTGGCTAACTTCTGGTTTAGCCCTTTGTTAAGTTGAAATGGGATAAAAAAAAATTTGCGGCGCTTCAAGACTTTCCAAATGTGATTAGACTGAATAATCAAAGCCTGAGAGTGAAAAGAGTGATTGCAGGGGTTTTAACATTCAACAAAAATATATCCCTGGATTCACAGATGTCTCTTTCACAATGAAAGTCTATGGGAAAAAAAGTCTTTTTGGGCCCCATGGCATCACATGACGGACTACCTTGCCTACTTTGTCAAATTGACTTCAAAAACAGACACTTTTTTTCTTGGGGCTTGGGGGAAACAGCTACTTTGGCTCAGTACAAAGGTAACAAAATCTGGGAAGGAAGGAGACAGGGAACAGTCTGCCACACAACCATCTGCAAAATGTCATATTTTTTTCTTCTTACTTCGTTTAACATGCAGAATTAACAAAAAAAGATACTGAATGCAAAAAAAACAAGCTTTAGAGGAACAAGTAAGTGGCTTTTGTTTGGACAGAGCCAATCTAGCAGTGTCCTATTCCAGTTTTTATGCTAAACTAAACTAATGACCTCTGGATGTGGTTTCATTTTTAGTGTATTAGGCTTCGATCGTCTCACCTGACTCTCTGCTATAAAGCAAACAAGTGTAATTTGAAAAAATAGCAAACTAATTCTTTAAACTTACAATAATTTGGCTACTGACTAGATGGTTTTGTGAAACACACAGTGCTTTCTGAGATTATACACAAAGCTGCTGTTTTCAAGCTTAGTAAGGTGTGAACTTCAGAAACACTGACCTCAAGATTTTTTAGACATGAACACACAAGCATTAGAGCAGACATAAATTTTATCACATTATTGATTTTGTCAGCATGGCAGGCACGTAGTGTTGAACATAAACTGATTGTTATATGCCTTCTCTCACTTTGTGTGTGTATGTGCGTGTGTGTGTGTGTGTGTGTGTGTGTGTGACACCATAATGAGTTAAGCACAAGACGGTGGAGCCTGCATTCATTCAAGAGCAGTGACGTCGTCCTCTGAGTGGAGAGAGGGGAGGTTTTGGGAGACCACTGCAAGTGGAACTCCTTGCGAGGCTGGGCTGTAACCTGAAGCCAGAGAGAAGTGAGAGAGAGAAACTAAGAGAGAAGGAAAGAGAGAGAGAAAGAGAAATGGAGGGAGGGGGAGGGAAGGACTGAAGGGCCAAGAGAAGGTGATGTCAGCTGAGTTCAGAAAGTAAACAGAGTTCCAGACTGCAGCATGCTGTCTGCGGGACCGGGACTGCAGCTGGGGCAAACCCATGGGGGCACCCACACGACCCTGTGGACCCGCACCTTTATCTCTTGGAGGGAGGGCTGGTTCCTCTTCATCTTCTTCTTCATCTCTTTACCCCTAGGGACATCCTGGCCCTACGGTAAGAGTCTGGCAAACACTTTGCCTTCGCCGCTCTTCTTTCTCTCCCTCGCACTGTCTATGTGTTTGGCACAGCCTCTTGGTTTATGTTCTTTGTTCTGAAAAAGCCGGCATCAGCAACTCTCTCCATCCCGTCTTCCATTCTATCCTCTAAAAGCACAACAGCGCTCAGCAAGGCTTGTAAAAGAAGATCCACAGAGAGACAGTGATGTAAAATCCAGCTTTTTACAGAGGGTGCGAAGAAAAACAGCACTTACAAAGTTTGTGCAATCTTGACTTTACAACTTCTGAAATACAGAGTGAGGGATTTGTCCTGTGGTGGTTTGTTTATTGTCCCATTAAAAGGGGTTCTGTGATATCCACACCCCATTCTACTCATTGTTGTTGTTTCTCTGTGTGAAATGAAAGTGAGATTTGTTTTTCTGCTCTTAAATAAAAGAACCAACAGCTGGATGTGGCCACACATTCCTTGAGGTAAAGTGAGGCGGCTGCAGTCCTAATAGGAGTGTTGAATCTTGGCATTCATTCGCTTTTGTGTGTGAGCTCTTCTTTAAATGCCTAAGTGTATTCTCCCCGAGATTGTGATCGCCTCTGCCTGTTTACCCCGGGTGACCAGTTCAACTGCTGCAGGAAGACATGAGTCACATTTGAGTCAATCATGATGGTAATGTGTATCACATACACTGTCTCCAAGACTCCTAACCAAACTGCTGCCCTCTGTATGATTCCCTTGGCACGGTTACCAGGCAGTTAAATAATACTTTCAATTTGTAATGTTGGTGAATGTGGCAAAGGGCTGGGCAGAACACAGCTGTGTTAAGCTGCAGTGACTAAGAGCATGCACTCTGGCAGATTTGCCAACTTATGTTGTTGAGAGCTGAGTCACTCTCGGCACGGCTTGTTTCATAATCGTGCATTATCAGCTGATGATAGATGTTTTCTGTTGAGCAATCGCAAATAGTTTCCTTTTCTTAGAGCAGAGCAGAGGTGTTTACATGCCGATCCTGACTGTGTGGACATGTCTGTTTACAACTCTGTGTGTGTGTGTGTGTGTGTGCGTGCGTGCGTGCGTGCGTGCGTGCGTGCGTGCGTGCGTGCGCGCGCGTGTGTGTGTGTTTGTTTCTGTGTTTTTGTGTGTGCTTTGGTGTCCCTACTGAGGCACTTCTGATCCATGTAAGGCTTCCTGTTTAGGATCCTCCACCCACCTGAATCCTGAGATGTCCTGTGCCTCTGACACACTCTCCTTATAGTCTATGTAACTAACGTTGTCAGGGCTACTGGATAGTGTGCTGTAAGAAACAAAGACCAAGGCTTGCATTCCTGAAAAGGATATTTCTTTGGAGAAAGCGAAATCTTGGCACAGAATATAGTTACAAGAAGAAAAACATGTCCTCTGGTTGAGCGTTTGGAAAAAATAGTGTGTGATATCAGACTCAGGAGTTCAGCCCAAGTTTAGTCGCTAAATGCTGAAAACAAATGTGCACATCTCAGACTTCTGTATGACCTACATATTGGTGTGTGTTCATATGATTTTACCAAAGTGGGTAATAGAGGAAAGGATATTTCATTGGGTGTGTGGTTTCCTAGCAGGGGGAAGTTTATTTCAAGCAAATCTACAGGATGACCACTGGGATTAGCACTTTGGATCGGGCTACATACAGATACATAATGCCCACAGAGCTCCTATGGGAGTTTCCCCGTTCCACGATAGCAAAATCACTCCAACCTCAAAATACCAGACAGCTGCTGTGGGCAGTAGACAAAAGGAATTATATACTTGCGCATACATGCACAGCACGTGCACTCACAGCTGCTGTAAAAACAACTGTTTTTCCATGATACATCAGCATGAAATAAGCACCATTTTGTCAGGAGGAAACTATTTATTCACCAGATATATACTTAAGGCTGTCATTGTCTTCACAGGGAACTTTTTTCTAGTAAGCTACCACTTAATTGTGGCAGTGAACAAGTATGACTTAATGTAGCTGTGGCAATGATAATGCAAAGCAGTCAAATAATGGTCAAATAAAACTGACACTCTGCTTTGCTAGATGCCACAAGGAGTAAGTGATGAAATATGTTTCTTGTAATTTGGGTAAAGGAATAGTTCAGCATTTGGAAAATATGACTTTGATTTGCTGATCAGACTTAAATGAGAAGATTGACTGAAGTCTGTCTATTAGCCTTAATGTAAAACTACTGCTGGTTACCTTAGCTAAGTAGAACAACTGGAAACAGGGGGCAACATCTAGCCTGGCTCTGTGTAAAGGTAATCAAATCTGCCTGCCACCAACTCTAAAGCTCACAAAATAACATGTTTGTGTGGTTCTGCTGGACTATTTCTTGGTCAAGAGCAGTCTAACTCCCTGAGGTCTCAACAGGAAGTGGAAGTGGCTGTGTCCAGACAAGAAATAGTTCAGCATATAATCCCGGTAAAAACGCAACATTTCATTTTTTTTCACTTCAGATTTGCACCTAAAAGCCAGGTTTTTATGCTAATCTAAGTTTATGAACTTTTGATGGTATAAAGCTACCATCGGCCGCTTTGTGTGGTATCAGTCTTCTCATCTTTCTCTCGGCAAGAAAGCAAATACGTCTATTAACCAAATTTTGATCTGCTACATAAGTTAGTCAAACCTGCAGAATAGAAGTGCACCAGCATAGCTAACACCACCACAGCACTGTGCATGTTGAACTCATCTTAAAGTTCTCACTGGGCCTTTCTTAAGCTTTGTTTGGCGTTTAAAAAAAAATAGCTTAGCTATGATAGCAGTGTGTAGCAAGACGAGACTGACAAGATCCAGTTTCTGAGAAACTAACAAGAAAAAGACAAACTAGACAATAGCTGGTTTAAATGCCACAGAAAGCAGTGTGTCCAGTTACATTTCTTATAACATAATATCAATATATATCAAATCAGTGCTCAGTCCAAGTTATGCGAGACTCTGGAGGCAGCTCTTGGCTGTAAATGTCAAAAAGTCAATGCTGATGCAAAATTGCAGCAATCACTGACCTTGGGTTTTATTTAGCCTAGTACAGAGGAAGCTGCTTCCAGAAAATGACGGCACAGTTTCACAGCTGATGCAGGCTTATGAGTCATTGTAAGGTCAGATACAGCACCTGCAGCACATTTTGAGTGTGTCCATTTATCAGTGGTGCTGGTTCTCCAGGGGTTGTGGAACAGTTATATATCTATGAGCTGTATATTTTGACAAAATACATTTTTAAGGTAAGAAGAATGATTCAAAACTGAACAATAACGTTGGAATTTTACAGTAAGCTTTAGGCGGAAGTCGGACTTGTCGTGGCTCTCCACAGGTTAGTGGGCAAGCAGGGCAGTAAGGCGCAGGGTTACAGGACTCCCTTGAATCTCCGTGACCACATCTCCTGCCCCCAGTAATAATGATGTCAGTCTCTAGATCCACATCAAAGCTGTGCAGCTGAGAAATGTTTGCTGTAGAGCTTCTGATTAGGTGGGAGTGCTTTGTGACACACAGAAGTCTCCACCAGGAGACAGGACGTCTGTTATGATGCCCGTGTTCATGCTGTTTTCATTTCTATGGCTTCTCAACATGCATGTTAGCATGTTAGCATGGAGCTCAACATCTGGTATGGAAAAAAGCAGACACCACTTATATAAGACCAGAAAAGCCAAACAACCCACACAAAAATCTGCACGCTTAGCTGCAAGACTGAGGGGGAAAAAAAACCCTTTGTGATCTTTTATTAAATTATATTTCTATAGCTTGGTGCCAATGTCTTCTCACACACACAGACAATACTTATTGTACAGTATGTGCCCTTGAGAAATATTGAGACACCATGCATATACCATAACACATAAATATCATACAGGCTGCATGGAAATAGTGCTCGGCTTCGTTATCACATGAATTTCTTCCTTGTTACGTTACCTATTTGACAGCTGTCAGCACTTCCAGTTTGTGATTAAATACACATTATCCAGGGGCACGCAGCATCACAACAATCTTGGGTTAAATTACAGGTCTGGGCAACATAATGATAAATGGTTAAATTCACCTTTCACACCTTTGCAAGACATACATTGTGTCCAAAATCAACTGCAAAATAAATAATATTGCTTGCTTACAGCTCATGCATTTACTCTTCCACAAACGCCTAGTCTCTTGTAGACTTACTTTTGCACAAACGCCTAGGCGCTTGTAGACTTACTTTTGCACACGTTCGCTTCCACACCTGTTCAGAAGTGTTGTAAAAACCCACATGAAATTGTTACTGTCCAGTTTGTAGTTACCTGCAGGTGTTGACCTGGAAGCCTTGCAGATGTGTTTTTACAAGGCAGTAAGCTTATCGCTGAAATGGATAAATTCAAATTGCTGGGGCGCGAGCCAAGGCACAGTTATGTAAAAATGATCTTGCTGTAAATCAGTAAACACCTATTAAAGAGAGGGGATAGCCTTCCAGAGAAATAAAGATGCATTCCAGCATGCGTCCAGTATGCGTCCAGCACTGGGGGAGAAACCACACAGTCATGCTTCAGAGGAAAACATAACAGCCTTATCAACAGAGCTGCGGGTCAACTAACTAAATCTGTTCACAGTGAATAAACACTGAAAACATTGCTGCCTGTGTTTATTTACCTCAAGAAGCGTTAAGAAAAAAGCATGTGGGAATCTAATCCTATCATTAATGCATGCGTTTTCATGTCACTGTTTGAAGTGAAGCAGAAGATGAATTTCCAACCCCAGTTAACAAATAAAGATCTATTCTCTTCTGCTGTAAATCAGGGTGTCTATAAGTGCACTGAGGGCAGTAACAACCACAGGATGTCATTTCTCTATCTGAGGAAAAGACACACAGCAGCAATCCATGTAATGACAATACCAGGCTGGCTCATAAAGTCTTCTGACCCTTTCAAGTTTATGTCCTATAAATCAGCTTTGACTCTCCGGCCAGTGTCCTTTACAAACCTCAGAAAGCAAGCAGACAAGATAAGGAGAGGAGATGGGGTCAGCCCCTTTCAATCCCCATATGTCGGACATCACACTTTTCAAACACTGTTTTCATCCAGCACAGCAGTGGTTCTGTTTCAAAGACTTGATAGTAAAATTGGCCAGTGACACAGTCAACAACAGCTTAAGTCCATTCTGTTTTGTTTGACAATTCCCAGCCTCCGACTTATGTAATTTGGTTCATATTGGCAGTCATAACAACAGGCATAGTTGTTTGAAAGGTTGTTGCTTCCAACTTCCATTTTTAATGTATGTGAGTAAAAGCAGAGCAAAGTTTGGATGGACTCCTGGACTCCACTGAGCAAAGTCAGGCTACTGTTATCAAGCAATTAGCAGCTTGTGAAAAAAGTATTTAGTCTTTTGTGGCTCCAGAAGAAGCTGCTCAAAATCTTGCCTCAAGGGATGACATTCATTTTTAACTTGAAAATGAAGGTGCTGTGGAGTTGGGAAAAAGTGAGTTTGCTAGACCTCGGCAGCGCCTTTCTCATCTCTGCTTGAGGCTAGCGGCTCGAACCACTACAATCATAACACACCCAAATCGCTGACTAAACTGCTAGTGGTCAAGTTGCATTGTGGATAATGTTAGTGCCAGGTTTTGATAAGGAAGAGGAATTCATAGAAAAACACATTATCTCTAGATCTGCAGTATTGTTTTGATCTAATTTTTAACTGCCCGTCGTGAGTCTGACTGTGTTATATTGAGTATGATAGTAAAATGGTACTCTAATGAAAGCATGTAGACTTTTTTATGTCTTTTAAATTGATTGTACTGAATTATATTGAGAAGTCTAACAGTTTTAAGTATGACTTTGGTAAAAAAACAAAACAAAAAGAAAACATATCACCAGAAGAAAATTGGGCGTGGTACATTTCTGCAAATCACAGATACATTATGTTTACATGTTATATATGAATCATATCAATGTTTCAGAGGTGACGTTGTGTATGAGCTGACTGTCATCAGGAGGTCGAGGGTATGGTGGATGCTGTGTTACCGAGGCTTGCCAAACTGCAGACCACTGTTTGAGACCAACAAGCAACACAATCAATTTGTGATTTAGCAAGTCATTGTGTTTTTCGAGTAGCTTTTTAGGCGCCAAATGTGGAGGTTTTGAAGTGACCTATTGCTGTTTTTCCAGCAGGGATAGTGCAATGAAAAGCTGCTGATTTTTACTGAGACATTGCGGCATTTCCTGCCGGGACAGTGGCATGGAAAGCTTTTCTTTTTTCTTTTTTTTTACTGAGACATTGCTTTTCCAGCAGGGATTGTGCCCTGCCAAAAATACAGGTACTTTAAGCCAAAGCATTCCTAACCATAAACAGGTGATTTCTGTGCCTTAACTAAGTCACACGTTTACCTCAGTGCTTTTGAAACATAAAGTTTTAATGTATCTGCTACAAAATAACGTGAAATATCACATATCCATGGTTTGCAGAAACATACAATGCCAAAATTTTTCTGGCAGTTGGGTTGTGCTTCACCATTTCTCATAACATATATTTGCACTTGACTCATAGTATGGCGCACAGTCCCACCCTTTGCACAGTGTCCTCTTCTTGTCTCAGCAGACATCTCTAAGCACACAGGCCATGCCGATGCCATGAATGTTTGTGGTTCTCACACTTGGTCAAAAGAAATCCACAAAAATGACAATTTCAACAGAAACTATGAGCTTCTCCTTTTTTGTCTCAGGGAGGCAAACCGAGCTAAACAAAACAAGACAATGCAAGAACGTCAGCTTTGATTAAGAATACAAAGCTCAGGGGTTGTAAGTTTACATTAATTTTTACCACAAGAAAACTGGCAGCATGTGAGACAGCATGGGCGTTGTGAAATGGACTGATGCGTTCGGGCTTCATGGTCCTAAATTGTTTGAGGAACATTAAATCATAATGCTGAGATCTATCGCACGCCATTACACAAAGAGAGTGGACCCATGTTATAACTGGCTTACTGAACATGCTTTAAGGTCAATACACAGTTCCAGCTGAGCCCAAGTTATCAAAACAATAAATGACCCTCAGTACTGACAGGAATCATAAAACATCACAAAATCTTTACAACACCCAGACTCTGTCCTTAAAAGAAACTCGCATTAAAGTTGAGCTAGTGGCATTGCAAAACCTACTTTCTGTTGGATTTATGTGACTGGGTTTGTCATACCTCACTGTGTCTGCTAGGAGGAATAGTTGAGGAGAAGGCCAGATTGTAGCTGGACTGAGATACAATTTATGATATCATTAATGTGGAAGGGCAGCAGGGACCACTCTTGGCATTCCAAGACATCTGTGCTTCTCCTCTCTAGTTGACCGTCTGCAAACAGCCACTAAGAGATTAATCGCTTCTGGTTGTTGCTTTTGTGTGTCTGTCTTAGATTCTTGGTTTCACAAAACTCATATAAACAACAAATAGGCCTAGTGTGCAACTACGGCATACAAATAAAACCAGTGTGCCAGTGTGTCTGTGTGTTTTTAGGTGGGGGAGTGTCAGGAGGAATAAATGGTTGGAGAGTTGAGGGCATTGAAGTAATTATGATTGCAGGGCTGGGAGGAGGGTACGTAGAAAACGCTGTGCTAACACTGTGCCAAGTTTAAAGTGCAGCTTCTGTTAGTTCTCCGTCCACATCTGCCACAAGAGAATTTCCACTTGTCTCTTTCAGCTTTTAAATCTACTGTTACATAATTATAACCGCTCAGGCTCAAAGGTCCTTGAATCACTGGTTTCCAGTCCAATTAAACATTGCATTTATTGGGTAAAAACTTTACAAAGAAGAGGCATTTTCCAATTAATAATTTGATCCTGTTTTCCGTAACAGTGACTTTACCATTGTGGCATGTTGTCTGATGTAATGTATGAGAACACACAGAGGAGGTAAACTTCTGAAAGACTTGCGGTCGTCTAAAAAGTAGCTTGCAGCCATGTGGCGGTGGAAATAACCAGAGAGCCAGTGCTGAGCAGCAGATCACATAAACACTGAACTTGCCAGAATCCTTCCACTGCTGCTCAGGCTTCTGCTGACCATAATATGTCTGCTCACATTTACCAACAAGGCCAATCATCACACTTGTCATATTATCTCGATGTTTGACTCATCCTCCTCTCTATGCCTGTACTCATTCTTACATAATGTTTCCTGCTTGCTTGTTGGAGTGATTTTGCAGAGTCACTGATCTTGACGTATTGTCTTCTTTAGATTACAGGTATTTGTACAACCACTGCCCGGGCCCAGAGTGGAACGTTATGTGCAGAGGCTGCTGCGAGTATGATGTGATCCGCTGTAAATGCCCCCTACAGGGGACCCCTGTGGGTTACGCGGTGCCCTGCTGTCGCAATGCCATCAATGAGTGTGACCCCTGCATCATCCATCCAGGTAGAACCTCTGCAAATATTCATGTTTTACTGAGTGCTTCACTTTTATAAGATATTGCAAAATTCATTACCTTGAACAGAGTAAAAAAAGTAGGCATTCTCTTAAATAAAATCCCCATTTGCTGACTCTATTCCGCTCACAAATCTCCATCCTTGAAACAGTTTTTTTCTCTTATATCTACAGTGTAGTTTGTGCAAGACCCACAAATGTCTATCAGCTGCACAGCTGTTTGCACTGTAGCAAACAAACAGCATGACAGAATGCCTGAAAGCTTTTGTTTCTGATCTAATTCTCTTACAAGCCAACTTCACATCAACACTTGTCTTGATGGCCTGGCAGGATCTTCTTGAATGAGTGTGGGAGTGAATGAAACTTTGATTTGTGAACGAAATGACTGTAAAATGTGTTTTTTTTTATACTCAGACATTCGTATCAATGTCTGTTTGAGAAATACAGGTGTGTACTGTATATAATCACTTGTATGCAGTCTTCCTGTGGAAGTATGTCCTGTTTTCTTCACAGCTTGAATGTACGTAAATTTTCCTTTATGGGGAAAAAACAGCTGTTTGGAATTTAATGGGTACCTGTACATCACGTTTTACTGTTAAACACAAAAATGTGCCAACCCTGTTTACATCCATAGCACTTTTCTTTTTTTGTAAAAATGTATACCTGTACTGAGGTCAGATGTTTCTCTTCACCCCCCGTGGATAGAGCCGTCTCTTAAGTGGAAATCCATCCTCCTCAGAGAGCCACTTGAGGGGGTTTTCTCCACATTTCTGTTTCAGGAAGCACCAATACATTTGTGTATTTTGTTGAAGTGAAAGATGAGCTTAATGAGTTTAGCAGAGTTGATTTAAAGATGAAGGTGGGTGACAAAAGTGTTCCCAATTATAACAAATGGTAACAGCTCTTCTAAAAAACTTTTGTATGTATTCTTTGTATTTTGGTCTGTCAGCCGGCTCTTTAATTACTTTACTGTCATTTTGTTTTTGGCTGTCTTTCCTTCAGGTTGTAGTATATTTGAGAATTGTAAGCGCTGCAACAATGGGACATGGGGCCCCAGAGATGACTTCTTCATTACTGGCAAATACTGCACTGAGTGCCGGCCTGGCTGGTCTGGTGGAGATTGCATGAGTAAGTTTCTTCATTTTCCCAATTAGCGAATCCTAAATGGCTTTATTATAAATGATTTTTTTTATTCATTAAGTGAAATAATTACCATGTACTGTGAGTTCTTTCCCTCCCCACTGATTTATCCTCATCTGGGACAACTATGCCAGCTTGGAAGGCTGCCATATGCCCAGGAGGTTTTCTATGAGGAGCTGAATGACAAGTTGGAGTCAACAATCAGGAAGCCCATAAAACAATTTAATATGTAACATTTGGACACTGACTACAGCTTTCTGGATATGCAAATATTCTGCCAAGGGGCACAACAAACATACATTTAATTAAAAGCAGAACCTGGAACGGCTGCTGAATGCCTTGTTGCCCCTGTACGCACTGTGTTTATGCTTCTTTATGTAGTTGAGCACAACGTTGGGCTTTTCCAGTGGCTTTTGAAACTAAAATGTAATTGCTTTTGGTTTGAATGGCAACCAAAGCGGCTGAATGCAGACCCTCAAAACAATAATTAAGCTCTAATTAACAGTCACCGAAATTTAAAGAGCACCAACTTTCCAAAACAGAGTTCTTTCCCATGTGTTTTTCAGAGTGTGGGGGAGTGATCCGTAAACGACAGGGCCACTTGGTGCTGGAGAGCTACCCCAACAATGCTCGGTGTGAGTGGACCATCCAGGTGGACCATCCTTTTACTATAGAACTCAGGTGAGACCATAAACCTTCTGCTTCTGTAGTTGTTTACTGATACTCATTTACGTGCACGGGCCATCAGAGGAAATTTTCGAGGTGACATCAGTTAGCACACATCAGGGATGTTAGTGATAATATTCACTTGTAATTTATTCCCAAGCACACACTATCACAAAGCATGGTGGGAAAAACCACAAGTACGATTGTCTTCTCCATCTGTTACAATTTCAAACATTACTAAGAGGCCATGCTAACAGCACTATACTTTCTGCTAACTTGCTCACAGCTAATGTGCTCACAATGGCAATGCTAACATGCTGATGTTTAGCAGGTATAATGGGTACCACGTTCACAGTGATAGTTTAATGTCTTAGCATGCTGACATTAGCGGTACACCAAGAAGTTCTACATCCCATGTGTCCTCACAATTCGTATATTCATACTTTTGAATACCAACCAGAAAAGTTTCCTAAATTTGTGCACGTACAGTTGGACAGCAGAATAGCTTGTATGACTGTTAACAGTCACAGTTTTAAACATGTAGGTAACATTGTGAAACAGTCACAGATGCGCTAAAAGTACGTGGTTAGGTATAGCAAGGAGGAAGGAAAGAGGAGAAGTCACGGTCTCAAATGATGTCACACAATTGGGGTACAGCACATACGCAGTGAAATCTGGTCTGCAGTTGCCCGGCCTTGTTGGTTGATTGCCCTGAAACTGCAGACCAAATTTTACTGCATATGTGCTGTACCCCAATTGTGTGACATCATTTGAGACCATGACTTCTCCTTCTTCCAACTTGTCACTTTTCATGTGAAATCACCCATCTGACATATTTCATGCGACAAACTACATTTCGTTGTTAAAATAACTGTATATTAACTTTTGGTTTCACATGAGACACAAACACTAATCTCCTGGGTTAAAGCTCTGTGCTGGTTTGACCCATGCACCTCACCTCCATCCCACCCTAAGCGAACTTTCCTGCTTTTTATACAACTTGCCTGACTTCCACATTTGCTTTCTTAATAATTACAATGGCAACTAGAGGTCACTGACCCAAAAAATAACATAAATCTTGGTTGTAATTTCTGCTTGTAAAAACCCTGTGTGATTGTATTTTGGAGGAGGACAGTGCCACTAAACACAACACACAGTTGATGGCTGATGGGAATGTCATTAGATGTCAGATATTCAATCCAAAACCAAAGTTATGGACAAATTAAAGTTGGGGACCAGAAATGTGCACACAAACTTTCATGGCAATCCTGTAGTTGCTGAGATATTTCAGTCTGGACTGAGTTGACTAACAAACAGACACACATTTCTATGACTTCAGTTATGCCAAAAATTGCATGAAACGATTCAACAGCTGTGTCTTACAGTGCCCTAGTTATTCTGAATAATCCACATACTTTGCTGTCAACTGTTTTCTTTGGGATGACTTTCAACCAAAGAATCTCTAGAAAACCATCAAGAAGTTCATTAGGTTGCATAGCTAACAAGTTAGAAAATGATAGTTGATGTGGATATAATGCCTGTAGCTTACAAACAAATATGTGCCTGTTTGAAATGTAAGAATATTATTAAACTTTGTTCAAATAAAATTAAAATTGCCCCAGTTTTATCTGGCATTAAAGCTTTGGTTTTTAGGATCTTCATTGTCCATCTGTAATTCTTATTAATGGCTGGCCTGCTTAATCCAAATTTCCATTCAGTTCAGATATTTCTGCAAGATGTATGTCATGGACGGATGGCAAGTCTACAGCAAAGTTTGGAAACCACAACACCCTCTTTTTTTGAGGAGTTAAGTTATTACTTTTCAGTCCTGTGATAACTTTCTATTTCTGTCATTTTCTCCATTACATATACAGCATTTTATAGGTGAGTTATTTGTGCAGGATTTTGGCAGAACAAAAGCTCCATACAGTTAATTTAAGCTGAGCGCACCATGCATTTGAAAATGGTGTGTTGTGTGCATAATAGGCATTTAAAGAATTTTTCAGCTATAAAGCTTTGTGCTACATTTAACAACAACATCAATATAGAGATAATTAATGTCATATTATGTCATATTCTCATGTCTGTTGTGACATAAATCCAATGAAACCCCAAATGAAAAAGAGCTGCTGTGATCAAAGATTGACTAATGGAAAGTTGTATGTTCTGTACCTGAGTGACTGGGGGATCACTGGCATGCTTTTACTCAATTTCTTCAACTACCATGCCTCGCAGTACACTCACATTACAGGAAGCATATTCACTGAATTACAACTGGCATTAATTGTTGGGAGCTGCTGCAGGCTAACATTTAGCATTACTGTATATCTTATTAGTCTAAGCTTCCCTGACCCAAGGGTCTGTGATAAAGGGTAAAATTAGCGGATTTGGTAGCAAGCCAGTGCATTGTATAAAGTTCATCAGTCATTCACATCCGTTCCAATGGTAGGCCAAGGAGATTACATGTGATATCACAGAGAAGGGGAAAGGAGACTCCTTTGTGTTTTTCCTAATCCAACTGGCAGTCCTCTCAATGTCACACTCTGACTGCCACTGAATCAAACAGCTCATGAATTAAAAGTCTATGTAAATTTCTCCTAACACCTTTTACATTCAGTTAAATTCACATTTAATCATGCCCTAAAGCCACTCCTTGTGGTTGTCCTGACTGTGTTTAAGCACACAAAGAATGTTTTGGAAACATGAACACATTACCTAGAACGTTCGTGCCCGTAATCACCAGTTGCAGTACTTGTTTTGGAAATAATGTGCAATCAGCGTGTTTGTTCAGGGTTCAGGGAGATACTTTATAGACATTAACAGCTGCTTATCTGAAGTAACAAGGTACTAAATTAGAATAGGATGGGTATTGCTGTTTTTCAGCAGTACTTATTGCAAATACATAAATAATGACATTTACATGGGCACTTGAAACCGTTAAATAGGCACTTAATGAGTGTTAAGATAAACAAACTATTAAATGTAAAGGTGAAAAAATTCTAAAGACATCTTTAAAGCTGTCTGCCAAAGCTACAGAGCCACTGATAGGCATCTGTTTCTGGTTTCTTGGTGTGCTCACTGTTTAATTGTTTCCCTCAAGTGACAAACTACTGTGCTTTATCTCAAAAACTTAATTGTTGCTTATATAATAGTTGAATAGTTTTTAAAAAATGGTACCTGCAGTATTTACGTGGTTTTACCTGTATATACATGCTTTAGTCATGATCTCAAGTTCCTCCTTCCCTTTAACTTTTACTGCAACTCAATATCCTATAATCTTTGGTATATTTAAACCAACAAAAACAACAGCAAAAAACATAAATCAAAATCTTTAACTGTTGTGCTACCTGGTTTAAATGAGACTCATTTCACACACCATTATGAGCAGTAAGCCATGTAATAGTGGAGTAAATCACCTTCAGCAGCTGTTAATGTATTCAGTATCTTTGATTACTGTTCATTAGTTGTTTGCTGGCTGAAGATTTTAAGCGTTAGTTCCATGATGCCAGCTTGTGTGGCACTGCCAGGAAACACAGGTGCTCTCAGAATCCAGGGTAACACAAGTATCGCAAAAACACAATAGAAACTTATATGAAAACATAGTTTGCTTTATGTCACCATCATATCCATAAACGTGTCCATGAGTCGCTGTCAAGTAATAGAAAAATAATGTCCATTAATGGATAGTTGAGTTTGTCAAATTATATCAGGAAAGTATGCACAAAAACAGTTTAATAACGTAGAGTTCATTTGTCCCTTGCTGCTTAGTGTTTTTATGACTCTGAGTGGCAATACACTTGGCTGGAGTCATTATATTTCCAGGTTGTCTGTTTGTCCCATTCTTGTGAGCGCTATATCTCAGGAGCATCGTGAGCAAATTTTTTCAAATTTGGCACAAAAGTCCTTTTGGATTCGAAAGTGATTTGTACAGATTTTTGGTAGTCATACGTCAGATATCAAGGTCACTGTGACCTTGTCTGTCTCATTCTAATGTTGTCATGACTTGTGCATGTGTTTTCCGAGGCTTTAAATAGCATAAATGATGACAATGAAACTGTAAGTGCAACCTGACTGACTCATAGAAGCATACAACCACGTTTAAGTAATTCTAGTACTTTTTATACTTATCTTCTTGCTAACAGATTCATGATGCTGAGTCTGGAGTTTCACCATACTTGTCGTTATGACTTTGTGGAGGTCCGTGATGGTGACAGCATTAACTCCCGTGTTATCGCTCGACACTGTGGGAACAACAGACCTGCCCCGATTCAAAGCTCCGGCAACAGTCTGCACATTCTCTTTGTGTCTGATGGTTACAAAAATTTTGATGGATTCTTTGCTACTTTCCAGGAGAGCTCAGGTAGGTCAAATATCAGTCATTTAACAACAACAATGTTATTTATGTTTATGTTCTAATTATAATTTAATTCCATAGGACCATTTTTGACATAACGCATTCCCAGCCAAATGGTAATTTAAACCTTACACCCGAGTCCTAATCCAATAACATCATCCAACAATAATGTGTCCTTTGCTTTGCGGACAATAAATAAAAAAAAAAGTGTATGAAGTCAGCCTCAATGAACAAAGGGGCTCTTTAGAGAAATAGGCCACAATAAATGCAAACAAGAAAAAAGTTTCCAACGCAGTCACACTCCAAGTGTGTAATAAAAAGTCTTTAACAGTGCATGACTGACACCTGCACGTTTCGGCAAAAGCCTTCGTCAGGGTTTTGAGACTGCTAACGGCCTGTTGAGAAAGGGAGGACTGACCAAAATGTCAGACATGTTCCAGAAATGTCCTCATTCTCAAGGTCTGAAACTCAAACACACAAACACACACACATACACACACACACGCACGCTCATAAGTTACAAGCAGCTATGCCAGATCTAGTAAAAGTAAACAGAGACTTTCTGTGTAGAAATGCCTACACACATTTAGAAATGGAAAGTAAAGATGACATTTAAATGGTATCCGCTTTGAATATGAATCCCTTGATGTAGCTTGATGTTGACAGCCATTCCCTTTGGTTCATACATTGTATGATTATACTGCTATTAAATACAAAATGTATTCCTATACCCTAATATCACTCACTTGTATTTTTATAGCTTGCAGCTCCTCTCCTTGCCTGCATGATGGGACTTGTATCCTGGACAGCTCTTACACTTACCACTGTGCCTGTCTAGCTGGCTACACAGGCAAGAGGTGTGAAAATGGTGAGTCTTAAATATATCTGAAGCCTCTGTACTAAGATCACACTTGAAAAAATGTGAATATTTCATGGTTTGTGAGCAAATGGAAGCAGGGAAATAAAAATGCCTGCAGGTTGTAATCAGAGGAAAGAATAAGCCAGTCTCATACTGTAGGCATGACTTGAATTTTCCATCTCTCCAGGCATCTGAAAGACATGTATCTTACTGTATTGATGCTTACAAAATCTTAGAATTATTTAAGTCATTTTCATTAGACACACCTAGTTACAAAGAAATTATCAAGAATAGACTTTTTTTTTTTTTCTTTTTCCTGTTGTTGCTGCCCAGAGGCAGGCAGTGATTCACTGTCACATGGGAGAGGTCTGTGGTTTGGACTAGGTTCAGGCCAGCTGCCTCCCCCGGCCGTGCAAGTGCTAGTTTTGGTCAGTCAGCAGTTCAACAGTTGGGCTGGAAATCCAAAAGACAATTTAACAAATATGTTTACATAAAGTCAAGCAGCACTGGACCAACATGCCGATGTGGACACATAGATAAAGTGAGTTGCAAAGAAATTGTTTGGTTTGTCCATTCAAGGCAACTGTAGAACAGCATGGTGCAATCTGTGAAAGAGGACCCACTCCATGTGTAGGCTTAAACAGCTCATTTTAAGGTAATGAAAACACAACATTATAAGCAAATGAAAACATAGTTATAAATATTATATTGCATTTCTGCCAATATATCCCCCTATCCTACACACTGGACCTTTGAATTGGAAATATATGCTTTTTTTATTTTAACTTATCATAATGAAGTAAAGACAATATAATAGCTATAGACTATATCAGTGAGTAGATCGATTCCCCGTAAGCCTCGCTCTCACTGTGCAATTCTGTCTGCCACCAGCTACAATCTTCTGGGAAAATAAAGGCTTGATTTACAAAGTGTGTCACAACCAAAACAGGAAGACGCTAATGCTTTTGTTTTCCCTGATAGTTATTGGTAGCTATTCCCACTTACCAAAGAATATCAGTGTAAGTTCTGTGCAATTACTATCCTGAGTAGCGGAAATGGCAGACAGTTGAACAACCGAAGTCGCTGTGGAAACAGTTGTAATTATTGGCTTTTAGGAAAAAGGAAAGCAATCTGACAGTTTTTGTGACAGCAAGGCCAACAATAATACCACCTGGAAACCATAGGGGAGGAAAGTTGTCTGTTTCCACAATCTGTACAGGCATTTATGGTTATTCACAACATAGTGGCAGAGCTTCACTCAGTCATGTGGGGTACTGCTCAATCAGGGTGTGGTTGACCTACAAAGCCTTTTTATTTATGGGTGTCTGGACCCTTATTTGTGTTTTATATCCAGTGCACCTCTCTTAAGATCCTGCAAAAACAGACTTCCTTAACCCCACTTACTTTTTTCTTATGGTGTCATTTTCAGGGCTTAAAAAACGAGTCCATAAAAAAGGAATGGTGAAACAATTCTACCTCTATGACACGAGCCAGCTTTTCCATTGGAGGAGAAACCTGTAAAAAAAAAAAAAAAAAAGGCAGGAGTTTCATTCCACACACTGTGCATTCATCTGTATTCCCATGAGGAATCCTCAGCTGTTAATTTTATTAGAGGAGAGGTGGAATAACGCTAATGTCTGACATTTTGTGGAGGAAATGTAGTCTACATTTCTGCCCGGAGTCAGATGGAGAATTTTAAGTATGAACCTGACATCAGCCATATTTTATGTCTCCAATAATCAACCTGTCATCTGTTGTAAGCCTGAGCTAAAACTCAGTCTGTATGAGAGAGTCTCGACACATTATCGTAGAAACTCAGGATAGGAAATAATTTATTTTCCTTTCTCTCTCTGGCACAGTTTAATCTTTTCGAGTCTAATCTGTTTTGGAGTGCAGTGTTCAACATAGTTTCCAAAGCTTTAAGGAAAGGAATGATGATTTACTTACAGTATGTATCATTATGCAAAGTGTGTTTGCATTCCAACCCAGTTACTCATCTGATTATCTCTGTAGACGAAATCTGCCATGGAAGATGGAATATTTAAGCATAATACAACGATGCCCAAATCACCCAAGGATGTTTCTACTTAAAAAAAAAAAAAAAAAGGTCATCTACAGTTTACTTTTCCACTTTTGCTTGGTCAAGAGCATTCTCCATCCCCAACAGGACTTGAGACTGAAAATGCCACAAGGCAAAACCACCCAGATTATAGGGAGGGTTTCTTGGGTTGGAGCCATAAAACCGCAGACAGTGCATTTCATGGATCGGACCCAACTAAAAATCAACAACACAGCAAACCTCCTGAGGGATCATCTCACATAGAGTGCTGTATAACCTCAGTGTTAACATGTGTGTTTGGGTTTTTGTGAACTAATTTGTGGGTGGTGCAGTCTTGTACCACAGCATTTCTGTGCACATTTGCAGTTTGCCTTTAAGATAGAAAAAGATACTATATTCACAAAGAAATTGCATATCACAATGCTAGAGGAATTACATAATTTCTCCATTTAACACACTGATGATTTTATTTTGCACTAGGTTGTCACTTAAGAGAATTACACACAGTAATCAACCATCACATTACCAATCTTATACCCCACTTCATAAAATCCACTTTTACAACACTGGAAAATTAAACAGTTTCACTAAGGCTATTTTATTGCATCTATTTCTTCCTTATTTACAAGCCATGTGTGAATGTCTAGCTGTGAACTTTACCAAGACGGGTAAAATTACTCATTAATGAGCCTCTAAGGTAGCAAACAATGCTTTTAAAGCTCTGAACTTTTGTAAATGAAGAGTAATGAGTCTGAGACTTGAGACTGTTGTTTGCAGGCTACCTGTTTGACCTGCAAACACCAGAAGGCAATGAACTCACTGATGGTCTATTTGTGTGGTCTTTTACAGCAGAGAGGTGCAATAAATTGATGTTGGAGGAATGCTAGAGATGCCTCCTAAATCCCCTATACATCTTTATTTGGACGATCCGGGCTTTCATTTGAGAAACGTGTTTATGAAAGCAATGTGCCTGTATTTCCATGCAGTGGTAGGATGTCGCAGGCCTCCAGTGCCCAGCCATGGATCCACAGAGGGTTTGTTTCATCATTCGGGGGCACGCATCACTTACCGTTGTGACCCTGGCTTTGAGCTGCGGGGGTCTCGCACTGCCATCTGCCTGAGTGACGGCACCTGGAGTGCGCCTGCCCCAAAGTGTGGTAAGATAATGATGTGCATTGTTTTTTCTAGTGAACTGTACAAATTTGGAATCTGGTAAGTCATATGTGTGTCATTTGCTTGGATTTGGTTGCCATACATACTGCCCCAGAGGTGTTGCAGATTGTGGAAAAAGGACAATTTGCAGCTTCTAACAGCCTGATTTTAATTTCCTGTCTACAGTTTCAGTGGAAAGTGTCTGTACTTTACCACCCAAGCCAAGACATGGGGACCACTTCTTGGTTTATGGACCCAATGATGTCCTCATTGCTCTACAATACCTGTGCCACCAGCCCTATGAACTCAGTGGAAGTTCCCAGAGAACCTGCCTCCCTAACAACACCTGGAGTGGGACTCCTCCTGTTTGCACCCAAGGTCAGACAGAGTGTCTCTAATAATGGGGATTAGAGTTAAGATGGATGAGTCAGTGCAAATATTGCATGCAGCTCCTTTTACTTTATTTTTACAAGGTCAGCCTTTAATGGATCAGAAAATGAGTCAGTGCCCAGAGCCATTCAGCATGACGCGCCAACTCTGAACAAAAAGATTTGCAATCAGCTGCTAACTGACGATTCAGTAATGATCTCTCTTTATGTTCTGTATCCACAGTGAATAACACTCTCACTGAAGCAGAAAAAGACAAGGCGAAAGAGACAGAAAAAGGCAAAGAAACAGAGAGTGACAAAGATATCAGCCAAACTACAGAGAAAGGTCAAGAGAACACAGCTGGAGAAAACGAAACTGTTGGAGGACGAGATATCAACACTGGGCACGAGAATACAACATTAGTTGACAAAGAAGATAAATACACCAGTACCATTCCAGAGAAAACCGTGTCTGAGGGTAAAAATGAAGGAGAGCAAGAGGAAAGAACTACTTGGTCAGAGAAACCCACTGGAGGCAGCATAGATAAAGTGGACAGTGAAGGTCCGGACAACAGCCTGAATACAGTTGAAAAGAAAGAACCTGAAGTAGGAAAGCCGCCTGAGAAAAAAGAAAGCAGTCTGGACTCGAACTTGGAGACTGAAAAGACAGATATCACAAAAATTGTTGTGATAAAAGACAAAGGACAAGAAGAGAAGGAAAGAAAAGAGGAGCAGGTGAACGGAAAAAGAGATCCGGACAAAGTCGGCCCTAATGATACCAAGATGAGGACGGTCATATCTGAGGGTGAAAACACAGTGGAGATATTTGAACTGGAAATGACAAAGAACAACACAGTTTTACGTGATACAAAGGAAACAAAGAAAGAAAATAACACTATAGGTTCTCCAGAGGCAGGGAGGAAAATCCTTCCCACTAGAGTCAACATTACACAGTACACCATGTACAGGGCGGGAGGTGAGGAAAGTGGGAAACCAAGGGAAAATTCAACAATTAAAGAGGAGAGGACAGAGAAGGATGCTACTGAGAAAACAAAGGAGGAGTTGGAAAGGGAGAGGGAGGAGAGAGAAGAAGAAAAGGAGAAAGAAATCAATCAAAGCTACAGTGGTAAGATATTCTTTGGAAAAAAATATCTAAAAATGAGTATCATCCTCTTGTCGTTCCCTCACCTAATGACAGCTCCCCTCCCGTAGAGAAAAGCTGCCCACCTCTGCCTCGCCTTTACCATGGCTACTACCAGCAGATGCCTGGGGTGGAGCCTGAAACAGTGGAGTTCTTCTGTAACCACTCTTACGCAATCACTGGCGATGCCAGACGTACCTGCCAGCCAAATGGTACCTGGAGTGGCAAACAACCGCTCTGTGTCAGAGGTACTTTCATCTGTTCGGTCACTGTCTGTTTTTACTTTCTGTTTAATTACTTATGACATTTCTGTAAGCATGTACATAAAGCATTTTGTCTGATGGTTACTGCATTGATAAATAGTTACTACCTTTTGGCATGATATACCAACTAAAGGGTTTTAAAGTACAAATATATATTCAGCACTGCTGGGTCACTGTTTAATTAAAAAATCAGTAAGTAATTAGTAAGGTGTCACCAATGTCTCACTTTATACCAGACCATCAAACCTGTAGATATAAAGGCTAGTCAGTAAAGGATTCTTAAATGCTAAATAAACGCTAATGTTTAATGCTACTGGGTAAAGGGTTCTTGAAGTGCAATAATCCATCAAGTCTGGAGTTTTAAATGTTAATTAGTTCTTAATGGATTTTGGTCAGGCTGCTCTGCAGCTCATTGCCAAGGGTAAGTCAAATTGTCTGTGGCTCAACTTTTCTCATGAATTAAAGAGCTAGGAATAAAAGACAAAGCAAGCTATGCTGTTGGAGGACACGACAGCTGAATGATTTTTTTTAACCTGGTTGAATAGTGTGATATTTTAGGATTTTTTTCTCATTCTTGCTCAGATTTTACACAGGATATTGATAGAACGCTTATGTCTGTCTGTTGTATACTGATCAGCTACTACATTAAAAACACTGGCAGGTGAAGTGAATAACATAGAACATCTTGTTACAATGCAATGTTCTGCTAGGAAACCTGGTCCTGAATGAATGTGAATGCTACTTGACAAGCAGTACCCAACCAAACTACAGCCAGCAGTGGATTAGCCTTGCCTAGTACTGGTCTTCTCATTTAACCCTTGCCAAAAAAATCAACAAAGTGTATTTACCAAAATATCTTACTTTTCCCATAACCACTGTTGTAGCCATTATTTGCAACTTCTAAACCCCCACGAATTATGCCATAAAAGACATTGGCGCCAATAAGGACAAGGCACTCCTGTCAGTTTAAAAATCAGCCACTGTTCTAGTTACTGTAACTCCATTCAGATCACAGCTGATGTATTAATGAGTTGTTGGTGTGTGTATTCAGTGTGTTCATTAATATGTGTTCATTAATTTGCAGCATGTCGTGAGCCCAAAGTGTCAGAGCTGGTTAGACAAAGAGTTCTTCCACCTCAAGCACCATCCAGGTATGTTTACCAGTGCATTGTGTTACATATTTTAGGTAGATGAGTATTATGTATTAGTATGCTCTGCATTCACATCCAAAAGCATTTATTCAGCATAAGTGGTATGTCGTAACCTTGGCCTCTGCTTCTTCCCTCAGAAAGACACCTGTGCACAAGCTTTACTCTTCTGGGTGGGGCCGACTGCTCCAGTTTGACGGCCCCACTAAAGGCCCCCCAGTGCTTTCCCAGCTGCCCCAGGGCTTCCACCACCTTTACTCACATATAGAGTATGAGTGTGCCTCTCCCTTCTATCATCACTCGGGCAGTTCTCGTCGCACTTGCTTGAAGACGGGGAAATGGAGCGGGCGTCATGTGTCCTGTTCACCAGGTGAGGGCAGCAGAGGACCACTAGTTGTCTGAGAACTGAAAATCACCACCACAGTGTTGCAGAACAAACACACTTACACGCATTTTACAGCTTTTCTCAATTGTTTATAGACGTTTCCTGAAGTATACTTCATAATTTTAGAACTCTATACACAGATCCAAAACCAAGTACACAAAGACAAAATTCCACTAATCTGCAAAATTAACTAGGCCTTTACAACAATTTTATATGAATACATGTTTCTAAGAACGAGTTGAACACTGATCTTCATAGTGTAAAACACTATTATGAATGGAAAACACCTTATCAGGAGAATTATGGCTTTTGCATGTTAAGTGTTATACTTATTAGGTATAAATATACAAACACACAAATATACTGTAAAATCTACAAAAGGTATGTTAAATCTTTTGTCACATCTTGACAAACACAACATTGGATGTTTAAAGTGTTTAATATATGGAACAAATAATAGAAAAAAATACTGTATTATGTTTTGGGTTTTTTTGTTGGTTTTTTTTTTTTTTTTCAAAAAAGCTGCCTCCTGTCTGTTGTTTTGAACTGACCAGAGCACCTCATGAACATCAAAAGCAATGTTCTCCCTGACCAAGCAGAGGGGGAGGTATTACCTAGCAAGCCAAATCCATCTCTGAAAAGCGTGTACAGCTATATGTGCACATGCATCTTCCATAGCTTGCAAAAGATCTAAACATGAATAGAAATTGCACTTATAGACTATGTTAGACCATGGTAGAGCACATTGTGAACCAAAGGTGCCTGAATCTAATCAGAGATTATGGCTTTCCTTGCTCTCTCTCTTTTTCTTCCTCCTTGTACTCTGTCCTCTTGCTATGCTCCTTGCGTCCATGCTGTCATCCATTGCTCCAAAACAAAGGAGCTTGCCAGTGGCCCTTTTACTGTTCTGCTAAAGCACTGATTGCTAATTGAACAATTGTGCAACATGTGTGTGAGGAGTCAGAGTAGAGAGAAAGAAATTTAAGTTCAGCATTTGGAAATGATTTTATTGAAGAAGATTGTGCCAACTGTAGAGAATTGAGTGTAGTGTTTTGAGGGGAAAAAAGTGGTTTTGAACTGTAATCTGACTGTAAAGCAGGGATTGTGCTTTTGTTGTTGCAGAATTGACTCAGGGGATTGAAACATGAGATATAGGACTGTGGTGATTGTGTCTGGACTACAAGAGTGTGGAAACAATTGAGAAAAACCTGTAATACAGTGATTTACATTGGCTACAAAAATGTGATGTGGTCACTTGGACACTGAATAATACATTATCAGCATTTTTAACCCATCTCATCTTCAGCTGTAGTCCTTTCCTTACTACTCAGCATTACCTCCCTCAGCTGCTAAGTAAGATGAAAAGCTAATAGCTGACATTTGCCACTGAGTTTTTGTTATATATGCAGTGGGAGCTTAAAAGATCAGCAGCTTTGATTAAAAAAGTCGTCTTCCAGGCTGTAATTAAATGGACAATCTACATACTCAGCAGTCACCACTTCCTTCAGCAGCAGCAGTATCAACATGTCATTTAAAAACATACATATACAGAAGATTCTTTGTTGCAGTGTAGAACTGTTCACACTGTACTTTACCATTAATATAATATTGCTGCTAAGAAGAATTCTGATACCATGATACGGATGGTAACCCTGATGTCTTCAACACAGAGTGGTCCACTTGGAACCGTCCACCTCCAGACTTAAAAACACATTTCAATTATTTTCCTTGTTTTAACTGTGAGAGACTATCTTCTCAGTGCAGAGTGGACGAAAAAACACACTGGCTGAGACATTTTAATCACTATTTGTAGCAATCACAAATCTGGCTTCTCTTCATGGACAGCCAACCTTTACACCAACCCAGAAAAGTGTTTGGGTCTGTGAGATTTGTTTAACTTTAATAAAAGAGGTCTGCAGAAATACAACAATGTCAGCACTGGAGGTAGATTCATTTTTTGTAGGTTGCTGATCATGATATTGTGGAACAATGTAGCAAAATCAGCTTGCAAGTCTGAAAACCTAGGCCTAAAGTCTATTTAAAGTCTGTTTATTTGTGACTAGTTTAATAATAATGTTTCTTCTACCCACAGTGCATTCTATGAACATACTGTAGAGAGTAAGTAAAACATCCATCTATGTTAAAGGACTATGCAGAGATTATCTTTCTGTCATGAGTTAGTGAGTCTCTCACATTTTATAAGATTGTGTGTTTTTTTTTATTTTATATGTTGCTCTATGTATGCCACTGGTTTACATTTTGGCAGACACTCTTTAAGACAATGAGTTTAACTTCAAGTTTAAAAAGAAAAAAAGCTCTCAGACAACAAAGACAAATCACACATAGTCCCATAGCAGTCAGTGTTGACACAGTCTCAATGGAAGTCTAATTTTTTCCTGTATTCCTTTTCCCTTCCCTTGTGGTCTTCCCCCGTCTGTCCTCTCATCCTGTCACCTCCTCTTTGGCAGTGTGTGGGAAGCATCCAACCTTTGACCCAGAGAGGCCAGCAGAGGCTCACTGGCCTTGGCTGGCAGCCATCTACCGCCGCTCCACCAACGGAATGGAGACCAAGGTGACCAAGGCAGACAGCCAGGCAGGGTTCCCGAAGGGGGACTTTGGAGCAGGAACTGGCAGCCACAATGAGGCTTCTGACTGGCAACTAGTGTGCAGTGGGGCTCTGGTGAACCAAAAGAGGGTGGTGGTGGCAGCCCACTGTGTGACAGACCTGGGGAAGGTGTTTCCTCTGGACGCAGCCAAGATCAAGGTGGTGGTAGGGAAGCAATATCGTGACGACCACAGGGAAAGTAAAGTTCTTCAGCACCTGAGGGTAAGCTATCAGAGAACTTGTCTTTGAATCAGGGTTTCCATAGTAATGGAACACCTGGAAAAGTCACTGAATTTCACAGTCTCTTTTTAAGACCTGGAAAAGTCATGGAATTAGTAAAAATCATTGAAAGTTTTGGAATTTTGTGTGTAACAAAGGTAATTGTTACAGCAATCTTCCGGGAACAACTTTCCATGTAATGCGACGTAACGGCAAAGTTAGCTCCTGACACAGCATAGTTCTCATACGTGTCAACCTAGGACTGCATGATAGACCTCATTTCAGCATCAACAGGGCAGATCAAACAGCTTTTCTGCTGCTCGATACAAATGAGAAACTTGCATGGTTCTATTGCCTTGCCTTCCCCTTTAAGACAGGTTTCACGTGTATGTGACGTAGTGTGGTAGCTTTTGTTATGGGCAGCGAGACTGTCCTGTGTATGTGTGTGTGTGTATGCATGTGTGTATGGAAAGTTCTGTAGCCAGGCCAGCAAGTGCCAAAGACGCAGTCAAGCATGTGCTTTTCCAACATGGAAATTTTATAATAGGTCCTTGATAAGTCATGGAAAAGTTTTGAAATTTTCTCCATGAAAGTGCGTGAGAACGCTGTTTAATGATCATTTTTAACCAAACTTTCACAGCAAGTCCATCTCTTTCTCCTTTAGGTGGCCTCTGTTGTTGTTCATCCAAACTATGACCCCCATATTCTCGACTCCGACATGGCTGTGGTCAAGTTGCTGGACAAAGCAAGGATTGGGGAGAAGGTCCTGCCCCTCTGCCTCTCAGACAGCGAGGGAGAAGAGGTGCCTTCTGGGCAAGGGCTGGTGACAGGATGGTCTCCCTTGCCAGATTCAAATTTAGGTCCCGATGAGAGAGCAAGAGTTGGGCTTGTTCACCTTGCTGATGTAGTTCCCTGCGAGCAGCAGTATGCACGCAATGGCGTGCCAGTCAGTGTCACAGATAATATGCTCTGTGCCAGCCAGAAGCCTGACTATGAACCCTCCAACATATGTCCCTCTGACATGGGGGGAATCCTTGTCCTCCCCGCTCTCTCTGAGAAACAAGCCAGCAATAACCAGAAGCCCTCTGCTCAGGTGCACGGGGACAGCAAAGGGCTGTGGAGACTCCTGGGACTGGTGAGCTTTGGCTATGACCAAGGGGAGTGTGATCCTGACCTCTACACAGTCTACACACGTGTAGCCAACTTCAAAGACTGGATAGAGAGCAATATGAAATAAAAATGCTACTGTCTGACTCACCTTGATCCCTCAATGCTTCTAAAATATTTATCATATCTTACAGTCCTTTCCCTTATATTTTTCTGTTTTTCAGTCAATTCATTCTCTCTTATCTTTTTTTTTCTTGCACAAGGGCATTTTCTTACTCACTGCAGAAGCACAGGAAACACTGGACAACACAGTGCTCCAACTGAAGGGGGTGCTAACGCATTAGATGTGCTGGGCATCAACCTTTTATCAGATGACTTCAGCGTTCAGGTCCCTCAGCCTGAGGTTATAGACTTGAAAATGACCAGTAAACCATTTCACGCCTCTGGCTGATGATGGTTTATATTGTACTCATTGGTATGTATATATGTTGTAATGTACTGAGATATTCTATCAATTCATATGACGCAAGAGATGTACATAGTGTATGGAAAGACAGAAAAATGATGGTGTTTTAATTAAAGAAAAATGTCGGTGTGGTAAAGCTGCGATAAAGTGTGGTTATTTTTCATGAAAGTGTAAAAACCCAGTATGTACGCGTGAACGGATGTATTTTACTGACTGATTACTGTCATTACATTGAGATGATGTGAACAGAAACACCTTATTTTTGCTCTAAAAAGCACACAGGACCTGCGCTGTGAGGCAAATGAATCCAGGTCATAGCAGCACCATTTTCACAACCATAAACGGAGCATGTTATTTACAGATCAATTCCCATGTCTATGCTCAAATTAAATCAATTACTTCCATTCTGACCTTCTTCCATTATTCAGAAGTGAGTCCACATAGATAGAGGAGCTGCAACTTATATTGGCTTCCAAAGGGGGGCAATAAAGAATACATTTTTACTGGATCGTCTTAGGGGGAGGATTTAAAAATAAGAATTAAAATAAGCTATATATGAGCAAATTAAGGTTAAAACATTTGAGTATTACAAACTATGTCAATGGGACAAATAAAATCAGGCAATTAGAGGTACAAAAACAGCTAAATCCAAAAAAACAGTTGGATTATGGATTAATTATGACAGAAGCTCCCAAAGTGAGAGACCTTGACTCTGAAAGCCTGGTCACTTCACAGGAACCCTGGCTGAGCATTTGAAGATGTGCATGGCCCTTGAAGTGCTTTAAATGTGACGAGTAAAGTCTTAACGCTGCATTAATCTTTACATTTCTTTTTCACTGCAGGCAGCAAAGAAAGCTGAAAACACAACACTATCTTATTATCACCTTATGAAGTTGTGAAAGTGTCTCATGTCTATTTTCACATCCAGCAACATTATCATTCATCTGGAGTTGTTCCATTTAAGTTTAATATTCTTTCTCTTTTTAGGGCAGTTTCGTCCAACCCTTGATAAGAAATGTCTGGCTCTTTTGCTACTGAATGCTCCACTACGTTCACCAGCTGCTAGGTGATAACTGTCTGCAAGGTAGGTAGTGTATTGTGTGTTTAGCATAGCTTTTTCACTCACGACAGCTCCCTGCTATTAGTGTAAATGATATTGATGAGCGGGATTGCAGTCCAGAGAGTCCTTACAGTATTATTAGCCACCATCAACAAGGGGTATTCTGTTGTCTATGTGCAGGAGGGAGGATTTTTTGGGATAAGGAATATCACATTTACCTTCTTTTACTGAAGGGCTGCAGAGGTGGTATAGTCTAACTCTAACTCCAGTGCAGACAAATTTTTCAAGTCCACACCAGAGCAGGCGAGCAAACACAACAATGACATGTACACAATTCAAAGTGAAACTAAAAACCACCAATGGTATATCTGGTAGTAAGGTAACATTTCCGCAACAATAAATACAGTGGTTATTTCAACATGTCAGATTATCTAAACATGACTGACATACAGTACAAAATAACGTGGGGAATAGGATCGATAATAGCATCATAGTCCCAGTATTACAATATTAGCCTATAATAATATGATTAATTGTTAATAAAATAAATTAGATTAAAGAAACATGATCTCAGCCATAAATGTAGCGTGTTAATAAAAAATATCTTTAAACAAATACATGAAAAGTATGAAGAAGCTGTAGGCAACAGGACCTGATTTTTTGGATCGGAAGCATTCCGACTTTATGTTCGTAGCCTGAGTAGTATTAACCAATCAATTTTGGTTGGCAGGTAAAAAAAATCCATGTGGAGGGATGTAATGCATGCAATCTTTAAACCTATGGACTATGGTCTCAGGACAGTTTAGTTTTATATTTCCTTTTAAAAGAATCACCTGAATCTTATGCAGGTATCTTTTTTGTTTTTATAGAGATTGTCTGAAAGGACCAGTGCATGAGGTGGAAGACTTTGCCCAAATATCTGCTTGCTACACCAGATCTCTCAAAATATTGGCTGTTGACCCCAGATGCTTATCCTTGACAGACTGATGGATTCGGAGATTATTATTCATAGATCAATTCTGAAACTGAAAAAATAAAAAAAATGTTTGAGCAGCTTTAAAATCAACTCTTAAACTTAGGAACCAGTGATGAGTAGCAAAACAGGACTCACAAGATTGTTGTGTGTGTCTTTTAAGGTAAACCCAAAACAGGGTAGGCCGGTTTTTTTAATTGCATTTCTGAAAAGACTGTTCTATAGACTGGAGATAGAGTTTGGATGACTAAAAAAGGACCAAATAAAATGCTGTAAGAACAGCAGCTGTAAAGATGTAATTGATCAGAATTCTAACGATGAAGTGTCTAACACTAACAGCAGCTTTCTAGTGGGAGTATCATAACTGAGGTTAGGGCTTTACTGTAGAGTTTTAAAGAGAGTGTCACTACCAAGCCTGTAGTGCAGCGCGATTTCTTTTGTCACAATTTCATTTTTCGCATAGTCTGCTGCCCTCCTCTTCAGATCAGGTTCAAGGTTCAATGAGATTTACCCAACCATGTTCTGTGGTACTTCATCATGGCTGGATATTCTCAAAATGACCACCCTTTCTGTCCTTGGCTCGCTTGGGCCTTGTATAGTGATTCAAAACAAAAGCACTTCATGGCACCAGTGTGTTAAAAGTCACCACAGTTAGTTTTTTTCACTGCAGTCATACATTCCCCAACACCAATACCAATCCCAATCTTGACCCAGAAAGTCTAGGTTTGTTTATGTAAAAAGGGATTGTCTTTAATTCAATCTAAACCTGCAGTCAGTGACCCACGTCTACAATCCTACTTCACTCTGCAAGTCTGCCTTTGACAATTCATGTAGTGATAGTTCTAAAATGGTACATTCAGTACAGTAAAATGCAAACCAGAGTTATGTAATCTGATTTCTTCTTTCAGATCTCTTAATTAGACTTTCAGTGACAAAGTCACTGTCTTTTTTCCCTTTCCTGCCTAACCAGCTGCCATAACATGGCAATAAGACTTTGAAAAGACATGCCAAAAATGAATTATCTGTCTGTATTTCGCTGTCATAAATGTTCTAATCTATTTCAAAAGTGTTATTTTAAAGCAAGACTTGAACTGGGCCAAGGGTTTCTAAGTTCTTGTTAGCAGCAGAAAAGCATGAGGTCATCAGTGCAATTTTGTCTCTTTACACATTTGTTTGCATTTTTCTTTTTGATTCAGATTTAAGGATAAGTATTGTTCAGGTTCTTTCTTAGCTTTTTTTGTTTCTGTAAAGTTTTTCTTTTAATTGCTTTCAAACACACTTTGTAAGATCTGTTTCGAAAAGTTTCCTATGATATATCGTAGTTCTCTTTCTTTGTCCTCTAAATATTGTTATCTTTCAAAAAATATCCGGCAAAGATCACAATTGGCATGCAGATCTGCCACAGTGCCTTTGTAGCACTCCACAAGAACAACATCTATCAAAGACTTTTTGTCTTTCCTTCACCAATTTACTGAACTTGAACAACAGCTTAGTCTTGTCCCACAAGGACAGTCCTTTCCTCTTGGGCTGGGAGACTGTTAGTTCACAGGCCCTGGTTAGCTCACAGGGCATCATCCATAGAAACATTGGCAACACTCAACCAAATCCTGACTGTCCTGGGAACGGAGATGTAACCCTGAGCAAAGTACCTGGATAATGATGGGAGAATGTCAGCATGAGAGCTCCATAGTTAACACTGGAGAGGCGGAGGGGCAAAATACTTAACACCAGACTTACACAAAATGTTTAGGTTTTAGTCCAGTTTCCCAGTTAACTGACAGCTCTCTGTGCTTTGTTCGCAGTGTGAGAAGAACCCTTTGATCAAAAAACATTTTGTCAGGAAGGATCCAAACACAGCTCCATGTAAGTATTCTGGTCTGACAAAACAATGTGTGACTTCTAAAATAATATCTCAAAGCATTAACATTTAACATTTTGGTTGATATCTTTCATGTTGTCCCCTTGCTGCTGCTATAATTAGTCAGTAATATTTAAGAAAAAGTTGGGCTCTGTAGTTTTTAGCTAATGCTTCTCAAACAGGAGTAAAGAGTGCATTTTTCAGAAACTATTGTCAGCTATAGATTGAACCACATTTTTTACACACAGCACCAACAGCCGTATCTGAGGATTGATTCAGAATAAACTCCAGAACTCACATTTGTTGTAATGAAGTACCTAAAATACTGCATTTAGGATTTTTTTTTCCAGAAAGACTTGTATTTTTTTTCCTGTCACACCTACTTGACAACAAAAGAAACATAAAAAATTAAATGATAGATCAGTCATTATTTTCTGCATGGTTTTTGCTATACTTTCAGTGGCTCATTTGGACATTCAGCCCTGCCTGATTTTGAATTTAATATTACTCTGATATTAATTTTAAATACAAATGACGTATAAATAACTGGAATTTGTTTACAATTAAAAATGTAAAAAAAAGGAGGTACTGCTGGCCTTGTTCTTTGCACAGTACTGCCCTGTGATATAGTCCCTACCCCCATTTTCTGCCCACCATGCCCTTAGCAACTCATCATGCTACCTCCTGAACTCTTCAGCCCTCTAATAGTCTGAACCTAAACAGAGCATGGTATTATATCATTACCTGCGGGATATGGCTATATAAAATGGAAGATCACCATTCATACAGTTCACATCCCTGAATAAATATACAACACACTCGCTTTTCAACACACAAAGCAATTTTGCTGCATTCATGTAAAGCCCCCGCTATGTTTTCATCCATATGCAGGCCTGTGTCTGAATTGCACAGCCAGAAGTAGCAATATGATTTATTACAGCTGTGATTGTTTGCCTCCTGCAGCAGCTGCAGAAAGCCTGCATGAATTCAGGCTGCCGCTACTGAACTGAGAATAAGTGAGAGACAAAGCAAACCAGAAAGAGTGAATACAGAGATAGCAAGATCGAGATGGAATAAATGAAAGAGATGGAAGGATGCACTATGCGCAGGCAGGTGTGGTGCCTTTGTTTAGGGGGGACAATAACATTCTCTTGCTTCGACTGCTCTTGTAAACATTCGTACCATTCATCAGCACCAAAGCCAATCTTTCAAATACACAAGCCTTAGCACACAGTTCAATACTTGCATTAACCTTCTTCACCAATGAAACCTTCTCACCTCCCTGGGGTATATCTGAAGACTAGCCAGCTTTATTACCTTCGAACATCCTTGTAACACTTCCAGGTTTTTTTGGTTGCTCCTGAAAGGCCATCAACACTAACCCAAGCCCTTTTGGGTTTATGTATCTTTTATATAGGCTAGAGGCAGGTGTAAATGGAAGTTGTTGTATATAATGGTTTCATCACTTAAAATATTTATAAATTGCATAACATTTAAAAAATGTAAATGTCCACCATGACTTCTTTAGTACATCATCTGTGACACATGATGCTGCACATTACTTTATGCTTGTGATAACACATTTCCCAAATTATCTAAGCCAGTATCTGTACAGAGAAAATGACAGAGCAAAGTATACAAGGGCCTGGGAATTGTTACGATTCTGAAATCCCATAAACCTCAGTCAACACATCAGAGACTGATTGATTTGTGCCGATGATTTTGCTGTCCTCTAGTTTTCTTGTGTTGTTAGGCTGAGAGGCTGATATTAAACATTCATAACCTGCAAATCTAAAGAAGGAAATAGTGAAGTTATCTTACCAATGTGGTAGAGGTAGAGTAATTGCTTTTCTGTAAAATGTACAAACACTTCTTTAGGGAAGCTTCCTGCTGCAGTCAAAACAAAAAAATCTTGGGTGGCGACAATGGTAAAGATTAATTACCCAACTGGGTTTCCTGCTGCTCTGAATGCAGAAGAGGATCCTGCCATTCCCATATTGACTATCTGTCACAGTGCAGTCTGGTGCATTCAAATGTTGGAGGCTTGGATTTTTTAAAATTTTTTTATGGGATTTATATATTGCCATATTTCAACACTAAAATGAATAAAAAGCTTGAAAAGGTTGAAAGGCTGATAACAATTCAGTGTATTGTGTCTCATAAGTAGCTTGATGAGCAATACAGGGATTACCTTCAGTTTTCAGTCCCCTTTGCCAGAGTGACATGCTCAGATGACCAACCCATCCACTCTAAACCCTTGAGATTTCATGGCACAATAACAACAGTTTGTATTAAAAATGCACAATATGAACCTGTTTTTACAAAGTAGAACTATATGCAACCATGTCTGAATGCAAAAGTGTTAGCTGTACAATTACCTTGGTAAAACTTGTTTTTCGGAAGTGAACTTGTGAAGTGTGTGTGTTTCAACAGTTATGGAAATCTGGGGATGGGCAATGCCTCAGCAGGTGGGACCAATCTCGTGCAGGAGACCATATATCCTACTCAGCATATACATCGAAACAATACAAGGAGGGTTAGACACATGGAGAGGGGGTTAGCTGTGGCCATAACATCTCTGTTTTTCTTGTAAACAGTATCCATAGTCACCTTGAAAGGAAGAAATATCGCCCTTTACCTTGTCAACTGTCCTCAAAATGACCTGGCAACCTGCCACCCTTGCTTTTCCTATTTCCTTCATTTATTCCCTTTGAAAGGTCCCTGTGATGATATCAAAAAGCATGTGCATAAATATATCAGATGTTATGAATGTATGACTTTTGCATCAGTATCCCTGCGCTGTGCTCTGTGAGGTTGTTTCCTGCTCTCTAACAGTACAGATGCTTTGCTGCTTGCTCTTGCTTGTGCTTGAATTTTTGCTGATGTTCTTGTTTTTCTGCTGTGAGAAACTACAGGCAGTGGCTCCTGGATACTACTAGAGTATAGCTACTGCCATTTTTCAACATTTTTATGACCTCCTTAAGGACTATGTGAGCATGACCTATAACAACAGCCTTTCCTGCAGTGACTGGAAACTTCATGAGATTGCAGTGCTGGAAATCAAAATGTATCTTATAGAAGTGAACACTGTCGTGAATGTTTATATGGAAATGACGTCACTTTAACATGACTCATAACACTGGACATGAGCATGTTAACACTATGTCAACTGTAAACATTTACAACAAGACTACAAATCATGTGGAAGCCCTTTGAACTCTCTTGGTGCACAACACACATTTATGCTTGATGCATCCACAAGGGATGCGAGTGTCAGCATGGCAAAAGTGATGTTGCACCATAAGACACGCCCCTCTACATGGGTCCCAAGTGATGATTTTTCACCTGTCTGTGCAGATATGACATTTTCTAACTTAGAATATCGGTTTGCCGCAAGGGGAAACCTGCACATTATGTAAAAGATCAAATCTATTTCTATCCAACTGTATTTACATCTGAATAGGGAGAATATCCTTGTCCGCAGAGATCACCATGTTGCTCTGCCATTTTTCCACAACAGCCCAGTATAGAAAAACCAAACTCAGGCTTTAGATTGGGCCATTTCTGTTTTCACGTTTTTCTGTCATAGCTAGAATCCCCTCTACGATGAGCAGGGACAGAAAAATGCTGATTCATAACATGAAATTGTTTTTACCAGAGTAAATCACAAAGTCTATTTGTTTTGGAAATGAGGAGACCTTTGTGCACAATTTAGCTCATGGTAAAAAAAACTCCTGAAACTCTCTCCCTAAATCTTACTCACTGTTTAAAAGTAAATAATTTCAGTGGGAGATGGGAGGATGAGTAACGGGATGATCCCAGCACCCTGAGGTTTGTAAGGCAACAGGCAGGTCTGCATTTTCATCCAGGCAGAGCTTCTTCAACCCCTGTATTCAGTATCACACAGCCAAGGACAGCTGCCAAAGAGAGAACTAACAAACCTCCACAACAAAAAAAGGGGAGTTAAGAGATTCAGTGAACTGCTGACACTGAACACACAGCTACTGAATATACTGTTTATCCATTCAGTGCATTTTATTGACCGTGTCAACTTTTTTCTGGGACTGTAGAAATCATTTTAAGACAGATGGACTTTCATTAACAAGTCAAGAGAAAAACTGCTCACCTCTAACTTTTTTTGCTTTCTGTGTCACATATCTGTTCCCCCTGCCAAGGACAAGAGACAACAGGAATCACTACTGGAGGAAGTCATAACAGCAGAATGGCAGAAACCCTGAATGAGAGCTACGTCAGCTCAGGCCTGAGGAAAGCTTTAGTCATGGGAAACTTCAGAGCCGAGAGGAGGAGTCTCCTCGCCACCTCAAACTGGTTAATCAGCCACTATTTTGATCATAATTGATTAATTTCAATCATTTAAAGCTAAAATAATACATTTCCCCCCACAATTTTCTGACATTTTGTAAGCAAAATGGTAATTGATGGATTGAGAGAATAATCTGCATAAATTCAAACATTAATGAGAATAATAGTAACCTATATACTGTATGTTTTCACTGCATATCACAGACAAATTGCATTAATGTTTCCAAATGTTTTCCCTTTTTATTCCTGTTTCTCACCTTCTTCTTTTTGCACAACCTCACCCTTGACTCCACGCAGGAAGACCACTGAAGAGGGGGGGTTTCCGTCAGTGGCTTGGTTCTGCATCACTTGCTAAAGTCCTCCTTTGTTTTTGTGTGCATGGTTTTTTCTGTGTGTATGTTTTTCCATAACGCAGCAGACAGGTAAAAGAAGTTTACTTGTTGGAAGTGAGCTGTTTGTAGAGGTGCAGTCAGAGACTATTGTCTGCAACTCATTATCTTACTGTTGTTTCTGCTTTTACTTTATTTCCTGCAGTATTCAGGCCTGGTAAGACCATCCCGATCTCGTGATCTTAACATTCTGTTTCTCTCCCTGTCAGTCTGGACTGTCTGCCAACCCAAATGATTTCAGTGGACAGCAGTTGCTCGCTTTGACAGACAGACTCCTTCAGCTAATCCTGAAGTTAGTATTAACATCTGCTCCTCTACCACACAAATATGTTGTCAGTTAGACAGTAACAGTTTAAAAAATACAATTTATTCATATTTACATTTTGTATGTTACATGTACCTTGTCGACAATAATCCCCATGAGATTTTTGTGATACACTGGTGTTGCCACTGTAAGGTTATTTCTGCATGTCTCATTTAGCACCCAACTGTCTGGACTGCTAAATACCAGCAGGCAGCATCCTTATTGTCTGTCCGAAACATTGTGAACACCAGTCTGCATGGCCGTGATTCCTAGCTTTGCAGACTCTTGTATCTGCTCCTCCATTAGGGCAATCAGTGGTGAAACAACACTGTATTTGTACCAGCATCTTCTTCATCACCAACCACGCTAGTTCATAAATCAAGCTTTGGCAAATCCAGTCGGATGGTTTCACCGGGCTGGCGGCATTTGTATGCGGCTAACAAATTGTCACTAGCTCGGTGAGAAAAACATTTAATTTCATAAAAGATTCTTCACAATAAAGGTGCCCTGTTATTTTGTTATGTTAACGCTTTTATTGTGAAGCAGGAGGCAGAGGAGATAAACTAGTTTAGTCTTGCAACATACACCACTCTGCTTTGAGGAGGAGAAGGGGGATCTTCAGGTTGGGAGTTGACTGCAGTGGTGAGGCATTGCAGCTACCTGTTTGAGGGCAGGTATTTGTACATTCTCCCACCCATTCCAGAGAAGGTCCATCTCGGGCATGGCTTGGTGTGGCACAGTACGTCTAAACTGACAGTGGAAATGCAAATCAGCACAGCATAGTTTGACCAAAAGCACTGATCGAAAAACCTGCCACATTTTATGTGATTAGTGTAGCAAAAAAATAGTATTACCACACTAGTATAGATACTGATCTAACAAGAGTCCAAATGTTCCCAAGCCCCTTTCTCTGAGGTTTTGACTGACATTGATCTTTTATTTTGTGCTTTTTTTCAGTTTGCATGGATCCAGGCAGGCTAAGGTAACATGGGTTCATTCATTGTGAAAGAAATGTTTTCTTTAGTTTGAGTTGTGTAGCTAAGATGGCTTTCTGTTGATTACAGTATTTTTTTATGTTATATCTGCAGTACATGATCACACTACAGGATGCAATCAATCAAGATCTGGCTGTAATGAGTGTTAGCCTACAGTCTCTTGCTAGTGCAACAAAATAAAGGTCATAAAAACATCCAAGCCATTGGGGGCAATGGGGCAGAGAGGCTATGAGAACCCTTGGTACACCCTCTGCATGTTAATGTATGGTTTTAGTGGATACTCTCTGTGGTTAGGCTGAGTTTTCATTAAATAACGAAAATCAAGCCATCTTCATTACACCTCCTAATGAACAGGTTTTTCAACAACTTAGACTGTGTTTGTAAAACAGGGTGTGTATATGTGAGAGAGAGTGGCTAGGAGAGAGACAGAACAAGAGAGAAATTGGTACGTTGTAGGCTACATCTTCAACCAACGGGAGTTGGCATTCCCATGCTGAGGAGACAAAGAGGGGGGACACGGGCGGAGGTGGGTGGGGGAGTAAAGCGCCGAAGAGTGAGGTGAGGCAGAGCTCATTCAGTGGGAACGTTGAGCTGCGGAGCTCCTCGGATTTTACTCACAGAAAATCCCTCCGTTTGGTCTGAGAAGCGCTCCTGTCCTGGACCGCTGTGCGCTCTGCAGCTCGCTGTGGCTGACCACCTCTGAAGCGGATAGGAAACGACCCTGCAAGGGGACAAGACCAAAAACTTCTGTCATCGCGGTTTTCAACAAAGGTAAGATTCTTTTTTTTTTTTTTTTTTAATTATTGTAGCTTGGAAACAGAAAGTCGCAGTGGTGTAAATGGCGATGAAATGCATAGCGTATCTTGACTGCATATTTTAGCTTAATTTGTTGTTTATAATCACTGGCAAATTGGAATAATTGCTTTAAATCACATTAAATCACAGTAGGTGCATTGAGGGTGCATTTTTGTAAGCAAACCACTTAAGAAAAAACCACCAGTTTGCAGATTTCCCTCAAATTAACCAATGAGTTTGTTTCTTTGAGTAACATCCATATTACATATAGATGAAGCCATAGAGGTGACAACCTGCACTGAAAAGTCCCGGAGCGCCAACAACAAGCTCGCGCTGCACATTACAGTGCATTATGCTACAATGAAAGAGCTGCATTTACGCACATCTTTGTTCAGGCTTCACAAATTACACCCTCAGACGTCCACGCAAATAAAAGTGGAGTGGATTTGCTGAATCTTCATGATCCAAGTTAACCTTTATTCCCTGACAGTTACGGTTGCATCACAGGAAATCATCAAAACGCAAACGAGCTGCGCGTTTGAGAGGAGCCGTAGGCAACACTTTGGTGTCAGTGCTGTAGATATAACCTCTGAGACAAACCTTTTTTTCCTTAAATTTCTGGATGTCGCATGTTAATTATACCCAAAGCAGCTTTTTATGAAGTAAACCCAAAGGATTCCCCTTGCCTTGCTCCGGCCAGACGCGCAACGTTTTCATGTTGGAGGTTTCAAAAGAAAAAGAAGTTATTTTGTATGGAATTATTCTACTTCATAGAAATAAGTTATTCTACTTCATAGAAACAGTAACTCATTTTAACATTACCCTGTGGCATTTCTTGGCAACTTTGTGAGTGCACCAACTCTTGAAAAATCCTTTGCGCTTCTGCATTATTTAATGATAAATCAGTCAAGTTCTAGCCTGAGTTTACAGCGTATCTTTGGTGTCATCTATAGGCCTACATGCGTAGGTCTATTCCTGATTTTGTGAGCTTGCTTGATATGATGATTTGCAGTGTGATTTGCAGTGTTTTCTTTCCTCGAAAATGCTTGCAGCACATTGATTTATGCTTATGCAGTGGTCTGGTTCATGGTGTTTTAATTTTATTTTATTTTTTCCAACACGAGTACGTTATATCAGGGTTTTATTGTTGCAAAGAAGGAGGGGGAAACACTCCTGGGAGGAAGCAAAACGGAATGCCTATTACCTTACTATCGCCACCCACCTCTTGAGCCAATCGTTGAAGCTCTTTCCCTATTTCATATTAAACGGCGAGCACTCCTTCACGCACACACCCATCCACACACACACGTTTCCAATAGCACTGTCAATGTCGCTATGGAAACCAACTCCCTTGGCACCCTCAGCTGATCGTCTTCAGCATTACTTTTGGCCTGTCACTTAGAAAATGTGTTCAGGTTGTGTTTGTGGATAGTTTGTCAAGTGCATATTGATGCATGAAACCTGGAGAGGAGGTGCTTCTCTCTCACACACACTGTGTGTGTGTGTGTGTGTGTGTGTGTTTGATGTAGGCCTATTGAATGTGCTCTGTGGAAGATGGGGGTGTTTTTTTTCTGTGGGTTTGTATATTCTGGGGCCCATGTACTCATTCAGAAAGAGGGCGTTATGTGTGTTGCTGAATTTCCTGTTTGGTCAGGCCAAACTGGCCACGTGGCTTACTTGGAGAAACCAGGTGAGAGGCAAATGGCCTGTTGAGCCAATGTTGATGTTCTGATCTGGCTGGGGTGTTTGACTTCATGGCTGTAAACTGTTACAAGTTAATAGTTTAGCATTGTGTGAAACAGGTTTGTGTGCGTGTATCTGTGTGTGTGTGTGTGTGTGTGTGTGTGTGTGTGTGTGTGTGTGTGTGTGTGTGTTGCTTATTGTGTAGTTGCTTATAGATAATATACTTGCCTGGACTGGTTTGGTGTGTATGTATGTATACAATAATATGTATACTGTTATGTTGGGAATGTGGAGGGTTGGTTTCGATTGATGGTTTTGGGTGTGTGCATCTATTAAAGTGTGAGTGAAGGTGTCTGGAGTGGGTTGATTTGACGTTTTTAGGTTTTTGTCCCTGGAGTTTGTACTGGTGTTTTATTTTTTATAGTCTTTTTTTTTTTTTTGGTGAGATGTTTAACCTTTTGAAACCTGGAGCAAGATCACTTAACATGAGCTGCTTTCAGATCCCTTTCACAAGTGTTTAATCATTTGAACTCTGAGCAAAGTGGAATGTAATTAGCAGATTTAGGAAATTATTTTTTTTAAAAAGAAAGGGAAAAAGAAAAAGTATATTTATAATTATCAAAATTACATATTTAAAATTGAGTTACAAACTTTATAGTAAAATGTATTTTTTAAGTGCTTCTTCCAGGTAATTTCTTTGTTTATTTATTTATTTATTTTTGAAAGTACTCCCCCCCACCCACAGCAGTAATTGTTATCTTCCACTTGTGCTCCTGGTGAAAGGAACTGTCTCTCTACCATGTACATTGTTTGGCAGAGCGGGGATCTGCAGAAGCCTTGGCCTTCAGTGTAATTGCTGAGAGAATCTGTAAAGGAACGTGTCCATGCAGCTAATGCGTTTTGTCCTTTTCCCGGAGGATGCTCTCTAAACTACTGTACTGTGGCATTTGCTGCATTACATGAATGAGCACAACAGACATTCATGGCAACCTTGCAAATGCTGAAAGGCAGGATGAGTCATTTAATATATACATGCATGTCCTCAATCTGTAGGGGGTGGGTTTATTTTTTAATAAGTGAAGGTATGTGTTTATCATGTGAGAGTGTGTTATTCATAACAACCAACTCACATAACTGAGAATTCACATCCATGGGAGTCTGTGCATATTATGCACATATTTAGCACTTGTTTACAGAGAAGAGCATCATTAGTGTAAGGGAATTTATGCAGAGACTTTTATCTGGGAGTGCTCAATTAACCCTTTTTACCTACATGTTCAGGAAAATAATAGAAAACAAATGATTTCCTGGGTGTTTATATTTTTCACTATGCTGTTACATATTCTGGTTAATATTGTTTTTTTTTTTTAATGTTATGGTATTATTGTCATTTGAATATAGTGCATAAATCAAAAAATACATGCAGCCTTATTTGAAACTCTTATTGGATTACTTGAAATTTCTTTTAGATCGAAGTCTTACGAACCAAGTCAAGTCAAGTCAAGTCAAGTCAAGTCAAATCAAGTCAATTTTATTTATAAAGCCTATTATCACAAAACAGTTTGCCTCAGAGGGCTTTACAGCATACAACATCCCTCTGCCCTTAGACCCTCACATTGCCTAAGGAAAAAAAACCCAAATCTGTCATAAAGGAAACATCTCTTTATTATGGCCCCTGGTAAAAGAAAATCTTAATTCATTCTGCTTGATTTATATATTGCTTTGTATTTCATACAATTAATGTTGATAACAAACATTTTTTTATTAAAAAGTTTATTATCATAAATCCAACGTGGAATCTTGGAATAATGGAAGCACAAATACATCCATGTTATCATGTACGCAGACACGCACAAGACAATATACAGGGGCAGTCAATCATCCACCTGCCCTGCCACACCCAGACAAAACCCTGCAGTGCTGTTGATCTGTCACTGGAGGGAAGTGACTCAAAATCATATTTCTCTGACTGTGTCACTGATCTGTGAAGACATTCCTTTAATTAGGGTAGACATTGCTCGGGGCACTAAGGGCAGAGTAGATGTTTGCATGAACATGTGGGTTTGTTAGTTGTGATTAATATAGGCTGTTCTACTGCGAAGCACACATACACACACACACACACACACAGGTAGGGGGAAGGGTGTCGTAGAGATATGTGAGCCATGGTTAGATAATATGGACAGGAAAAGGAAGTAACAGCACACCAGTCAAAATAAGAAAAAAAATCAATATGCTAACTGATAGCCTCTTCACTGACTCTGCTTTACTGTGGGAATTAAAATTTCACTAATCAATCTCAACTGTTTTATGGATTGATTAAATTAGTAGGCTGTGACTGAGAATTAATAAGAAGAGAATCCACTGGATGGATTTGTCTGCGGACTGGGAATGGCAGACCAGATGGTAAATGAGCCATCAACAGTAAGCAGGCATGAGCTGATGACAAGAAAATTGTTTTGATACTGTGGAGTAGGCTGAAAGATAAATTGAATCCTATAGGATGTTCACATGCAGCACAATGTGGTGATATGTTTTTTCACAGCGAGAAGTAGGTATATTTTTATGTAACACCTGACAACACAGAAAGCAAGAAGGGAAGTGCTGGCCTATTTTCTTTTGCTGCCTTGGTATTTTGTACACTGCTCTACCATAGTGTCCTTGCAGTTTAGCGCCTAAGAAAAACAATACAACCCAAGAACAATGTGGAAACGCTCCAGTTTCTGCCAGACAAACTGAGATTTTACACTGCCAGAAGTGTGAGATAGAGTGGGAGAGTGGCTTTAATATGTGGGAGTGACAGAAAGAAGAAAAAAAAGATGGGGAGGACAGACAGTAAAATATAGAACTCTTTCTTTGGTAGAGAAGAAGAGATAAATGGCCAAATGATAGAGTGACTGGGTAGAAGGAAGGGTTGCCTCCCCCTTTCCCCTCCTCCAAACATTTTCTCAGCTCTGCCCATGCATGAGGACATTAAAAGGGCCGCACAAGCAGCCTGAAGATGGAGCATATGTTACCTGTCTGTGGCTGGCCAAGTCAAACCCCTCTCTCACTGCTGCTTAGAAAAGCTGCAGAGTGGGTGAGAAAAAGTGATAAAGATAGAGAGTGAGAAAAGGGAGGTGGGAAACAAGCTGAGAAAAGTGGAGGAACGAAAGAAAAAGGAAGAGAAAAGGACAGTAGAACTGGGAAAAAAAAGGGAGGAGAGGAAACAGGTGAAAGAGACACCGGAATTCAGACATCCCCAGAGATGTATATGTGTGTGGTTGTGGGACTCCATTCATGGAGCTCCTCTGTGGTCTTGCTGGCAGTCTGTGGCATCAAGTGCTTGAGTAATCCTCCTGGGAACACGCTAAAGCTGCCAAAGTACCATCCAGCTCCTCTTTTCACTCTTTACCACCCTCGTGCTCATCTATCTCTGTCTCTCTTTTTCCCACTTTCTCAATACTCCTCTTTCTCTTCCTTTAGTTGTTTCTTTCATTTCAGTCCCCCCTAATTGCCTAAATATCATCCAATTTTTGTTGTGTCTGCACTTGATTTTCCCGGTACGCCCGCGCTTTGCTTTTCAGGGCCTTGAATTGCGATTCATCTGCTCCTTGTCACTTTATTCCTGATGTGAATCTTCCTGATATGTGGGATTCATGCTCTTTATTGCCTATAGAATGAGTGTTTCGGTTCTCAGAGAGCAGAACAGAGTGAGGCCTTTCCCATGGGGAGACCGAACAAAGAGCCTGGCTCCCTTCACTTCTGTATGACTGCACAGGAACAGAAACAGAGGCATTCACCAGCGAGTCGGCTGCTGGGCGGCTAAACGACAGATCTGCACTAGCTATGGTCAGGATATTTCTTTAGTTTCGCTATGAGATGGCAGCGATCATTAAAGTGCTCATATAATCTGTGTTTATGGGTTAGGGATGGACCATAACCTCCAAAAGTGGAGTCATGTGTGTTTGTCATGTGCTAAAAATATAGTGAATACAGGTGGAGATGTTATTTTATCACAAAAAATGTCAGGAGCTTACTTTGTTGAGCTCAACGTGCAGGATAGACACAATAACATATAATACAGCGTATTAATTAAACAATCATACAAATAAAACACATTCAGACAGACAAAATGTCATACATTTAAGAGATGAAAAGAAAATATACCTTAAAGAATCAACAGTTTAAATATCAAGAATTCTAATAACGTAAATGTATAATTAAAAAAACAAAACACAAAATAAAATTAAAAAGAAAGAAAAGAAAATGAGCCAAAAACATAATGTACATTAAGTTTTCTATTGATTTTTCTTATAAAGTAAACAATTTGCATGTGTTATTGAAATATCCGATTCTAATTTTTTTTTTTTTGTATTTGTTAAATGTTACTTCAGCTTTGTAGTACTTTTTAGCATTGTCCGTAAAAGTAAAGTTTGAGATACAAATGACTATGTAGCCAGTGCAAAGACCATGGGAATTTTTCCTTTCATCTCATCTGGAGGACACAAGTCAGAGTCATGGTTCGAGTAGTACACGTGTAGTAATAGCATACCAAGTCCACAAGTTGAACAAATTTCCATCATAACTTAGATAAGAGGGTTTGGCAAACACATCATCAAACACATGATCAGTACACAAACAAGTTCCCTCTCACACGTGGACCCATGTGATCTGGTTAACAGTGGCTGTTTCTGCTCCTATTTAAGTAATTCAATCTGTGGTTTTTATTTCTTCTTTTCAAATGGACTCAGCAGAATTAATATCACATTAACACACTGGCATTAACATACTGGGTGTGGGGCCCAGGAGGGGATTGAGTCACTGTTTACTGTGGTACAGTGAAGGACTCATCTCACCCACCCCTCCACCACTTCCACTGTCCTCCTCCTTCCCGAAAACCCCAAACCACCCACATCTCATTGGCACCTGCTACATCGGAATTCAGGTCAGCAGGGGGAGTCACGAAATTGCTCTGGGAGTGATTGGTAAAGAGACGAGGGGCTGAAGGGGGGGGATGGTCTTTGTTTTGTTTCTTCTCTTGGCACCAAAGACCATGCCATTGAGAACAACCGACCCATTGTTTGGCAACAAAAGAATCATAATTAAAGCACATTAAAAGATTCGTTCAAAACGAATAAGACTTCATTGGAATGATTGTCACAAGTTGCAGTCTGACAGATTCACACTGGTAATCAGATGGAGTTACTTTTGGTTTCGTGCCATTGCTCTCTGAACCTTATGCCTTGACACAGACAGTTATATCAGACATTAAAGCAGTAAAATAGTTCACTTTCACTTGAATTTAAGAGATATTCAATGTATTATAAAAGTCAGACAGTTCCAAATACTGGACTTTGTGACCTTGCAGAATGAAAAGCTCATTGTTAGTTAGTTAATCTTTGTTAACCTTTAAGTCCATTGCAACACAAAACTGTAATGCAAGAACATTTAGAAATCTGTTCATTTTTATAGTTTCTGTTTAACTTCTTTTGAGCTATTTGAAAAAAAACCCAAAATGAATTATATTCTGTATGACTTGCTCTAGCTGCCTCCCTCCTCATATCCTTACTTCTGGAGTAAAGCTTTTATGACAGTTTCATAATGAGGATAATGGAGGGATCAGTGAATGGGGAATAAAAAGCTACAGGATGAATAAAGGAAAAAAAAGGATTTGATGATGCCTAGAGTTTCCATATGGTGACAAAGATGTAGCTGGATATCATTTCACATTTAATCCTCCTGCCATTAGCAGAGGTCGGACCTCATCAGGAATACAGAGAAAAAAAAGAAACAAAAACATATGTAAAAAAGTGAATCTAAGTTAAACTGGTGTCATTGCCCACTTCACCCACTCCCCCTCCCACTCTCACCCACCTTCCTCTTCCTTTGCCCCTTTTTACTATTCCACAAATCCTCAATTAAGTGCGTAATGGGCCTCTGAGGCAGGTTTGTGTGCTTCTTTGTTCGGCACTGGGGGATCGGCCGGCATTAATGTTCCTCTTGAGTATGTAAATAGCCCGAGCTGTGGGAGCGCAGACCAGAGCTGCCACTTGTCCGCTTAATCGCAGAGAGCTCCATCACTTTCCGACATTTTAGGGAGCCAAAGCGGGACATGCATGAGAACTTCAGCACCAAGTACAATGCCCACACTCGGAGGAGTAACCTCAGCACCCATGTCCACCTCCCACTTCTTCCGGAATAAACCCCTTTTGCTCTCTCTCCCTCAGGACCCTTTACCCTCACCCCCTCTACCCCTCCCCTCACCCCCAAAAAGGCCCTCACCCCTCCTACTTCATGCATCCCCAACCAATCCCAGTGTGTGCTGCTCCCCACATTTCAGCCTATCCCATCCCGACGAGCCCAACTGATAGACCCGACAGTCTAGTTTTGTTTACCTCAACCACTTGTCCAGTGGAACACACAACAATCCCCTTCATTGCATGTTTGTCAGCCCCCTTTTCAGAACTAAAAGAGGAGAGAGAGAGGAGGGGGGTTACAAAAACAAAAACGAAGGAAACAATTAAATTGCCCCTCCTCCCCATGAACCCTGTCCTAGCGGTTTCCCAGCTCTAGATTCTGTGAACTAACTTTGAGGCCTGTAAAGTGGCCCATTATTCTAGTAGAGGTGGCGTGTTCCAAGAGCGGCTTGCCTCAATGGCTGATGAACACAGAGAGGGTTTTGTTAGGAGGTTTTGGCTCACCACATTATGCACTGGTTAATTAGGAGTTGCATCTATCTATCAATCTATCTATCTATCTATCTATCTATCTATCTATCTATCTATCATTTCCTCCTCCATGTCTGCCAAAATTATGATATCTTGCGATGCAGCTTTATACACGATACATATACGATTTGTGCTGTTCCACCATTTTTAAAATGTCTTCATTGTCGCCTGCATTGTATCTGGCTTGAACTATGTTTCACTACCCCCACGATCTCCAGAGGCAAATCTCTGTTTAATTCATGGTATGAATGCCGTCATATTGCTCAACCTTACCTACAAACCTACCTACCTACATCTAAAAAATTGAGAAAAGGTTATAGGAATTATTCAAGTTTAATGTAAAGTTGAATTAATTTAAATCCATCTATAGTATATTCAAATCAGCTTCACATGCTGTCCACTGTACAGAATCCTTTTGTATCCAGATGGATCTTGACATCACTGGGAATCCTTGCTCCTCTTATAATAGTGGAGGATTACAGTGAACCGGGATTTCGGGGAATTTGTGTTGTATGCCTTAAATCTCGACTGAAGGGGGGTTTTACCATCCTCTGAGCAGGCTAAGATGAGTGTGCTCCGGGGATTTGGCTGTGACTGGGATCAAACAGTGGAAATGTGTTGAAAATGCTTTCACCCAGAGGTTGTGATGATGATTGACTGTGACTACAGGCTGGCTGTCATAATTAGGTGGAGGAAAAAGCCTAAGCGAGCGCTCTCAATGGCATTCCACTGCTGCGTGTGACTGAAAAAATGTTTACATAGTTTGACAAAGTATGCGGTGAATAGTGACGTGGAAAGAAAAACAATGAGCTGAGGAGCAGCGGGGGTCCCTCTGGGGCTTTTCACGTGCAAAAACAGTCAGTAAACGGCAGTGATTAGCTCTTATTTTCACAGCGTTAAAGTGTTATGAAAGAAGAACCCCTGGCTCATGTGTATACATGATGTGGTCCTGAAAGAACAGTGTCAGTGAGGTGGTCCTGAAAGGAAAGCAGGCTGGCAGTGTTAGAGACCTGAAGTCATACTTAGACTTACAGTACAGATTTAAGTTGAAAGGGTAAAAAAAAATGAATTGTTTACAAACCACACACATTTCTTAAATCACCTTTAGTCTTTAGCTTTTTAGAATTACCGTATGATATCTGCATTCCATGTATCACTGCACTTGTTGATTAAAATCCTGTTTGCTGCACTAATACAGCTGACCAATGCTCAGGCTCAAGCCAGGTTTTTCATACTCCACTGGTTTTGTCAGTATCCCCGTGTGTCAATACCTGGAGACAAGAGCGCAGTTCCAGATATCGGCCTCTGCTGAAATGTGTTGTCTGTCAGACATGCACAGCAGATGAAGGCCCTCTTTTAGTTGATACAGTATGTTGTGACAGGAATGACATGTCGCATATATACATGTGTGAAGGAGAAGGAGAAAGGAAAATCAAGAGGAAAGGGGAGGAACACAGTGACAGACAGACTGTAATGAGAGAGAGAAATGCATACTGTAGAATGAGAGACTGTCAGTTCTGTCACACTTCCCTGCTTTCCTGATATGCTTCCCCATTGCATTCTGGTCATTCTTGATGTTATGTGTTTTCCTCTGCAGAAACACAGACAAGGAGTGTTGCAATTAAAAAAAAACAACAACAAAAGCAAAACACTCACACACACATACAGGGACCTTTTAGAAATGTGTGTACAATAAAAGCCCCATAAAGTCCATGTCTACATATGTTTCAGTTTAATAATATGAATTGCATTACATCCAGCCAGTAGATATCATATGATGCATTTACTAAAAGCACAAGAATAATTGAAACCAAACACTACTGCGTGAAATATGTTGTAATGTATGTCTAGGAATTTTATAAAATAAATGGTTCTCTCATTTGCCTTAATTTTTTTTTGTTTTTTAATTAGCAATTTACTGAAAACATTATCTTTTGCTGACCGTAACCAAAGTGGTTTTGCTGCCAGGACAAGAGTTGTCACTTTTATTTCATTTATTTTTTTGTTTTTAGTAAAATGTAACCAAAATCACTGTCTTACCATAAACCCCTAAACCTAAGATAGAAGCAGGGATGCAAAGCCAAGGCTCTCATGTCTCGATTCTTCACTTTGTATGCCCACCATCTTCCTCAACCACCTCCTTCCAAAGCCTATATAACTGACAGAAACATTGTCTTTGAAAATAATCCAGGCAGCAATTACGTTGCCACAACAATGTAATTAAGAAAGCTGTTCAGTAATATGCAAACAAAATTTCTAGGAAAAAGGGTTGGATCTACCACAGCCTACAACCCCTAAAAATTTTACGTAGAATACAAGCCTTTAGGATTTGGCGAGTCATGTGCTAGAAATGTATATATGTGTGTCTGTGTGTGTGTGGTAATTTGGCTTAGCTGGCCGATGTAATGAGGTGTGTATGTGTGTGCAGGAATGCCCTTTCTGTCATCACTGCGGGGTGGTGTGAGGAGAGCGGGGCATGGCCACTGCTGCAGGCTGTGCTCAGTCCCTACAGACTCCAGTGTTTAATTAGTGAGAGAACATCCATCCTCTTTAGCTCTCTTATTGGCAAATCCTGAGTGAGCCTGTAACCCCCTCAGCCCACCTTGAATATCACAGGACTGGACCAACCAAGATTTATGACCACAGACCACAGTATGCATGTGTGTGTTCTTCTTTTGTTATGTGCTCCCTCAAACGTGAGTGAGAGGAGGGTTATACAGCCAGAGTAATTGGTGTAGCATCCACGTATATTTAAATTTGAGAGTGTGGCAGGTGAGTCTAGTGATGTATGAAACGTGATTTGTGCACTAATCTCATTTCGCAAGGCCAGCTGCCCAACACAGATGTCAGCTCTTAATGTATCCACAGATAACCTGATAACATAGACACCTTTAATATACTGTATTTGTAGTGACACGCTACATCTCGTTCTCTGCTTCAATTGATTGCTTTAATCTGACCTTCGTCCAACCCTTTCTCTCAACCCTCACTTATTTTCTCATGTTTGCAATACCGTTCTTTTGTTTCCATCCTTACCTTCATCGGCCACACCTTCCTTTTTCCACCCTCCCCTCTTTTTCCTCTACCCTTCCCCCATACATTGTTACACATCTATCTTTATATGCTGTTCTTGCTGTTCCCCCCCTCCCAACCTTCCCTCTGTCTACTATATGCCTCTCTCTCGCTCTGCCTCTGTCATTGCCCTCCTAGTAATGCAGCGGGTATACCATAGCTGCTGTTGTAGTAGGGGGTGGGGTGGTCTTTCCTTACTGGCAGATTTAATGAGCTCCTGTGGGGATCGGACCGAAGCCATCAAAACCTGCGTGCTGCTATATAGCCAGCTCTGTTTAACAGATGCGCCTTTGCTAATGATTGTAGCATGTTTCATATTCAGCCGGCAGCTATAGGAGAAAAGAGATGAGTGTTGTCTGCAGTAGGTGTGCAGCCCCTCATTGGACAGAAGAGGTCATGGCGAAGTGCTGTCAGAAAATCTCACATGACCATGGATTATCTTCTTTTCTCCACTGATCTATCATCTGTTGGGCAAAAGATGGAGGCTGGGATAGGGAATGCTGCACTGACAGTAACAAAATCCTTTTGGTTGCATTTTTTAAGAGCACCTGGGAGGAAAGAGACCTAAAGGTGGAGGTGGAGAGGAAATTACATGTTGGGCCGAGTATTTGTTTATAATTGAGTACCCAACTGTAGCCCCGGCTGTGAAGTGGATTGCGGTTAGATCGGATGCCATCAAACTAAACCTATCTGCAGATATTATCCAGATGAATGGGAATCACCCGATTCAGCCCTATGACAACCACTCCCCAGCATAATAGCCTGTTAGCACATAATTACAGTGGGACTGGTCACATCTGAGAGACCTATGCAGACTACAACACTAGCCTCAGGATTCCCAGAGGCTCTCTCTAATGACTGCCTCATTACAGACACAAAGAGCTGTGCCAAACAAAGGGAAACCTTAGAGGATGCTGAGGGACAGGCACGTACAGTGTGGCACAATCATGCCTTGCCAGGATGCTGATGCACCCTGATTGTAAAGTAGAATGCTAAAAATGGAAAATTTGATAAAGGCATAAGAAACAGGAGCTACACTGTTACAGCTGTTAAAAATAATGTGAAAAGGAATTTGCACATTGCTGCACATAATGAAGAGCAAATGGGGATTTGTATTATTCAGTGGCTTTGTTACAAAAAACACAGACACAGAGATCTGCCAAATAAGGAGGATTTGTTCAAAGTATGTGTTTGTGAATTCTTATGAAAACTCAGACTGTCTAAAATTTGTACAGTAGTTACATGGTATTAATTTGAAGTGATATGGGTGGCTTTTAAGGACTATTGATAGCTGCAGTGCTGGAATGCCACATACTAACCTCATAATCACCAAGGATCAGTTGTTGTAAAAGCAGCTCCATCAGCACTATAGCTCAGATCAACCTGAGCTGAGGCCTGACCTGGTGTCACTGAGCTTGAATTGTTCACTCTGCTGTTTGGAAGGGTTAACTCTTCAAGACCAGACCACCCAAATCTATCCAAGGTAATAATCAACCCAAGAACAAAGTATTAAACAGATCAGTAGCTAAACAATTGACAGTCATCGTCATCCATATAAGCATTTTCACATTATTCTAATTGTAATTTTCCAATAAATTTGGAAAATTATATTTAGATAAATGTATATATATATATATAGTAAGGAGTATTATCCCATTCCTACAATTCCCATTGATCACTATAGTACAAAAGACAAGCTTATGCTGCTATTAATATTTTGCTTAGTCTGTTTCATTGAAGCAAAAATCTAATTTACACTAGTTTTAAGTAAAACATTACAGATTTATAATTACAAATTACACTGTGAATGAACACATTGTTTGCTATTACAGAATCCCATCCTTTAGAATCTGTTATTTTCTTGATTAATTATGTTCTTCATTCAGTCCAAAAAACAGTGAGTAACAGCACAGAGTTGACTTGAGTGACTTGATCTGCAAAAATATGCTTTATTCAGTGTGCAGTACCTTTGGATCTATTCCAGTCTTTGATCAGATTGGATTGTCACTCCATGGTTCACCTGGAAGAGGTTCAAGACAGCTTTCAAGTGGACCACAGAGTGACTCTGCAAACCAACATTTTTTAGGGTCACTCTGTTAAATTAACCAAATCAAGACAATAAAGGGTCTGGCTCACCTACATGGATGTTGTATTACTTAATAAAGCAACACACGGTCTGACTAAGTGTGTTGTCTGCTTAAGATGAGCCGCTAGATTTGAAACACACACACATTGACACAGTTAAATTAATCTTATGTGTCTTTGTACATTTTAAAACATTTGTCTTCAAAAGATAAACTAAATGAGAAAATGGTACATTTAGTTGGGTAGGTTCTTCATAAACGTATGAGAATAACAACAAAGGCCAATGTGATTGTTGTTTGGTATTTGAGATAAATAACTGCAAAGTTTTAGGGCAACTTCCTGATGAGGATTTGTTTTGCCACGGTCCCTCTACTCAGAGGAGATACTTTGTCTTAGCAAGCAGCGCTCTTAGAGGACCTTTTATGTTTTGTTTTGTTTTGCTCCTGAAGAAGAGTAGGTTACCATGCTGATAGAATAAACCAGATTTGCATGACAGTCCACACATCTTTCCATCACTATCTATCACTGAAGGCATTCATCCCGACAACCATCTAGGGATACATAATTGAGAGGTGTAGGGTGACAAAGCTTCCCTTTCTTCAGATGCTGGAATTTATCTCCCACTTCCTATGCACAGCACAACCTGAAGTGTTTGCTGAGAGCTTCATTTTGGAAGAAGGGGGGCTTTTTCACAGCTCCTAGGCAGCCAGTATGTGTGAGCCCGTTTCTTCCCACTGCATGGCAAGTGGCTGTGAGGCCCAGGGGGGCCAGATATATCCGGAGCCTGGCCCGGCTCCAGTTGTCTTTACCTCACAGTATATTGTGATGCTCCAGTCATGAGAACAGGCATCGGGCCCCTCGGGAGACCAGTGGGAAACTTGTTTTCTCATTTACATCTTTCTCTGTGCTATTGCATGGATCCCAACAACCTGAATTAGATGTGTATAACCACGCAATGGAAATGTATGCACGTGTTATGGATGGCAGTGGGGCATTGCACGGCAAATCCGGTGACAGAAGCTCATTAATTATGCAGGATGGACAACAGAGATACTCTATGTAGAAATGTGTGTAGTGAACTTTCATAAGTATTTGAATGCATTATAAATGCATCACGTCTTTGCCTTTGGAATGACATTTTCATTGGTGAGGTTAAGATATTATGTGTCTGTCCATCTACTAATCTTTCAAGCTGTATCCCATCTTTATATGGTGTGTGTGCAGGCTATTTGTTTGTATGCCATGTTTGTGTGTGTGTGGCTGCGAGCTTCCTCTTTCCTCTTCATCCCCTTCTCTTTAAGCCGCAGAGTGTTGCTAGGACAACCCCTCGTGGTCCTTGCTGCATCGCAGTGGTCCTCAATGCCAGCACTCAGGGAACCTCCTCGCACTGGGAAGGCAGCATAAAATCGGGATAATCGCCGTCGATTATGGGACACAATGGGCTGCCGCTTCTGAAAGATTCATTCATCCTGGAAAAAGAGACTGTGGAGGGGGAAAGAGAAAGGGGCGCCTTGGTCCCTCCGCTGCTCTCCCACGGTGGGCACAGGCATGACATCAGTGGCCTGAAAGAACTGGCATTCTGGACATGCCCACTGCCCCCCCCCCCTCGCTATACCCTTATACCCCCTCCCATTCCCACCTCCTCCCTTCCTTTCTCGCCCCTGCCAGTTTCGATGCAGTGCTTGGCCGGGCGAGTTGGGGCCACTGCCACTGTTTGCGTGTGAAACAAAGCCCCTCAGAAGGACGAGAGAGGAAGCAGAGAGCTTCACATGGTACCAGCCAAGAGCAGGGATGGCTGCCTCAGCCTTCCCCTCACAGGCCCCTCTTTTGGCTGAGAGGTGCTAGTGTGACCCCAGTACCCCCTTCTCCCCGAGTGTCCCTCTTACTCCCCGATGTAACCCCTTCTTCTCTGTCCTACTCTGTCGCTCTCATCCCTGAAAATACTCCCTCTTCCCTGAGAGGGCCCTTTCAAGAGTATGACATGTCAAGGGATTTAGGATGAATGATTTCTCATGACACAACCTTAGCCGACAGGGATGGGATTCCTCCAGCTTTTGTTGTGCGGTTGGTCATTTGTTTGAAGAGGAAATAGCTTTCCAACACATTTCCCTAATTAGAATAATGTGATACTGCTCAATACGACGTGAAGTCCCATGCTGCTGGGAGACTGGAGGGAAATCAGCGTGACACCATCCTCACATGAATCACGTTGGTCATTTGTGCTTCGGAGTTCAACAGTTTGGAGTTTTGGTGAATAGTGGGGATACTTAAATCCATATGTTGGAATGTTTGACTTGACTGTGTGGATCTTATTTTGTAACTATATTACCTTTTTAGATCAGTATTAATTGAGGTTATTGAGGACATTATATATCTATTAAGGCTGTCAAACAATGAATTTTTCAAATACACAGTTAATCACATTTTTTTAATTGTATTTTTTCAATTAAATTATTTTGCATTTCAAAACTGTTTTGAAGTATTGACAAGGTAAAGTAATTCTTACAAGATTGTCTTGATCAGGAATCCAGTGACGGCAAAAAAGTGCATCTAACTAGCATAACGTGGGCATGTCTGTAAGAAAGAGACTCAGGGGTACCCAAAAAAACCCCCAATATCAATCAGATATTTTGATATCAGAGGTCAGGGGACCCATGTGAAATGGTCGTGCCATTTTTCCATGTCAAAATTCAGTCTAACTTTGGAGCACTATTTAGCTCCTTTCCTGAGAAGCTAGCATGATATCACTGGATTCCTCAGGTCTTTTATTTTTATAAGATACCAATATCATCATTCTAACTTTAAAACTCAGCCCAGTACGTCCTCTTAAAGATAGGAATGTCAGCGAGCAATAAAAGCAAAAAAAAAAAAAAAAAAAGTGTTAGGCATGGAGCTTCATTGCATTGCACTTGCTGATAGCTTCTAATATTTCTATATTGTATGTGTCTTTGAATCTAGTGATTTGGGCCTTTTTATGTGTGACATAATGTAGAGGTCTAAACATACCTCATAATTTATGCTCTGTGGCTCGGGCATGACATAATATGTTGCAGTAAACAGTAACCTATCATCTGCTGCCCATCGCAATGACCTCAAAGCTTCACAACTGCAACATTATGACATTAAGTCTTATGTTCATCATTCCTGTGCCATTTATTCCCCTTTCAGCAAAAGGTCTACTACTGTCCGCACTGTGCCATTAGCAGGCATCATCATGCTCATCTCCCTGGCCTTTCCCCCACTATCCCGTGTAGTCTGGGAGCATCTCTGGGGGGGATTACGGTGTCCAGGGAATAGAGGGTCCCTGAGGGATTTGACTCTTAAGCTCAGAAATTGACTCCTCCCTCCACTTCATCTTTTGATTTATTATTTATTTCTAGGTTTGTTGTTTTGTGTGTGTGTGCGTGTGAGAGAGAGAAAGAGAAAGAGAGAGATATGTGTGTGTAACTGGTTGTGGGTGGTGGTGGAGTCAGGGGGTGGGGGCTGAGGGGGGCTTTGCAGACTTCAGGATGGGGCAATTCAGGTTGCTTTGGCTGTGACTGGGTCTTTCGTCTGGGCTGTGTTGACTCGCTCCTCTGTGGATGCTTTGGAAGAGTTGGTGGAAAGCTGAGAGCTGCTAGCTGTCAGCAGAGCTCTTGTGTTTTTGGGCCACTGGCTATACCTGCATGGGACCTTACCTGCTGACATCTGGCAACAGTTTTTAATGGAGCAGTTGTGATCCAACTAACGACTTCTCATGCTGATTCCCTCATAAATACCAAAGGCTGGAGATTTGATCCTGGTCAATGTATATAGCACTTACCTCAACTCCAACAGAAATGAAGTAAGTACCTGCATCCCACTTGCAGTTTAAGGCTTAATCTACTTTTACTTTGTCTCTTCTTCATATTGATTCAATGTAAGCAGTTTTATTTTATGTAAAAGTTAAAAGTAAACATGACCTGCTGATGTAATTTAAATAAGTAAATGACTATATTAAGTACAGCAAATAAGCTAAATATGCAAGGAAGCCTCTCTTTTTTTTAACTGAAAGGCGATAACATTTTGGATTATTTAATCTTTTAGATTTTAAATCACCTTGGATGACACCAGGTGCTGTTTTGTTAAGGCCATCATTAATTCTTCATGGCTTTACAGTCCTGTAATGCAATTAATCTGACTAAGCCCTCGGCTGAGATTAACTGGTTTATAAGTTGATCCCATCAGAGACTGAGGAGAAGAAACTGTGTGGATGTGTGTGTCTGTGTGTGCATCTTTTTTTGACTATTTGTCAAATCATTTTAAAATCACAGAAACTTAATTCAAATGTAGTGAACATCTTATTTGCATTTATTATATTCCATTACTTACTGAATGTATCCCAAAACTTGTAACCTAATATCCTAATATCTCAGAATTAGTCTTCATGGCATTCTTCAATTCTTAACTCATGGCTTGAATTGAATCAATGTTGAAAGTACATACACTAAGGAGAAGATTTCCATGCATCAAAGTAGTTCTAGAACATAAAAAAACACATTGTACTTTCTAGCTGATGTGAAATGACAGTCCTCTGCTGTAGCTGATTACTCTGTGCTGTACATTTTTTCATCTATCATCGGGTTGCACAAGCCCACTCTCTCATCTGTCACTGACTTAGTGAGAGAAGCGCTAATGAGAGGATCATGACAGAATAATATCCGACCTCAGTGACGTCCAGCGTCTGCTTCCTCTCTCTCTCTTCGAGCTAAAAATAATGAAAGCGAAAGAAAAAGGAGGAAAATTCAATTAACAACACTCATCACTCTCGTGGAATGGGATAACCAATTTTTCAGGGTTTTATTCCTGGGGTTTTACTAATTCATCCAGCTATCAGCTGAAGTATGAAATAATGGTAGCTACTGTTTGCCTGCTCTTTGCATTTATTTTCTGTAACTAACACTTCACTTTGAAATTAATAAGAGGAAATGGGACTAGTCCATCTGTGTGCCTTGAAGCTGACCAGGTGGTCTTCCTATAGCCAACCTCACAAAGCAGCAGTACACAAATCTGTGTGTGTAAATTTGCAAGTGTGTGTGTGTGTGTGTGTGTGTGTGTGTGTGTGTGTGTGTGTGTGTGTGTGTGTGTGTGTATGTCCATGTGAAATTATTAGTTTCTACTTACACAACAACAATAACACCATAAAGACCCTTTGGTTGTGAGGAAGTTTCCAAGCGTTGCCTATTGATTTGAGCTCCCTGTCTTGCCTTTGATCAAGTTTCAGCTTTGAAAAAAACTTGACAGCCAACATGATTAATATCTATGAAGTGTTGGGACTTCATAGCAGACTATGGAGGGAGGGTGAGAGGACAAAAAACATTCACTCCAACATTAGGCTTCCATTTGTGAGTCTGAGGCCATGAACCCCAGGGGTGAGGTGAAAGGTCAGAGTCACATTAATTCTTCTTTGCTTTTCTTTGTATATCCACATTTCCATGGACTTAATAGGGATGAATAGGAACACTGAGACATTTCTATATCCTCACAGAGCAAAAAGATGTCAAACAGAGGAACATAATTTGATAGATTATTCCTGCGACTTGTTGAGGAGATGATGAATCTAAATCTCTGACAGAGTTATTGAATACCTGCCTAACTGGCATGTGACAGACACAGCTGGCTCTCTTTGCAGTAACACACACATTCACACCTCGATGGGGCTGCAAAAGCTGCTCTGTGCTTCCTATGATGGGAAATCACTTTTCATTCAGCTAATTAGGCTGCATGACTGAGCCTGTTCTTCTTACTATTGTGTTTGAGGTTTTGTGTGCTTCTAAATTTACTGTGACACAATCATAACGGAGTGAGAGAATGTATGAGGGCGAGTAAGTCTTAACAGACAATATGTTTTCTTCTCCTGAAGTTGGCATCACTTTCACTTTTTCTCACTGTCACAAGGAGATTTTTGTCTCAGTGAACCACCTCATAGAGTAATTAATTTAAAAAACACACCAGGCATGATGCAGTATTTTGAATGTCTCCCTAATTTAACTTGGTTTGAAACTTGTATTCAAACTCATCTTCACTGTTTGTTCTGTGTATGTTAATGTAGTGAATATACAGTACTTTTTCAGAATATTAAATCCATGCCATTTCTTCATGCATGATAAAATTATCCTAGAAGTTATTACATTCCGTACCATATACACATGCCTTTAAATTTTCAAATCAGAATATAGAATTTTTTTACACAAACCTTTATTAATAAATGCCATGAAATGCTATGTTTTGGAAGTATCACCCCCGAAAGGACTGTTATGTTGCAAGTGCCAGCTTGTCGTCAGCTTCCATCTGTTGGACGCTAGTAACCATGGAGAGCATTGGAGTGACAGCTTGACAACACACTTTAATGCTTATTTTCTGTCTATCATTCACTGTTTTCTTTTTTACTATATCAGACATGTAATTGTAGAGACATTATGCACCTCAAAATTATTTGATTTCTGCTGTATTTCTTTTTAGAATAATTAGAATGAATTTTTCTTTGCCATATGGTAAATAAATAACAGTTGCAATTGTTCCTTCTCTCTTTCACAGTGCCAACAGTATGCCTAAACAAGTTGAGGTGAGGATGCACGAGAGTCACCTGGAGCCCATTGAGGCCAGGCCTCAGTCCAAATGTGCCAAAATCTGCTCCAAGATGTTCAAGAACCTTCTGCTCACACTCACCATCCTTGGTAAGTCATCTTGTTGTTGGTTTATTTTTGTTTTCTCCTTTCATCTCTTCAAGACCTAATAAAAAGCAGAGAGTGCTAGAGACGGGCGCCGACCACCACTGAGCTCGGTGTTCTGTTAACTCAGAGCTCAATTCTGCAGCTAGCTGTTAATATGAGAAGGAGATGCCATCTGTGCTTGCTCGGTGTACCAGACAGTAAGATGACTGGGTGTCCTGACCTTCCCTAGCTCTGTGCCACCTGTTGCTATCAAACGCTCCCTGCAGCACTGAACATCCAAACAGCCTCTGGTGGTGCATGAAAAATATTGTGATTATAGCGGTGGCCTACCACGCCACAGGGGGAGATTTAATGAAAAGAGGAAAAGGGCACAAAAGTATTCATGCAGTTTATGGGTACAGGCCACATTTGTGTTAAACCAGCACATATCATGTATGCTTTGTTGTGTCTGACAGCTTTGTGGTTCCTCCCAGTCTTATATATCATTATATAAGCATAGGCTGTGAACCTGTTAAAGCTGTACAAATGCATGTATGTATGTATAATTTACTTAGCCGTGTGTGTGCGCCTATCTAGCTGTATCTTGCTTGCATAGATGTGTGTTTGTGTGAGCATGTGTAATGTGTACATCTCACCCCACTTGGCAGGCCTCTTGCATAGCAAGTGAGCCAGCACGATCATTGATCATCTGTCACTTGGCAGATAAGAGCCTGAATGGGAACTTGCAAATGGGCCAAAGAGAAGGCACAGGAAATCAAGTGCCATCCAAAACCATTGGGTGTGCAGAGTCCACAGGATGCTGCTAGACTGGAGGATAGATTGAAGCACAGAGGACAATTTACAATTTAAAAAAAAGCTGGAGGGCTTCTTATTCCAGTTTGTGTTATTAAACAGCGTCTCGGCCTGTCTGATCTTTGGCAGTGGTGTGCTAGCAGAGGAAGTGCAGCCCTCAGGGGGCATGCTGGAGTTTTGTGTGGCCTGAGATGGACAGGCACAGAGGCCAACTACTAGGCCTGGTGGACTGGGCTGCAGGGGGTTTAGAGCACACAGAGGTCATCTCAGCTTTCATGTGGCAGGAAAAGAAATGTTAGATGGAAGAGGCATGTGTCAAAGGTCAGCATTGGCTTTGTTAAGGAGGAAATGATTTTTCAAATGACAGTGTTTTCAGGCCAGAGGATGGGCAAGGTAGCAAAGAATCCACTGGATGGCAGAAATATCCCAGTGAGGATTAGGGTCAACCGCCTCCTTTTCTCCCGTTTATTGAATCCTTGTATTAGCCTCTTTTACTTGCCCTGCCACAAAGTGAAAAATCCTCGAAAGCATTTTGGGTGTGCAGAGATTACAGATGCTTCACCAGAAAATCTGACATGCTGCCTCCTTTCTACTGCTTCAAAGAGATCTCATCTTAATCCTCCATGAGCTTTACTCTCTCTCAGCAGGTTTCTGTTTTATCTTCTCAACTCACTCTCCTCTCTAAGCATGTTATTGACAGCCTGTTGTAAAGCTGCAAACTTCTGAATTGATATAGCAGGGGTCAGCTCATTTGTTATTTCAGAGATTATATCTAAGGTTTCCATTCAAAAGCAAAATCTGATTATCTTCCCTCTGACTTCTCAATATCTGAATAAATGTTTGATTCTCTTCTGCTTTTCAGTTGTACAGTTTTGCAGTTTCACTCACTCACAACCCTCCTTGCTCTTCAGGTGTGATCTTGGGAGCTGTAGCAGGGATGTTGCTTCGTGTCGCTTCCCCAATCCACCCAGATATTGTCATGGTGATTGCTTTTCCTGGAGACATCCTGATGAGGATGCTGAAGATGTTGATCCTGCCACTTATCATTTCCAGTTTAATCACAGGTGCAGTATGAATGATTACTTATGGCAAATAACATATTGTCACAAAAATATAGGATATTTTAGGTATTTTACTACTGCAGTTGAATTTTATCTTTACAGACTCAAAATAGATACCAGGGAAAAGCCCTGTTATTGTTGTAACCCCAGTTCTTAAATCATAAGTGACAGTATTTTGTGTAATGCGTCATGCCTTGCATCATACTCATGATCAAACATCATTATGCAAGCTCCTAATGGTCTTTGCATCCATCCTCCATGGCCCGCAGTATTAAGTCAACATTTCCATGCAATAAGTCTAAGTAATTACCAGGTAAACATGATCTTGCTTGTTTTGGCTGCAGGTCTGGCCGGCTTGGATGCTAAATCCAGCGGTCGCCTGGGCACCAGAGCTATGGTCTACTACATGAGCACCACTGTTATTGCTGCTGTCCTGGGAGTCATCCTTGTGTTAGTCATCCACCCTGGCAACCCCAAACTTAAAGAGAATCTAGGCGAAGGCGAGAAAAACGATGATGTATCCAGCTTGGATGCCTTCTTCGATCTGATAAGAAACCTGTTTCCAGAGAACTTGGTGCAGGCTTGTTTCCAACAGGTAATGGAAGACGTTATTTATTTGTTTATTTAACCTTCATTTAACCAGGCAAGTTATTAGGAAACAGTTCTTATTTACAATGGCAATAATAAATAAGAAATGATACAAATGCTGAAGTTTGACTATCGGTTCAGGTGTAATTGCTTATGAAGTGTGACACATATCTGAATGTCACTGTCAATCTTGGTAAGTGGCATCCTTTAATATGGAATGTCATTTGTTATCCCATATTAATGAGAAGAGAGATTCACAAGCTTGTGTGTCTCAAAATAGGCAGGCTTGCACAGATTAAGTGTCCTTTGACTGTCTTTAAAGCCGACAGCTTCATGATTATTGATCGTTGAGTGGCCTTATGTCTTAGGAACAATGGTAATGTAACAAAGTAATAAAACTTGATTACAGTTCTTAAGTATTTTCTGGGAGTATCTGTACTTTACTTGAGTTTTAATATTTCTGTCAACTTTTACTTTTACTCCATTTTATTTTCTAAATAAAATGTATACTTTTACTGTACTACATTTCCCCTAAGCATTTTAGTTACTTACTACAAAAAAGGAAGGAAGGAAGGAGAGAGGGCACAGATGGAAAAATGAAGGAATTGAAGGGAAGAAAAAAATTGATTTGGTACTTTAAATCCTTTAGTTGTGCGAAAAAGCCCCTGTTTTTCTTCAAATGTACAAAAGGCTCAATTTTTAAGGTAGTGTATGTTACAAAGAAGTAAATGTCAGAATTCTCAGAAGTCTGATTGCTTGCATTTAGCAGTACTTTTACTTGAAATACTTAAGTAAATGTAATATCATAAAATTACTTTTTACACTTAAGTACAGTGAGACTTATAGACTTAAGAATTTTAAGACTTATAATGCAGTAATTTTCTAATAGGTAACTTTAACTTCTGCCAAAGTCATTTTCTATCAAGATATCTGTACTTTTACTCAAGTGTGGCTTTCTGGTACTTCATCCATCACTAATTAGGGAACATCATACCTGACTCCAGTATTGGTCATCAAACTCACCACCATTAATCTTTCCTCCTTCAACTCAGATTCAAACCGTCACAAAGAAGGTAGAGGTGGTTATTGAAGAGGAGGTCAATGCCACCACTGTGGAGGGTCTGGTGGCTAACATTACCAAGGAGCCTCAGTTCATCGTCAAAAAGTCTCTGCAGTTCAAAAGTGGCATGAATGTCTTGGGTATGTAGCCAACTGAAAACACTCACAGTATATGTACAATAACCTTAAACAGGACTAAGAGTATAGCAGCTCTGTGAGGATGTACTAACACACAGGAGTGCTTTGAGCTAAATGAATATCAGCATGCAAACAATGACAACATGCTGATGTTTAGCGGGTATAATGCTTTGCATGTTCATCATCTTAGCTTAGCATTTTATCATGCTAACTTATTCTAATCAGCATTAAAAATAGCAGATGCTGATGGAAATGTCATTAGCTTTGCATGCATTTGGTCATAAGCCAATGTATACACACTGACATTTTGACTTAATGATTGTGTTAGATGAAAACAATTGTTGAGATATTTTAGTCTTGGCCAAAGTGGTGGACCGACTGACCAACATTGCCATTCGTAAAACTATGTGGCTAACATAACTAAAAATAAAAGACATAGTTATACAGAATTTAAAATTAGCAAATATCTGGAGAAACTAAATATTTTTGTTGTAAATAAAACTTTTCATCTCCGAAAAATAATCTTGGCATGTCGTAGTCATTTCACCTGTCCACACCGATATTCAAAGTATGATATGTTCATGATTTTCTGTCACAGGTCTGATTGGTTTCTTTATTGCATTTGGCATCTGCATGGGCAAGATGGGAGAGAAGGCCAAACTCATGATTGAATTCTTCAACATTCTCAATGAGATTGTGATGAAACTTGTCATCTTGATCATGTGGTTAGTATCACCTAAGAATCTCATTGAAACTCATTGAATTATTTTGATCAGAAATAACTAACGGCAAGTTATTTCTCAAGTCATTACAGCATTGTAAAAGATTATAGCTATGTGAAACTGACAATGTATCCTGAAAAACTCTGTCTTCTGTATTTAAAGCAGTGACTTTCTTTTCATCAGGTATTCTCCCTTTGGTATTGCCTGTCTTATCTGTGGTAAGATCATCTCCATCAAGGATCTGGAGGTGGTTGGCAGGCAGCTGGGCATGTACATGGTGACTGTGATTATTGGCCTCATCATCCACGGAGCAATCTTTCTGCCCAGCATCTACTTTGTTATTGTCAGGAAAAACCCCTTCACCTTCTTCCTGGGCATCTTCCAGGCCTGGATCACTGCCCTGGGGACAGCCTCCAGGTCAACATTGACATGAACAGATATAAAGTTGTTTCTTAATATTTATACAGTTGAAGCATAACCTACTTCTTCTGCTTTTTCCTCCAGTGCTGGTACACTACCTGTCACCTTCCGTTGTCTGGAGGAGAACTTAGGTATCGACAAAAGAGTCACTCGTTTTGTGCTCCCAGTCGGTGCCACTATCAACATGGACGGAACTGCTTTGTATGAGGCAGTGGCAGCCATCTTCATTGCCCAAATGAACGGCATCCACCTTGACCCTGGTCAGATTGTCACTGTCAGGTCAGGAGACACTCATGATTGTTTATGCTTCAACTTTAAACCTTTCATATTTTATAGCTTCTTTGTATATGACTTCATACTTTATTGTGCTGTCCAGATGGAAAGAAGGAAAATGGAGGCAAAGACTACCAACACTTCACAAATGCATATAATTTGCAGTTTTAATGTCCATTTCAACTGATCAAATTGGGGGAAAAAGGGCTGCTTTAAGTGACAAAAATAGTAACAGCAGCAGGTGTGGATCAAAAACCTCCGTCCTTAGTGTGGAAGAGCGGAGTCAACTAATGTCAGACATTAACATCAAAGTGTTGTGTTTAACATGCCTGGAGTTTAATGCAATCACAGTATGCTGCGACAACTACTCCATATTTTAAGCAACAACCCAGAATTTTAATGGTGTTTCACCAGACCTCTTAAAACAGTAATAGGTAGAAAATAGTAGTTTGCTAAACTTAGTTAGTGATGTTAGCTAACTAGTTAAGTTACATTGACAGTGTCGCATCTATGTTTAGAGTTGAAATATAAAAGACAGATTTAATGAATACAGATATAATTTTAGTCACCCGCCAAAAACAAGATGGCAGTCTTTCAGTTGTGGACCCAACTGCTCATGAAATAGTTATAATTCCCTACACTCTTGCATGCTTTCATTGGTTTTCCATTTAATGTTAGTAATGCTAGAGAAGAAGTCCTTAAAAACTCATTGTATAGAATGTTGAAAAAAGAGTGTCATTAAAATGTCATAGTATAATGTGTCTATAAAAACATGCCATTAAAAAAGTGATAGTATAGCATGTTGAAGAAAAGTCATTAAACAGTTATATCATAATATGTTGAAAAAATGTCATTAAAAAGTCTTAGTAAAGTATGTCGAAAGCAACAACATTATAAAAGTCATAGTCTAATATGTTGAAAAAAATAATTTAAAAAATTATACTACAGTATGTTGGAAAAGAACAGCTTGAAAAAAGCCATATTATAGTATGTCGGAAAATGTGATTAAAAAGTCTGTGCTGTATTGTATGTAAAAAAAATGTCATTATAAAGCTCATTGTGTAGTTTGTTGAAAGCAACGTCTTTATGAGAGTATAGTATAGTATGACGAAAAAAGTCGTTAAAAAAGTCATAGTAGCCTAATTTGTAATAACGATCATGTCCACACCAGATAAATCAGTCTAGCTATGGAGAAATTCACTATCTTAATTTTGTACAGATCCCATGAAACATAAGTTTAACATTTCTGAGGATACCTGCTGCATCCAACCCTCATATGCATCCATGTGCGTTCATCTCCAAATCTTGCTGTGTAAAATTTTATTATTGACTGTCTAAATTTGGTGGGTCATAATATTCAAATGATTGCAAACGAGCCAAAAGCTGATGTCATTTGCTCTGTTAAAAGAATATGTATGAAATGTAAGTGTTGTGAAGTGATGAATATTTGTGCAATCGCTGAATGAAAATAGGCATCTTGAACACACTGACGTCACATTGTGGTTTAAGAAAAGATATTCTTAGTCATAACAGTAAGAATTGTTATTGCCACTATTTACAGAGGGTTCAAATAAAACCCTGAGGATGCAGTTTAGCAAACACAGTTAGCTTTTAATAGATGAGCACAAACACAGCAGCAGTGTAGAGGCATTTAAATGCCTCTGTGGCACAAAGCAGCAACTTGAGAGAAGAAATTTACCGTGGAGCAAATAAACCACCAGGAGGAAGCGTTGAGTGTGCCAGTGCCATCCCTCACGCCAAGCAGGAGGACAAACACTAACCAAGCATCTTTAACTTTCTGTTCCAAATGCTTCTTTGCTAATGAAGTGGGCCAAAGATGGACAACCTTCAGCTTGACATTTATATGGCAAAGCAATCCATAAAACCCTTAAATTAAACACCCCATCTCTCTCATTTAAACCTCTCTTCACGTGCAATGGAGCACCCACTCTGGTGCTCTTCAGCTGCTGCTCTTCAAAATACAAGTATCATAGAGAAATAATGTCTTCATCATTCGCTGTTTAGTGTAGAGATTTCTCAAGTTAGTTGCAGTGGGTTTGGAGAATGTGACTGAGTGCTACCTTGCTGTGTCTTCATCCAGTCTGACAGCTACCCTGGCCAGTGTTGGAGCAGCCAGTATTCCCAGTGCCGGCCTGGTGACTATGCTTTTGATCCTGACTGCTGTAGGCCTGCCAACCCAAGACATCAGTCTGCTGGTTGCTGTTGACTGGCTGCTGTGAGTTTAAGGAAACAAAAAAATCGTATTTTCCAGTTACTTTTTGATTCTTCCCTTTGCTTTCATATCAGATGTTTATTTTTCATACATGTGAAAATCCCACATAGTATTTTCCTCATTTGTGTAGAAATGAGGAATATACATCTTTTTAATCCTGGTTTCTCTGTCCTCAGGGATCGATTCAGGACCTCAGTGAACGTGGTGGGTGACTCCTACGGTGCAGGCATCGTGTACCACATGTCCAAGGCTGAGCTCGAAGAGCTGGACGCGCACATGGCCAAATCCGACGACATTGAAATGATGACGAAGACCCCGTCTTATTACGATGACATGAAGAACCACCACGAAAACAATTCCAACCAGTGCGTCTTAACCGCTACCACCTCCACTACAGCTACTGCCACTGCTAACAATTCTGTCGTAGTAGATGAATGCAAGGTACAATTAATGCTTACAGACATAGAGACTAGTATGTAACCCTCTCTGTTGCATGCTCACCCTGCATCTTTGGTTGACTCTGTTTTTTTAATTGCATCTCTGTACATAATTGTGTAAACAAATTCACTGTTATTTTAAGACAGAAGTGAAGCACGAGAACAACAGTTGCATGTGCACGTATGTATTACATTCATCTGGAAAAGCAGCTTTTGTGTTGAATGAGTGTCAAAATATTTCAAGTGCTCTTGCCAAAAGATTTCAACAATCAAACACACAAAAAACATGCCTGCTATTCTAGCCTAATCTGATAACTCCGACCTGTTGAGGATTGGCTCCAACTCAAAAGGCAACGCCAGATAATCCTCATCATGACCCTGAGGAATTATTTAGCAGCCCTCCTATCAAGCAAAAGCTCACACATTAGATTCCAATTATGTTTTTATTTATTTTTTTTTTTTTACTGTAGACAGCTCTGTGTTAAGTCAATAAGTAAACTGCTAAAAAAAAAAAGAAGTCATTTTTCCCCCCCAAAAAAAACGTCCCGATGAAATAATAATGTCCCTTTCCCTAAAATCATTTCTCCCCATTTTCTATTTGTTAAGCTTAATCTGGTGAGGTTAATTCTGCTTCATCTTAAAACGAAGGTGATTTTAATTGTTTATTCATTGGATTTTAAATGAAGAAAGGGAAAGTGTTACAGCTAATTAGCAGTTCATATATTCTCCACATATACACGGTGCTATCAGTGAGTCATTCCCAGTTGCATTTGTCACCAGCTATTTCTGCCTATTGTGAGACATACATTGTGAAATTCGAAAGCTGTGATACAGCTCCTTTAATGTGAAGCATAATGTGTGTTGAATCTCATCTCTGACTCTGTTCCCGGCATTTAGAATGATGTATTGGAGTTCAGAGTGCTTGTTCCCTGACACACACACACACACACTGGCAGAAAAGGTCTACTGATGAGCCTATTCATTTATTAAAGCATGATGGGCGCTGCCTAGCAACACTGGCAATGTGTCACACTAGTAATCTGTCCATAGCAATAGTTATGTCACATAAATATGACACAAAGGCTTGCTATTTCCAGTATCCACCATGTCTCTTTTTTTCTGGTCTGTTTTGACTGTAAATAGTATAACTCACTTTTCTAACCCCTTTTTTTCAAAAAGTCACTGTAGAGTGCTTGCAGAGTAACTCAAACCTAACAATGCACTAGTTCTGTAGTGTTTGTACCTTGTTTTCAACGTAATCTGTCTATTTTGTATTCATTCATTGTATTTTTTTTTTACTTATTGTTGAGTTTTTGGTCATAAATGTATCATCTGTTCCCAGGTCAGTAAAAGGAACTCCATTCGTAGGACTACCATAAGCATGGTCATCAGTGGTCGTACAGGAGTTCCTCCATAGTTTTTGTATGTTGCATAATAATTAAGAGGCAGTGTTGTAATTGCCAAAGTACCATTGCTACAACACCCAAAATTACAAAAAAAGATTGTCCTAAATGGTGACCTGGTTTTACAGTTATAAAATGTTTACACTCGTGTATTATCTAAAAATACACCGACACTACAGCCCTTTTTACACAGAGATAGCACTTTAGAGCCGCTACGAAACCCCTTCTTTATACCGTCTTTGCATTTTTTACATAAAACCAGATAACATCGGCATCAAGCCACTACAATGAGTGATTTTAGACATCACACTGGAATCGTTGAAGCAAAAGAGGTTCGACATTTAACACAACAGTTTGTGCCTCTATTGTGACATATAACATATGCGTCTGTAGTGCTTTATAAACAATAACAGTGGCATTACATGGTAATAACAATTATTTACTGTCCCTGTTACATTGCAGCTGAACTTGCCCTCTGCTCAGAGGGTAAAAAGCTCCCAAATCTCATTGTTTTCTCAATTTACAGATATTTGAAGCCACTTTTCTCTGTCTTTGATTTAGCCACTGACTGCTGCTAGTTGCTTTTTGAATGTCACAACACCAGGTCGCACACATACCACACGCATACCACACGCATACCACTGCGATTGTACCTTCTATACAGAACGGAAAGGTGGCATAAAGGCACGATATTCCCGCTTTGAACAGACTGTGTAAAAGGGGCTTATGACTCTTAAAACCAGGACATACAGAATTGATTGGAAAGGTTTCTTTTTTGGTGGTACACCAAACAATAAATTATAATCAAGCAAAGCTTAATAAGCCTCAGTGACCAACCAGATTGCTTTGCTGATTTTTTGTGTGGAAGCACTGGATCAATAATTGTATTTTTGATCCAAAGGTTTTCTACAAATAAACTGTGTTTTTTATGTGCTTTGGATCAACTGTTTAGATCTCCCTGCTAACTGCTTACAGGTAACCTCAGCCACTAACGGCTCTGCTGCGGAGTGCACGCTTGTTGAGGAGGGACCATGGAAACATGAATAATGGCAGCACAGAGATCCCCTGCTCCTGGGCTCCACAAGCTTTCCTATCTGGTGATAAAAAAGAGTGAATGAAAAAAAAAGTCACATGAACAGAACTACTAATTGTTTTTTTATGTAGTTTAGTTTTCTCTTTCTTTTTTTATTAGTCCCTTTAAAAGTTTTTGTAACTGTCTATCTGACTGATATATAGTACTAATTCACTTAACTGTGAAATGATAACAGAGGTATACTTTACCTGTTAGAGCACAAATATGTCCATATAGCAGATACTTGCACAACATACTTCAAGGCTTGGGGAGGGAAGGAAGAGAAAATTTTTTTCGATAAGCTATTCTTAGCAATACACCTCAGCTCTATCTTTAAACGATGAGAGAAGAAGTGGCCGTGATATATGAGATATACTGAGTTCATCTTAGTATCCTACAGGTGTTGCATTACTCTAATGCCAGAGGATGAGTGGGAGTTAGAGCATTACTCATGACAAACAATGTAATGTTTGTATCGAACTTCCTTGTTTTACATCCCTGACAGTGCCATCAAAATGTGTGCAAACGGCTTTTTCTCATTAGCTCAGTCTCTCATCGAAGAGCATCGCTTTTCTCAAACTGTCAGAGACTTTAAAATGAGTCTGACTGCGTTAGCCCACTATTACCCATTATACCTGAGGTCCAGCAAACTGATGAAAGGGTAGGCGGCAGGGAGAACAGTAATGAACAGGAAAACCACACTGAGCACACTGAAATATGAAGCACAAATCATACCATGGATGCCATTTTTTAATCCCCTTTTTGTTTTCCTTTTTTTTGTCTACTGTAAAGAAAAGGGACATTTATTTTTCTTCATGTCACCTGTTGAGTGAGATAAACTTGTTTGTGTGTGTGTGTGTGTGTGTGTGTGTGTGTGTGTGTGTGTGTGTGGTAGAGAGAGAGCACAAGAGAGAGCTGGAGTTAAGAACACGACCAAGTCAATTATAGGGACCAAACAGGCAGAAAATCAATCATCTCGCAGAGGCCTTTGAACTGCCTCCATGACATCACTCACAACACATTTCTCAGTTTTCTTGCATCAATGTTCATTTAAATAACTGGCTGGCACAGCATGCTTTTTGATGAAGCCTCAAAGCTAAGAAAATCACTGCCCTAAATATATAACTTTTACTCCCCCCCTCCCAAAAAATGTGATGCCAATGAAATTTGAAAAACAGCAGTGCCAAAATGATTGCTGTGAAAATACATTATGATAAATAATTGACACATCTGAACAATTTGTGGCACAGACAAAAGAGATTTTGAAGAGCACAAACAGAATGATAAAATGATAAAGCACAAATGAAACCATTGAGGACAATTTGCAGTCAGTGGCATAATCATGTTGACACTGATTTTATGCCGTTTAAATTTTAAAAATTAAAAAAAAAAAAACAAAAAACAAAAAACAGCAAGGGGCTGCAGAGGATAGTCAGGCTTGTATTTTTACAAGAAAAAACTGTAATCCTAAAATGTTTACCTGCTCACTATAGAGCTTCAAAAAAATTGCCTCTTAATAGCACAACTTATAAAAAAGTGTTAACTCTGAAAAATGGTGAAAGTTTACTACAAAGGTCTTTTGTAAAGGAGAAAGGCTTTTTAATATACCAGGAAGGAAAGTTTCCTAGCACATACAGGAAGCACAAACACATATTTCAGACATTCCAGTGGTTGCATGATCCAACTTATGTACTATCTGAAAGCACAGATATGGTTATTACTGACAAAGTACACAAGGTGAACCAACAGAACTTGAAAAATGGAAAAAAAAGAAACAATGGAAGAAGACCAGTTGGCTATCAGATGGGTTCTTGGCTTGCACAAACAGAGACAGGTCATTGATATAAAACTCCTCCAGGGGACTTGCCAGCTTCTTGTTTGGCCTCACCTAAAAATGTAAACAACAATTTATTTTAGCCACCAGCGCTCAAGACTGTTTCAACAAACCCTCGATGCTGCAGCTGTGTGTCCATATTGGTGCGAAGGCGGGTTTTTTGTCAGGACAGAACAATGGACACTTGACATGCATTATGCGTGTTAGAATGTTGCCAACCATCAGGTTATAATATTCCTCTCATAGAACCAAATGACTTAAAAAGACCTGCAAGCAGACAAACAAAGCTGGACTACTGGCTGTTAATCTTTTCTTAGTCTGTGTGAGTGAGAGGTGAGACTTCTATGATGAGGATGCGGATTTCTTTATCAGTAGTGTGTCCTTCTCTCCTGTTATGTTCGTTTTCATTTGTGCGTAATGACAACCTTGCCTTGAAGATGTTCACTTCAAACAAATGCCAACAACAACTGCCAATTAAAGTAACACTAGAAAACTTAGCAAAAACACTAAGCACAGCACTCTGTCCTTTAGTTCCTGAAACAGACTTTGAGAAGATGTCTTTCACTTTGCTTTTTTTCTCAAAGCTCGGCTAACAGAGGTGTGCTTCGATGCATGCTTCAGCCGTACACATAGCACAGACTGATCCACACACAAATTCGAGCATGCACACACAAAAATTTCCAAATGCACACGTAAAAAAACACACACATGCAAAACACTCTTAAACCTCGGAGGTCGCTACATTTATAATTGTAATGAGCGAGCTGCAAAGCACAGCACTGACACCCTAACAGGCCCTTTGAGCCTGATCTTTTGACCTTGTGATCTCCAGGAAAAGAAAAAAAATATGGGGATTAAGTGTTGGACCACTATTATGTTCAAACTCACGGTTTTAGAAGCATGAATAAAATAAAAATAATTATTTTTTTGCACCACTATCTTAAAAGCATGATATTTTGAAGTGCCTCCTTGCACTTTGTGTATATATTGTAGGTAACAGATGTTTTTTTCTTTTGTTTTGTTTTCTTTTTGGGGGTGGGGGGTGGGGGGTGGGGTTGAAATGGTATATAGGTACATAGTTTAATTGTGACATTTTTATTGTAATCCTCTAGGGAAAAAAAACATCTATGTCCTGAGTAAAATTAGATTAGACAAAATGTATAGAGAGAAAATCGTGTAATAAATTGCTTGTTTTGTTTTTTTTTATTCTCTAATAGCTGTTAACTAGTTGTTTTACTTACCTGTCACACACCAATATATAAATATCTTTTTTTTAATCTAATGTAAGGTCTTTGAATGTTTGTTCCATGAAGATATAAGCAGTGTGCATTCATTTTCATTGTACATAAATAAATATATAATTGTTCTGTTCAGTGGCGATGCAGAATTTTCCGGAAATTACAGTGATCCTTACGTGAACGCTGTTTGCATGATGAAGAAAACAAGAGAGAGAAAGAGACAGAAAGAGAGCGAGGGGAAGTTTTATGGTTTGGAGAAAGGGGGGCCAACATCAGATATATTTTGGTGGGAATTACTGTGATAAAGGTTGCCGAAAAGCGAGACAAATAAAGGACAAGGTCAAATTTGCCCTGCATGTAGGGTAGAGTGAGGATTCAAACACAGCATAGTAGTTCATTTGAGTGAAAGAACAAACATTAGATGTATTTAGATGCCTGTTACAGAATAGAGCAACATTCCTCAGGTGACTCATCTGAACCATTTTTGTCTTTTCAGTGAAGTAAACTGGCTTTAGTCTCAGGCATCTTTGTTTACCTGGTGCATTTAAAGCTGCAAGACATGGATAACTGTCTATATGCCGTATCTTCACACATTTGACCTCTGACATGTCATCAACATCACAGAGGTTTAGAAAAATCCCAATGGGTAAACTGCCTTTGCTCCACTTGCCTTTTTGTTTTGCTTTCTGCACAGAAGCTATATGCAGGCACAAACACCTGGAACTTGCTAAGTTAAATGGTACTGATGAAAAGAAAATTGATTGGCGCAGTATTCACAAACAAAGAGCCAGTATATCTTCAAGCTTGTCCTTTTCTACTGAAATGTGTCTTTTTGAAGAAACTCCTAAACAGAGCTGATAACCTATCTCACTCCTGCCTACAACGTGCTTTCCTGATCTTACTTTTCTAGGCCTTCCCTCTTTGTAAAGCTGTTGTAATTCTGATGTAAGAGGCAGAGCGTATGTGTGGGAGAGATACACTATTGAGAAAAAAAAAAGACAAAAAAATACATGAATTCTTTCCTCAGTCTATGGTATACATAAAAATCTGTTTCTACATATCAATAAGTGTTGTACCTTTGGTGTACATATACAAATATAACTAATAAATGTTGATTCATAACTAAATTTTGGCTTTCTTATTCTGTGAATCTTTACATTTTGTTACATACATGTGGTTGTGGATTTTTGCCACCAAATTCCCCAAGCTGGTCCACCAAGAGATAAGTTAAGAAATCAATACTTGAACAAGCAGGCCTGCATCACAAACATCCAGAGTTTATTCAAATACACTTTGACTTACAGTTGTATTTGAATACACCCTAACAGGTGTATTTGAATAAACATACCCTTTTATCTGCATGTCAGACCTTTGTTCAGGCAATCTGTCTAGGTCATAAGTTTAAGACCTGCCAAAACACTATCCCACACAAAGAAATACATTTTATACAATGTCACTCAGTGTAATTATAACTCTAAGAAACTCAGAACAATCGATTTTTTACTGATGTGTTAATCTAAAAACATTCATATATGCAGGACATTTAAAGATGCACAATGGTACGAAAGACAAATGTCATCTGTCATCATGCTTGATTAATGTAGGAGGAGCTACATGGGTTGAAATTGACATTTAACTGCTTATAGGCTATTTCTAAGAATCTTCAGTCTTCCGTGTTATTTATGATCTATCTCCAGAGAAACTGTTGGAATGAGTAATTATGGATAATTTTAAACATGACGCACATACTAAAGAAAAAAGACTTAATTTTGACAGCATGCTATCACGCAGATGAAGGACAACCTGATGTGCTGTTACCATTACCAGTATAACCCTATACTACTAGGGTGATATATACTATTATACTATTACCACACTGAAAAAAGTTCAATTGGATATCCAATGGGCAATTTCACAATAATATTTGAAGAAGAGTGGAAAAAGTTTCTAATTATGTGTTAACTAAATACTTCAATTAAATGCAAAGCATTAGTAATAAGAGTGCAATGTTGTTTTGAAAAAAAAAAGAAAAAGACAAAGCAATGTGATCATCTTATATAGATATATATATATAGATATATAGATATAAAGAGATGTAAATTTTAATATGAAATCATGTCTTCTACGTGTTGATATGCAGAAATATTAGTTTTCAAAGACATCACGTGAAGTAAAAAGGACAGACTATTGTCAAATTGCAGAAGTATATTGCAAAATGATGGGTAACTAGCACAGAGAAAGCATATTCTTCTCAGGATCAAAAAATCTGACTTTAAGTCATTTCTGAAAGCAGCAGTATGTCTGATTTTAAAGGAATACTAAAAATGAATTTGTATATAATTGGTGAACTGAAGTGAAGGTGGTCTGCATCTAAGAACAACAAATCTTACTGAAAACCTAAATTTTGATGACATATCGTAATCTATTTTTTGGATGATGTTTAAGGCTATACTATGCTAAAACCTCTTTTTGTGTGTGAAAACAGTATGAATGTATGTCACTAAAAGGAATGGAAAAAAGTCACACTACAGTAAGGCATATAAAAAGAGATATTATGTCATACAAAATATCACCAAAAGGTCATACTGTAGCATATTGTCCCAAATGTGATTAAAAAAATTAATGCTATAGCATATCATCCAAAATATGATAAAGAAAAAAGTCATACTATAGCTTTTTGTCAGTATGATGAAAAGAATGTCATCCAACATATGATAAAAAAGTTATATGAGTATGTCTTCCAAAATATAAAAAACATGTCATAGTATAGTATGTTGTCCAAAATGTGTGACAAAAAAGTCATACTATTCTGTCAACCAAAATATGACAAAAAAGTCACAGTATGGTATGTCATCAAAAATATGACAAAAAATTCATACTATAGTATGTTGTCTAAAATATAACCAAAAAAAGTCATAGTATAGCATGTCTTTCAAAATATGATAAAAATATACTTTAGTATGTCATCCACAATAGTATTAAAAAGTCATAGTATAGTATGCCAAACAGCATCAAAAAGTCATATTATAGCTGTCATGGTTTGTGGGTTTTGTTATACTGGACTATTTTTTCTCCTTGTGTATCACCTTAGCTTTTTCTCTGTGTCTTCCTGTCTCTCTTTTGCTCTGTATGTCTAAGTGTTTCTCTCTCTGTCTCTGTTTCCCTGATTTGTTTCACCTGTGTTATATAGTTTTTGCAACTTTCCTTGCTATGGCGTGTTTCTGCACCCTATTTTATGCGGTTTTGAGCTGTTGTGGGACATGTCAAATTTTGACATTTTTCACCATACTATAGTATGTGACATAGTAGTGACATTCTACATTATGGTGTTTTTGGCCGTTTTAACAACTTTTTTGCGATGGCATGTCTTGGCGCACTATTTCATGCCGTGTTCAGCTGTTTTTAGGACATGCTGAAATTTGACATTTTTGCTATACTATAGTATGGCCTTTTTGGTCATTTGTTTGACATGCTATATTATGGTGATTTAGGCAGGTTTTGCAGCTTTCTTTTCTATGGTGTTTCTCAGCAGACTATTTTATGTGGTTTAATGTGGTTATCAGCTGTTTTTGGCAAATGTCATATTTTAACATTTTTGCCATACTATAGCCTTGCATTTTTGGTCATTTTTTCGAACATGCCGAATTCGGGTGTTTTTGGTGTTTTTGGCAAAATTCTATGCTATGGGCGTGTCTTGGCACACTATTTAATGTAGGTTTAAGCAGTTTTTGCAATTTTTTGGAAATGTCATTTTTTGCCATTTTTGCCATACTATAGCCTTGCTTTTTTGGTCATTTTTTCGACATGCTTGATTCGGATGTTTTTGGCGTTTTTTGCAAGATTCTATGCAATGGTGTATCTCTGTGCGCTATTTTATGTTGTTTTCATCAGTTTTCAGCTGTTTTGGGGCTATGTCAATTTTTGCCATTTTTGCCATACTATAGCCTTGCTTTTTTGGTCATTTTTTCGACATGCCATATTATGGTGTTTTTGGCTTTTTTGTAACATTCTATGCAATGGCGTATGTCTGCGCGCTATTTAATGTCGTTTTCATCTGTTTTTAGCAGTTTTTTGGACATGTAATTTTTTGCCATTTTTGCCATACTATAGCCTTGCTTTTTTGGTCATTTTTTCGAACATGCCGAATTCGGGGTGTTTTGGCGTTTTTGGCAAAATTCTATGCTATGGCGTGTCTTGGCACACTATTTAATGTAGGTTTAAGCAGTTTTTTAGCAATTCTTTGGAAATGTCATTTTTTTGCCATTTTTGCCATACTATAGCCTTGCTTCTTTGGTCATTTTTTCGACATGCCATATTATTTTGTTTTTGGCTTTTTTTAAAATTCTATGCAATGGCGTGTGTCCGCGCGCTATTTAATGTCGTTTTCATCTGTTTTTAGCAGTTTTTTGGATATGTAATTTTTGCCATTTTTGCCATACTATAGCCTTGCTTTTTTGGTCATTTTTTTCAAACATGCTGAATTCGGGGTGTTTTGGCGTTTTTGGCAAAATTCTATGCTATGACGTGTTTTGGCACACTATTTAATGTCGTTTTTAAGCAGTTTTTGGCAATTTTTTGGAAATGTCATTTTTTGCCATTTTTTGCCATACTATAGCCTTGCTTTTTTGGTCATTTTTTCGAACATGCCGAATTCGGGTGTTTTTGGCGTTTTTGGCAAAATTCTATGCTATGGCGTGTCTTGGCACACTATTTAATGTAGGTTTAAGCAGTTTTTGCAATTTTTTGGAAATGTCATTTTTTGCCATTTTTGCCATACTATAGCCTTGCTTTTTTGGTCATTTTATCGACATGCTTGATTCGGATGTTTTTGGCGTTTTTTGCAAGATTCTATGCAATGGTGTATCTCTGTGCGCTATTTTATGTTGTTTTCATCAGTTTTCAGCTGTTTTGGGGCTATGTCAATTTTTTCCATTTTTGCCATACTATAGCCTTGCTTTTTTGGTCATTTTTTTCGACATGCCATATTATGGTGTTTTTGGCTTTTTTGTAACATTCTATGCAATGGCGTGTGTCTGCGCGCTATTTAATGTCGTTTTCATCTGTTTTTAGCAGTTTTTTGGACATGTAATTTTTTTGCCATTTTTGCCATACTATAGCCTTGCTTTTTTGGTCATTTTTTTCGAACATGCCGAATTCGGGTGTTTTTGGCGTTTTTGGCAAAATTCTATGCTATGGCGTGTCTTGGCACACTATTTAATGTAGGTTTAAGCAGTTTTTAGCAATTTTTTGGAAATGTCATTTTTTTTGCCATTTTTGCCATACTATAGCCTTGCTTTTTTGGTCATTTTTTCGACATGCCCATATTATTTTGTTTTTGGCTTTTTTGTAAAATTCTATGCAATGGCGTGTGTGTCCGCACGCTATTTAATGTCGTTTTCATCTGTTTTTAGCAGTTTTTTGGATATGTAATTTTTGCCATTTTTGCCATACTATAGCCTTGCTTTTTTGGTCATTTTTTTCAAACATGCTGAATTCGGTGTTTTGGCGTTTTTGGCAAAATTCTATGCTATGACGTGTTTTGGCACACTATTTAATGTCGGTTTAAGCAGTTTTTGGCAATTTTTTGGAAATGTCATTTTTTGCCATTTTTGCCATACTATAGCCTTGCTTTTTTGGTCATTTTTTTCGAACATGCCGAATTCGGGTGTTTTTGGTGTTTTTGGCAAAATTCTATGCTATGGCGTGTCTTGGCACACTATTTAATGTAGGTTTAAGCAGTTTTTGCAATTTTTTGGAAATGTCATTTTTTGCCATTTTTGCCATACTATAGCCTTGCTTTTTTGGTCATTTTTTCGACATGCTTGATTCGGGTGTTTTTGGCGTTTTTTTGCAAGATTCTATGCAATGGCGTATCTCTTGCGCTATTTTATGTTGTTTTCATCAGTTTTTTCAGCAGCTTTTTTGGGGCTATGTCATTTTTTCCATTTTTGCCATACTATAGCCTTGCTTTTTTGGTCATTTTTTTCGACATGCCATATTATGGTGTTTTTGGCTTTTTTGTAACATTCTATGCAATGGCGTGTGTCTGCGCGCTATTTAATGTCGTTTTCATCTGTTTTTAGCAGTTTTTTTTGGGACATGTAATTTTTTGCCATTTTTGCCATACTATAGCCTTGCTTTTTTGGTCATTTTTTCGAACATGCCGAATTCGGGTGTTTTTGGCGTTTTTTTTGCAAAATTCTATGCTATGGCGTGTCTTGGCACACTATTTAATGTAGGTTTAAGCAGTTTTTAGCAATTTTTTTGAAATGTCATTTTTTTTGCCATTTTTGCCATACTATAGCCTTGCTTTTTTTGGTCATTTTTTTCAACATGCCATATTATGGTGTTTTTGGCTTTTTTGCAAAAATTCTATGCAATGGCGTGTGTGCGCGCGCTATTTAATGTCGTTTTCATCTGTTTTTAGCAGTTTTTTGGATATGTCATTTTTGCCATTTTTGCCATACTATAGCCTTGCTTTTTTGGTCATTTTTTTCAAACATGCTGAATTCGGGTGTGTTTTTGGCGTTTTTGGCAAAATTCTATGCTATGGCGTGTTTTGGCACACTATTTAATGTCGGTTTAAGCAGTTTTTGGCAGTTTTTTGGAACTGTCATTTTTGGACATTTTTGCCATACTATAGCCTTGCTTTTTTGGTCATTTTTTCGACATGCTGAATTCGGGTGTTTGTTGTGTTTTTTTGTAACATTCTATGCAATGGCGTGTGTCTGCGCGCTATTTAATGTCGTTTTCATCTGTTTTTAGCAATTTTTTGGAAATGTCATTTTTTGCCATTTTTGCCATACTAATAGCCTTGCTTTTTTGGTCATTTTTTCGACATGCCATATTCGGGTGTTTTTGGCTTTGTTTGCAACATTCTATGCAATGGCGTGTCTCTGTGTGCTATTTAATGTAGGTTTAAGCATTTTTTTTTTAGCATTTTTTTGGAAATGTCATTTTTGGGACATTTTTGCAATACTATAGCCTTGCTTTTTTGGTCATTTTTCCGAACATGCAAATTTGGGTGTTTTTGGCGTTTTTTGAAAAATTCTATGCTATGGCGTGTCTTGGCACACAATTTAATGTAGATTTAAGCAGTTTTTAACAGTTTTTTTTTTGGAAATGTCATTTTTTTTTTGCCATTTTTGCCATACTATAGCCTTGCTTTTTTGGTCATTTTTTCGACATGCCGAATTCGGGTGTTTTTTGTGTTTTTTTGTAACATTCTATGCAATGGCGTGTGTCTGCGCGCTATTTAATGTCGTTTTCATCTGTTTTTAGCAATTTTTTGGAAATGTCATTTTTTGCCATTTTTGCCATACTATAGCCTTGCTTTTTTGGTTTTTTTTGACAGGCCAAATTTGAGTGTTTTTGGCTTTTTTAGTAACATTCTATGCTATGGCGTGTCTTGGCACACTATTTAATGTAGGTTTAAGCATTTTTTTGCAATTTTTTGGAAATGTCATTTTTTGCCATTTTTGCCATACTATAGCCTTGCTTTTTTGGTCATTTTTTCGAACATGCCAAATTCGGGTGTTTTTTGTGTTTTTTGTAACATTCTATGCTATGGCGTGTTTCTGCACACTATTTAATGTCGTTTTCATCTGTTTTTAGCAGTTTTTTGGAAATGTCATTTTTGGACATTTTTGCCATACTATAGCCTTGCTTTTTTGGTCATTTTTTTACGCATGCCGAATTTGGGTGTTTTTTAGCGTTTTTGGCAAAATTCTATGCTATGGCGTGTCTTGGCACACGATTTAATGTAGGTTTAAGCAGTTTTTAGCAATTTTTTGGAAATGTCATTTTTTGCCATTTTTGCCATACTATAGCCTTGCTTTTTTGGTCATTTTTTCGACATGCCAAATTCGGGTGTTTTTGGTGTTTTTTGCAAAATTCTATGCTATGGCATGTCTTGGCACACTATTTAATGTAGGTTTAAGCAGTTTTTAGCAATTTTTTTGGAAATGTCATTTTTTGCCATTTTTGCCATACTATAGCCTTGCTTTTTTGGTCATTTTTTCGACATGCCATATTATGGTGTTTTTGGCTTTTTTGTAACATTCTATGCAATGGCGTGTCTTCTGCGCACTATTTAATGTCGTTTTCATCTGTTTTTAGCAGTTTTTTGGAAATGTCATTTTTGCCATTTTTGCCATACTATAGCCTTGCTTTTTTGGTCATTTTTTCGAACATGCCGAATTCGGGTGTTTTTGGCGTTTTTGGCAAAATTCTATGCTATGGCGTGTGTCTTGGCACACTATTTAATGTAGGTTTAAGCAGTTTTTAGCAATTTTTGGAAATGTCATTTTTTTTGCCATTTTTGCCATACTATAGCCTTGCTTTTTTGGTCATTTTTTCGAACATGCCGAATTCGGGTGTTTTTGGTGTTTTTTTTGCAAAAAATTCTATGCTATGGCGTGTCTTGGCACACTATTTAATGTAGGTTTAAGCAGTTTTTAGCAGTTTTTTGGAAATGTCATTTTTTTTACATTTTTGCCATACTATAGCCTTGCTTTTTTGGTCATTTTTTTTTCGACATGCCGAATTCGGGTGTGTTTTTGGCGTTTTTTTTTTGCAAAATTCTATGCTATGGTGTGCCTTGGCACACTATTTAATGTAGGTTTAAGCAGTTTTTTAGCAATTTTTTGGAAATGTCATTTTTTGCCATTTTTGCCATACTATAGCCTTGCTTTTTTGGTTTTTTTTTCGACATGCCGAATTCGGGTGTTTTTGGCGTTTTTTGCAAAAATTCTATGCTATGGCGTGTCTTGGCACACTATTTAATGTAGGTTTTAAGCAGTTTTTAGCATTTTTTGGAAATGTCATTTTTTGCCATTTTTGCCATACTATAGCCTTGCTTTTTTGGTCATTTTTTTTCGACATGCAAATTCGGGTGTTTTTGGCATTTTTTTGCAAAATTCTATGCTATGGCGTGTCTTGGCACACTATTTAATGTAGGTTTAAGCAGTTTTTAGCATTTTTTGGAAATGTCATTTTTTGCCATTTTTGCCATACTATAGCCTTGCTTTTTTGGTCATTTTTTCGACATGCCATATTATGGTGTTTTTGGCTTTTTTGCAACATTCTATGCAATGGCGTGTCTCTGCGCACTATTTAATGTCGTTTTCATCTGTTTTTAGCAGTTTTTGGAAATGTCATTTTTTTGCCATTTTTGCCATACTATAGCCTTGCTTTTTTGGTCATTTTTTTCGACATGCCGAATTCGGGTGTTTTTGGCGTTTTTTGGCAAAATTCTATGCTATGGCGTGTCTTGGCACACTATTTAATGTAGGTTTTAAGCAGTTTTTAGCAGTTTTTTGGAAATGTCATTTTTTTTGCCATTTTTGCCATACTATAGCCTTGCTTTTTTGGTCATTTTTTTCGACATGCCGAATTCGGGTGTTTTTGGTGTTTTTTGCAAAATTCTATGCTATGGCGTGTCTTGGCACACTATTTAATGTAGGTTTAAGCAGTTTTTAGCAGTTTTTTGGAAATGTCATTTTTGGACATTTTTGCCATACTATAGCCTTGCTTTTTTGGTCATTTTTTTCGACATGCCAAATTCGAGTGTTTTTGGCGTTTTTTGCAAAATTCTATGCATGGCGTGTCTTGGCACACTATTTTAATGTAGGTTTAAGCAGTTTTTAGCAATTTTTTGGAAATGTCATTTTTTGCCATTTTTGCCATACTATAGCCTTGCTTTTTTGGTCATTTTTTTCGAACATGCCGAATTCGGTGTTTTTGGCGTTTTTTTGCAAAATTCTATGCATGGCGTGTCTTGGCACACTATTTAATGTAGGTTTAAGCAGTTTTTTAGCAATTTTTTTTGGAAATGTCATTTTTTGGACATTTTTGCCTATACTATAGCCTTGCTTTTTTGGTCATTTTTTTTTTCGACATGCCGAATTCGGGTGTTTTTGGCGTTTTTTTTGCAAAATTCTATGCTATGGCGTGTCTTGGCACACTATTTAATGTAGGTTTTTAAGCAGTTTTTAGCAATTTTTTTGGAAATGTCATTTTTTGCCATTTTTGCCATACTATAGCCTTGCTTTTTTGGTCATTTTTTTTTTCGACATGCCGAATTATGGGTGTTTTTTGGGTTTTTTTTGCAACATTCTATGCAATGGCGTGTCTCTGTGTGCTATTTAATGTCGTTTTAAGCAGTTTTTAGCATTTTTTTGGAAATGTCATTTTTGGACATTTTTGCCATACTATAGCCTTGCTTTTTTGGTCATTTTTTCGACATGCCGAATTTGGGTGTTTTTGGCGTTTTTTTTGCAAAATTCTATGCTATGGCGTGTCTTGGCACACATTTAATGTAGTTTTAAGCAGTTTTTAGCAATTTTTTTGGAAATGTCATTTTTTTGCCATTTTTGCCATACTATAGCCTTGCTTTTTTGGTCATTTTTTCGACATGCCAATTCGGGTGTTTTTGGCGTTTTTTTTGCAACATTCTATGCAATGGCGTGTGTCTGTGCACTATTTAATGTCGTTTTCATCAGTTTTTAGCAGTTTTTTGGAAATGTCATTTTTGCCATTTTTGCCATACTATAGCCTTGCTTTTTTGGTCATTTTTTCGACATGCCGAATTCGGGTGTTTTTGGTTTTTTTGCAAACATTCTATGCTATGGCGTGTCTTGGCACACTATTTAATGTCGTTTTAATCAGTTTTTAGCAGTTTTTTGGAAATGTCATTTTTTTGCCATTTTTGCCATACTATAGCCTTGCTTTTTGGTCATTTTTTTCGACATGCTGAATTCGGGTGTTTTTGGCGTTTTTTGCAACATTCTATGCTATGGCGTGTTTTTGGCACACTATTTAATGTAGGTTTTAAAGCAGTTTTTAGCATTTTTTTGGAAATGTCATTTTTTGCCATTTTTGCCATACTATAGCCTTGCTTTTTTGGTCATTTTTTTGACATGCCAAATTCGGTGTTTTTGGCGCGTTTTTTGCAACATTCTATGCTATGGCGTGTCTTGGCACACTATTTAATGTCGTTTTCATCAGTTTTTAGCAGTTTTTTGGAAATGTCATTTTTTGCCATTTTTGCCATACTATAGCCTTGCTTTTTTGGTCATTTTTTTTTTCGACATGCCGAATTCGGGTGTTTTTTGGCGTTTTTTTTTTGCAAAATTCTATGCTATGGCGTGTCTTGGCACACTATTTTAATGTAGGTTTTAAGCAGTTTTTTAGCAATTTTTTTGGAAATGTCATTTTTGGCCATTTTTGCCATACTATAGCCTTGCTTTTTTGGTCATTTTTTTTCGACATGCCGAATTCGGGTGTTTTTGGCGTTTTTTGGCAAAAATTCTATGCTATGGCGTGTCTTTGCACACTATTTATGTATGTAGGTTTTAAGCAGTTTTTAGCAGTTTTTTTGGAAATGTCATTTTTTGCCATTTTTGCCATACTATAGCCTTGCTTTTTTGGTCATTTTTTTTCGACATGCCGAATTCTGGGTTTTTTTTGGCGTTTTTTGCAAAATTCTATGCTATGGCGTGTCTTGGCACACTATTTAATGTAGGTTTTAAGCAGTTTTTAGCAGTTTTTTGGAAATGTCATTTTTGGCCATTTTTGCCATACTACTATAGCCTTGCTTTTTTGGTCATTTTTTTTCGACATGCGAATTATGGGTGTTTTTGGCTTTTTTTGTAACATTCTATGCAATGGTGTGTCTCTGCACACTATTTAATGTAGTTTTTCATCAGTTTTTTAGCAGTTTTTTTTGGAAATGTCATTTTTGCCATTTTTGCCATACTATAGCCTTGCTTTTTTGGTCATTTTTTTCGAACATGCCGAATTCGGGTGTTTTTGGCGTTTTTTTTGCAAAATTCTATGCTATGGCGTGTCTTGGCACACTATTTAATGTAGGTTTTAAGCAGTTTTTAGCAGTTTTTTTGGAAATGTCATTTTTTTTGCCATTTTTGCCATACTATAGCCTTGCTTTTTGGTCATTTTTTTTTCGACATGCCGAATTCGGGTGTTTTTGGCGTTTTTTGGCAAAATTCTATGCTATGGCGTGTCTTGGCACACTATTTAATGTAGGTTTAAGCAGTTTTTAGCAGTTTTTTGGAAATGTCATTTTTTGCCATTTTTGCCATACTATAGCCTTGCTTTTTTGGTCATTTTTTTTCGACATGCCGAATTCGGGTGTTTTTGGCGTTTTTTTGCAAAATTCTATGCTATGGCGTGTCTTGGCACACTATTTAATGTAGGTTTAAGCAGTTTTTAGCAGTTTTTTTGGAAATGTCATTTTTGGCCATTTTTGCCATACTATAGCCTTGCTTTTTTGGTCATTTTTTCGACATGCCATAATTATGGTGTTTTTGGCTTTTTTTTGCAACATTCTATGCAATGGTGTGTCTGTGCACACTATTTAATGTCGTTTTCATCAGTTTTTAGCAGTTTTTTGGAAATGTCATTTTTGCCATTTTTGCCATACTATAGCCTTGCTTTTTTGGTCATTTTTTCGACATGCCGAATTCGGGTGTTTTTTTGGCGTTTTTTGCAAATTCTATGCTATGGCGTGTCTTGGCACACTATTTAATGTAGGTTTAAGCAGTTTTTAGCAGTTTTTTTGGAAATGTCATTTTTTTTGGACATTTTTGCCATACTATAGCCTTGCTTTTTTGGTCATTTTTTTTCGACATGCTGAATTCGGGTGTTTTTGGCGTTTTTTGGCAAAATTCTATGCTATGGCGTGTCTTTGGCACACTATTTAATGTAGGTTTTAAGCAGTTTTTAGCAATTTTTTGGAAATGTCATTTTTTGCCATTTTTGCCATACTATAGCCTTGCTTTTTTGGTCATTTTTTTGACATGCCAAATTCGAGTGTTTTTGGCGTTTTTTTGCAAAATTCTATGCTATGGCGTGTCTTGGCACACTATTTAATGTAGGTTTAAGCAGTTTTTAGCAGTTTTTTGGAAATGTCATTTTTTGCCATTTTTGCCATACTATAGCCTTGCTTTTTGGTCATTTTTTTTTTTTTCGACATGCCGAATTCGGGTGTTTTTGGCGTTTTTTTTGCAAAATTCTATGCTATGGCGTGTCTTGGCACACTATTTAATGTAGGTTTAAGCAGTTTTTAGCAATTTTGGGGAAATGTCATTTTTGGCCATTTTTGCCATACTATAGCCTTGCTTTTTTGGTCATTTTTTCGACATGCCGAATTCGATTGTTTTTGGCGTTTTTGGCAAAATTCTATGCTATGGCGTGTCTTGTTACAGTATTTAATGTAGGTTTTAAGCAGTTTTTAGCAATTTTTTGGAAATGTCATTTTTTGCCATTTTTGCCATACTATAGCCCTTGCTTTTTTGGTCATTTTTTTTTCCAACATGCCGAATTCTGGTGTTTTTTTGGCGTTTTTTTGCAAAATTCTATGCTATGGCGTGTCTTGGCACACTATTTAATGTAGGTTTAAGCAGTTTTTAGCAATTTTGGGGAAATGTCATTTTTGCCATTTTTGCCATACTATAGCCTTGCTTTTTTGGTCATTTTTTTTCGACATGCCGAATTCGATTGTTTTTGGCGTTTTTGGCAAAATTCTATGCTATGACGTGTCTTGTTACAGTATTTAATGTAGGTTTAAGCAGTTTTTAGCAATTTTTTGGAAATGTCATTTTTGGCCATTTTTGCCATACTATAGCCTTGCTTTTTTGGTCATTTTTTCGACATGCCGAATTCGATTGTTTTTGGCATTTTTGGCAAAATTCTATGCTATGGCGTGTCTTGTTACAGTATTTAATGTAGGTTTAAGCAGTTTTTAGCAATTTTTTTTGGAAATGTCATTTTTGGACATTTTTGCCATACTATAGCCTTGGTTTTTGGTCATTTTTTTTCCGACATGCCGAATTCGGGTGTTTGTTGTGTTTTTTGCAACATTCTATGCAATTGCGTGTCTCGGCGAGCTATTTTACGTCGTTTTCATCAGTTTTCAGCAGTTTTTTGGAACTGTCATTTTTGCCATTTTAGCCATACTATAGCCTTGCTTTTTTGGTCATTTTTTCGACATGCCACATTATGGTGTTTTTAGTTCTTTTTTCAACTTTCAGTGCAATGGTGTGTCTTGGCAGGCTTTTTCGTGTGGTTTGATGTCATTTTCAGCTGTTTTTGGGAGATGTCATATTTGGACATTTTTGCCATACTATAGCCTTGCTTTTTTTTGGTCATTTTTTCAACTTTCTTTGCTATGGTGTATCTCGGCAGGCTATTTTATGCTGTGTAAGGTGATCTTCAGCTGTTTTTGGGACACAATTTTGCCATACTATAAACAGTCACACACAGAATTGTTGTTTCAAAAAACATAAAGCACAAAAAAATACAACATCACAGACCACAGAATATGTTCACAAAATGCATACATTTATTAAGAACAAAAATATTGTGTCAGTATAATGCATTGTAAAAAGTGCAAAAGTCAATGTAATATGACATATCAGTGTAATTTGAAAATAAAGGTAAGTTTATACTGTTAGCATGTCAAAAAAAAAAATAAACAACAATACATACACAAAAATCAGAATGAATACAGTCAAACATATGTATAAAATATATGGTAAAAAAACTAAGTGTAAATATCATGTAATAAAATTCTGAAAATTCATTCATTTTTTCAGAAAAACTTCATAAGAAATGAATAAAAATAATAATGAGCCTATTAAAAAAAATCTGTTTAAAATTTGTGTTTGAAAAAAATCAATATAATAAATTAAAAAAGAACTTGAAAGAATCACAGTATAATCAAAGGATTAAAAAGCATTGTATAAAAATAAATGAAATGAAACTGGGTTTTTCCAGTCTTTTTGTCAGGCAGTTCGACAGAAAAAAATGTTAAAAATATGGTTACAATGCCTATTATGAGATTAAATAGCATGCCGAAACACACCATATCAAAGAAGTTGCAAAAATGGCCAAAACACCATATTTTAGTATTTAAAAAAAAAAAGATGACAATGCAATACTTTTGTATGCAACTAGCCTGCCAAGAAACGCCATAGCAAAGAAAGTTGCAAAAAGGGACAAAAACACCATAATTTGGCATTTTGAAAAAATGACTGAACATGCAAGGCTATAGTATGGCAAAATTGTAAAAATATGACATCTCCCAAAAACAGCTAAAAACCAAATTAAACCATGTAAAATAGCCTGCAAAGACATGCCATTGCAAAGAAAGTTGCAAAAAGGGCCAAAAACACCATAATTTGGCATTTTGAAAAAATGACCGAACATGCAAGGCTATAGTATGGCAATAATGTCAAAATATGACCTGTCCCAAAAACAGACGAAAACTAAATTAAAACCACATAAAATAGCCTTCCAAGACTCGCCATAGCAAAAAAAGTTGCAAAAAGCGCCAAGAAAAACATAATTCGGCATGTCCAAAAACTGACCAAAAATGCAAGGCTATAGTATGGCAAAAATGTCAAAATATGACATGTCCCAAAAACAGATGGAAACCAAATTAAACCACATAAAATAGCCTGCCAAGATACGCCATAGCAAAGAAAGTTGCAAAAAGGCCAAAAACACCATAATTTGGCATTTTGAAAAAATGACCAAACATGCAAGGCTATAGTATGGCAATAATGTCAAAATATGACATGTCCCAAAAACAGATGAAAACTAAATTAAACCACATAAAATGGCCTTCCAAGACTCGCCATAGCAAAAAAAGTTGCAAAAAGTGCCAAAAAAAAACAGAATTCGGCATGTCCAAAAACTGACCAAAATGCAAGGCTATAGTATGGCATTAATGTCAAAACATGACATGTCTCAAAAACAGCTGAAAACCACATTAAAACCTATAAAATACCCTGCTGAGACACACCATAGCAAAGAAAGTTCCAAAAAGTGACAAAAACACCATAATTTGGAATGTCAGAAAAATGACCAAACATGCAAGGCTATAGTATGGCAAAATTGTAAAAATATGACATCTCCCAAAAACAGCTAAAAACCAAATTAAACCACGTAAAATAGCCTGCTAAGACATGCCATTGCAAAGAAAGTTGCAAAAAGGGCCAAAAATACCATAATTTGGCATTTTGAAAAAATCACCGAACATGCAAGGCTATAGTATGGCAATAATGTCAAAATATGACATGTCCCAAAAACAGATGAAAACTGAATTAAACCACATAAAATAGCCTTCCAAGACTCGCCATTGCAAAAAAAAGTTGCAAAAAGCGCCAAGAAAAACAGAATTCGGCATGTCCAAAAACTGACCAAACATGCAAGGCTATAGTATGGCAATAATGTCAAAATATGACCTGTCCCAGAAACAGACGAAAACTAAATTAAACCACATAAAATAGCCTTCCAAGACTCGCCATAGCAAAAAAAGTTGCAAAAAGGGCCAAGAAAAACATAATTCGGCATGTCCAAAAACTGACCAAAAATGCAAGGCTATAGTATGGCAAAAATGTCAAAATATGACATGTCCCAAAAACAGATGGAAACCAAATTAAACCACAAAAATAGCCTGCCAAGACACGCCATAGCAAAGAAAAGATGCAAAAAGGGCCAAAACACACCATAATTTGGCATTTTGAAAAAATGACCGAACATGCAAGGCTATAGTATGGCAATGATGTCAAAATATGACATCTCCAAAAAACAGAAGAAAACTGAATTAAAACCACATAAAATAGCCTTCCAAGACTCGCCATAGCAAAAAAAAAGTTGCAAAAAGCGCCAAGAAAAACATAATTCGGCATGTCCAAAAACTGACCAAAAATGCAAGGCTATAGTATGGCAATAATGTCAAAATATGACATGTCACAAAAACAGATGAAAACTAAATTAAACCACATAAAATAGCCTTCCAAGACTCGCCATAGCAAAAAAAAGTTGCAAAAAGCAACAAGATAAACATAATTCGGCATGTCCAAAAACTGACCAAAAATGCAAGGCTATAGTATGGCAAAAATGTCAAAATATGACATGTCCCAAAAACAGACGAAAAACTAAATTAAACCACTTAAAATAGCCTTTCAATACTCGCCATAGCAAAGAAAGTTGCAAAAAGGGCCAAAAACACCATAATTTGGCATTTTGAAAAAATGACCGAACATGCAAGGCTATAGTATGGCATATGACATAGTATAGTATGGCAAAATTGTCAAAATATGGCATCTCCCAAAACCAACTGAAAGCCAAATTAAACTACTTAAAATAACCTGCCGAAACATGCCATAGCAAAGAAAGTTGCAAAAAGCGCCAAGAAAAACAGAATTCGATACATCCAAAAACTGACCAAACATGCAAGGCTATAGTATGGCAAAAATGTCAAAATATGACATGTCCCAAAAACAGATGGAAACCAAATTAAACCACATAAAATAGCCTTCCAAGACTCGCCACAGCAAAAAAAAGTTGCAAAAAGCGCCAAGAAAAACAGAATTCGGCATGTCCAAAAACTGACCAAAAATGCAAGGCTATAGTATGGCAATAATGTCAAAATATGACATGTCCCAAAAACAGTTGAAAACTAAATTAAAACCACATAAAATAGCCTTCCAAGACTCGCCATAGCAAAAAAGAGTTGCAAAAAGTGCCAAGAAAACAGAATTCGGCATGTCCAAAAACTGACCAAAAATGCAAGGCTATAGTATGGCATTAATGTCAAAACATGACATGTCTCAAAAACAGTTGAAAACCACATTAAAACCTATAAAATACCCTGCTGAGACACGCCATAGCAAAGAAAGTTCCAATAAGTGACAAAAACACCATAATTTGGAATGTCAGAAAAGTGACCAAAGATACAAGGCTATAGTATGGCAAAATTGTAAAAATATGACATCTCCCAAAAACAGCTAAAAACCAAATTAAACCACGTAAAATAGCCTGCCAAGACATGCCATTGCAAAGAAAGTTGCAAAAAGGGCCAAAAACACCATAATTTGGCATTTTGAAAAAATCACCGAACATGCAAGGCTATAGTATGGCAATAATGTCAAAATATGACATGTCCCAAAAACAGACGAAAACTGAAGTAAACCACATAAAATAGCCTTCCAAGACTCGCCATAGCAAAGAAAGTTCCAAAAAGTGACAAAAACACCATAATTTGGAATGTCAGAAAAAGTGACCAAAGATGCAAGGCTATAGTATGGCAAAATTGTAAAAATATGACATCTCCCAAAAACAGCTAAAACCAAATTAAACCACATAAAATAGCCTGCCAAGACTCGCCATAGCAAAAAAAGTTGCAAAAAGCGCCAAGAAAAACAAAATTCGATATATCCAAAAACTGACCAAACATGCAAGGCTATAGTATGGCAATAATGTCAAAATATGACATGTCCCAAAAACAGTTGAAAACTAAATTAAAACCACATAAAATAGCCTTCCAAGACTCGCCATAGCAAAAAAGAGTTGCAAAAAGTGCCAACAAAAAACAGAATTCGGCATGTCCAAAAACTGACCAAAAATGCAAGGCTATAGTATGGCAATAATGTCAAAATATGACATGTCTCAAAAACAGTTGAAAACTAAATTAAACCACATAAAATAGCCTTCCAAGACTCGCCATAGCAAAAAAGAGTTGCAAAAAGTGCCAAGAAAAACAGAATTCGGCATGTCCAAAAACTGACCAAAAATGCAAGGCTATAGTATGGCATTAATGTCAAAACATGACATGTCTCAAAAACAGTTGAAAACCACATTAAAACCTATAAAATACCCTGCTGAGACACGCCATAGCAAAGAAAGTTCCAATAAGTGACAAAAACACCATAATTTGGAATGTCAGAAAAGTGACCAAAGATACAAGGCTATAGTATGGCAAAATTGTAAAAATATGACATCTCCCAAAAACAGCTAAAAACCAAATTAAACCACGTAAAATAGCCTGCCAAGACATGCCATTGCAAAGAAAGTTGCAAAAAGGGCCAAAAACACCATAATTTGGCATTTTGAAAAAATCACCGAACATGCAAGGCTATAGTATGGCAATAATGTCAAAATATGACATGTCCCAAAAAAAACAGACGAAAACTGAAGTAAACCACATAAAATAGCCTTCCAAGACTCGCCATAGCAAAGAAAGTTCCAAAAAGTGACAAAAACACCATAATTTGGAATGTCAGAAAAGTGACCAAAGATGCAAGGCTATAGTATGGCAAAATTTAAAAATATGACATCTCCCAAAAACAGCTAAAAACCAAATTAAACCACATAAAATAGCCTGCCAAGACTCGCCATAGCAAAAAAAGTTGCAAAAAGCGCCAAGAAAAACAAAATTCGATATATCCAAAAACTGACCAAACATGCAAGGCTATAGTATGGCAATAATGTCAAAATATGACTGTACCAAAAACAGACGAAAACTAAATTAAACCACATAAAATAGCCTTCCAAGACTCGCCATAGCAAAAAAAGTTGCAAAAGCGCCAACAAAAACAGAATTCGGCATGTCCAAAAACTGACCAAAAATGCAAGGCTATAGTATGGCAATAATGTCAAAATATCACATGTCATAAAAACAGATGAAAACTAAATTAAAACCACATAAAATAGCCTTCCAAGACTCGCCATAGCAAAAAAAGTTGCAAAAAGCGCCAAAAAAACAGAATTCGGCATGTCCAAAAACTGACCAAAAATGCAAGGCTATAGTATGGCATTAATGTCAAAACATGACATGTCTCAAAAACAGTTGAAAACCACATTAAAACCTATAAAATACCCTGCTGAGACATGCCATAGCAAAGAAAGTTCCAATAAGTGACAAAAACACCATAATTTGGAATGTCAGAAAAGTGACCAAAAATGCAAGGCTATAGTATGGCAAAATTGTAAAAATATGACATCTCCCAAAAACAGCTAAAAACCAAATTAAACCACATAAAATAGCCCTCCAAGACTCGCCATAGCAAAAAAAGTTGCAAAAAGCGCCAAGAAAAACAGAATTCGGCATGTCCAAAAACTGACCAAAAATGCAAGGCTATAGTATGGCAAAAATGTCAAAATATGACATGTCCCAAAAACAGATGAAAACCAAATTAAACCACATAAAATAGCCTGCCAAGACTCGCCATAGCAAAGAAAGTTGCAAAAAGGGCCAAAAACACCATAATTTGGAATGTCAGAAAAGTGACCAAAGATGCAAGGCTATAGTATGGCAAAATTGTAAAAATATGACATCTCCCAAAAACAGCTAAAAACCAAATTAAACCACATAAAATAGCCTGCCAAGACTCGCCATAGCAAAAAAAGTTGCAAAAAGCGCCAAGAAAAACAGAATTCGATACATCCAAAAAATGACCAAACATGCAAGGCTATAGTATGGCAATAATGTCAAAATATGACCTGTCCCAAAAACAGACGAAAAACTAAATTAAACCACATAAAATAGCCTTCCAAGACTCGCCATAGCAAAAAAAGTTGCAAAAAGCGCCAAAAAAACATAATTCGGCATGTCCAAAAACTGACCAAAAATGCAAGGCTATAGTATGGCAATAATGTCAAAATATGACATGTCCCAAAAACAGTTGAAAAAACTAAATTAAAACCACATAAAATAGCCTTCCAAGACTCGCCATAGCAAAAAAAGAGTTGCAAAAAGTGCCAAAAAAACAGAATTCAGCATGTCCAAAAACTGACCAAAAAATGCAAGGCTATAGTATGGCATTAATGTCAAAACATGACATGTCTCAAAAACAGTTGAAAAACCACATTAAAACCTATAAAATACCCTGCTGAGACACTCGCCATAGCAAAGAAAGTTCCAATAAGTGACAAAAACACCATAATTTGGAATGTCAGAAAAGTGACCAAAGATACAAGGCTATAGTATGGCAAAAACTGTAAAAATATGACATCTCCCAAAAACAGCTAAAAACCAAATTAAACCACGTAAAATAGCCTGCCAAGACATGCCATGCAAAGAAAGTTGCAAAAAGGGCCAAAAACACCATAATTTGGCATTTTGAAAAAATGACCGAACATGCAAGGCTATAGTATGGCAATAATGTCAAAATATGACATGTCCCAAAAACAGACGAAAACTGAAGTAAAACACATAAAATAGCCTTCCAAGACTTGCCATAGCAAAGAAAGTTCCAAAAAGTGACAAAAACACCATAATTTGGAATGTCAGACATGAAAAAAGTGACCAAAGATGCAAGGCTATAGTATGGCAAAATTGTAAAAATATGACATCTCCCAAAAACAGCTAAAAACCAAATTAAACCACATAAAATAGCCTGCCAAGACTCGCCATAGCAAAAAAAGTTGCAAAAAGCGCCAAGAAAAACAGAATTCGATATATCCAAAAACTGACCAAACATGCAAGGCTATAGTATGGCAATAATGTCAAAATATGACCTGTACCAAAAACAGACGAAAACTAAAATTAAACCACATAAAATAGCCTTCCAAGACTCGCCATAGCAAAAAAAGTTGCAAAAAGCGCCAACAAAAACAGAAATTCGGCATGTCCAAAAACTGACCAAAAATGCAAGGCTATAGTAGTATGGCAATAATGTCAAAATATCACATGTCATCCCAAAAAACAGATGAAAACTAAATTAAACCACATAAAATAGCCTCCAAGACTCGCCATAGCAAAAAATGTTGCAAAAAGCGCCAACAAAAAAAGAATTCGGCATGTCCAAAAACTGACCAAAAATGCAAGGCTATAGTATGGCATTAATGTCAAAACATGACATGTCTCAAAAACAGTTGAAAACCACATTAAAACCTATAAAAAAACCCTCTGAGACATGCCATAGCAAAGAAAGTTCCAATAAGTGACAAAAACACCATAATTTGGAATGTCAGAAAAGTGACCAAAGATGCAAGGCTATAGTATGGCAAAATTGTAAAAATATGACATCTCCCAAAAACAGCTGAAAAACCAAATTAAACCACATAAAATAGCCCTCCAAGACTCGCCATAGCAAAAAAAGTTGCAAAAAGCGCCAAAAAAACAGAATTCGGCATGTCCAAAAACTGACCAAAAATGCAAGGCTATAGTATGGCAAAAATGTCAAAATATGACATGTCCCAAAAACAGATGGAAACCAAATTAAACCACATAAAATAGCCTGCCAAGACTCGCCATAGCAAAGAAAGTTGCAAAAAGGGCCAAAAAACACCATAATTTGGCATTTTGAAAAAATGACCGAACATGCAAGGCTATAGTATGGCAATGATGTCAAAATATGACATGTCCCAAAAACAGAAGAAAACTGAATGAAACCACATAAAATAGCCTTCCAAGACTCGCCACAGCAAAAAAAGTTGCAAAAAGCACCAAAAAAAACAGAATTCGGCATGTCCAAAAACTGACCAAAAATGCAAGGCTATAGTATGGCAATAATGTCAAAATATCACATGTCACAAAAACAGATGAAAACTAAATTAAACCACATAAAATAGCCTTCCAAGACTCGCCATAGCAAAAAAGTTGCAAAAAGCAACAAGATAAACATAATTCGGCATATCCAAAAACTGACCAAAAATGCAAGGCTATAGTATGGCATTAATGTCAAAATATGACATGTCCCAAAAACAGACGAAAACTAAATTAAACCACTTAAAATAGCCTTTCAATACTCGCCATAGCAAAGAAAGTTGCAAAAAGGGCCAAAAACACCATAATTGGCATTTTGAAAAAATGACCGAACATGCAAGGCTATAGTATGGCATATGACATAGTATAGTATGGCAAAATTGTCAAAATATGGCATCTCCCAAAACCAACTGAAAACCAAATTAAAACTACTTAAAATAACCTGCCGAAACATGCCATAGCAAAGAAAGTTCCAAAAGGAAAAAAACACCATCATTTGGAACGTCAAAAAAATTAACAAAAACATGCAAGGCTATGGTATGGCAAAACTGTCAGAATATGACATGGCAAAGAAACAGCTGAAAACAACATTAGACTACATGAAATAGCCTTCCAAGACACACCATAGCATAGAAAGTTCCAAAAAGGCTATAGTATGTATGGCAATAATGTCAAAATATGACATGTCCCAAAAACAGATGAAAACTGAATTAAACCACATAAAATAGCCTTCCAAGACTCGCCATAGCAAAAAAAGTTGCAAAAAGCGCCAAGAAAAAACATAATTCGGCATGTCCAAAAACTGACCAAACATGCAAGGCTATAGTATGGCAATAATGTCAAAATATGACACGTCCCAAAAACAGTTGAAAACCACATTAAAACCTATAAAATACCCTGCTGAGACACGCCATAGCAAAGAAAGTTCCAAAAAGTGACAAAAACACCATAATTTGGAATGTCAAAAAGTGACCAAAGATGCAAGGCTATAGTATGGCAAAATTGTAAAAATATGACATCTCCCAAAAACAGCTAAAAACCAACTTAAACCACATAAAATAGCCTGCAAAGACATGCCATTGCAAAGAAAGTTGCAAAAAGGGCCAAAAACACCATAATTTGGCATTTTGAAAAAATCACCGAACATGCAAGGCTATAGTATGGCAATAATGTCAAAATATGACCTGTCCCAAAAACAGACGAAAACTAAATTAAACCACATAAAATAGCCTTCCAAGACTCGCCATAGCAAAAAAAAGTTGCAAAAAGCGCCAAGAAAAACATAATTCGGCATGTCCAAAAACTGACCAAAAATGCAAGGCTATAGTATGGCAATAATGTCAAAATATCACATGTCCCAAAAACAGATGGAAACCAAATTAAACCACATAAAATAGCCTGCCAAGACACGCCATAGCAAAAGAAAGTTACAAAAAGGGCCAAAAAACACCATAATTTGGCATTTTGAAAAAATGACCGAACATGCAAGGCTATAGTATGGCAATAATGTCAAAATATGACATGTCCCAAAAACAGACGAAAACTGAAGTAAACCACATAAAATAGCCTTCCAAGACTCGCCATAGCAAAGAAAGTTCCAAAAAGTGACAAAAACACCATAATTTGGCATTTTGAAAAAATGACCGAACATGCAAGGCTATAGTATGGCAAAACTGTAAAAATATATGACATCTCCCAAAAACAGCTAAAAACCAAAATAAACCACGTAAAATAGCCTGCTAAGACATGCATTGCAAAGAAAGTTGCAAAAAGGGCCAAAAACACCATAATTTGGCATTTTGAAAAAATCACCGAACATGCAAGGCTATAGTATGGCAATAATGTCAAAATATGACATGTCCCAAAAACAGACGAAAACTAAATTAAACCACATAAAATAGCCTTCCAAGACTCGCCATAGCAAAAAAAGTTGCAAAAAGCGCCAGAAAAACAGAATTCGGCATGTCCAAAAACTGACCAAAAATGCAAGGCTATAGTATGCCAATAATGTCAAAATATCACATGTCCCAAAAACAGATGGAAACCAAATTAAACCACGTAAAATAGCCTGCCAAGACATGCCATAGCAAAGAAAGTTACAAAAAGGGCCAAAAACACCATAATTTGGCATTTTGAAAAAATGACCGAACATGCAAGGCTATCGTATGGCAAAAATGTCAAAATATGACATGTCCCAAAAACAGACGAAAACTGAAGTAAACCACATAAAATAGCCTTCCAAGACTCGCCATCGCAAAGAAAGTTCCAAAAAGTGACAAAAAAACACCATAATTTGGAATGTCAGAAAAGTGACCAAAGATGCAAGGCTATAGTATGGCAAAATTGTAAAAAATATGACCTGTCCCAAAAACAGCTAAAAAACAAATTAAACCACATAAAATAGCCTGCCAAGACTCGCCATAGCAAAAAAAGTTGCAAAAAGCGCCAAGAAAAACAGAATTCGATATATCCAAAAACTGACCAAAAATGCAAGGCTATAGTATGGCAATAATGTCAAAATATCACATGTCCCAAAAACAGATGAAAACTAAATTAAACCACATAAAATAGCCTTCCAAGACTCGCCATAGCAAAAAAAGTTGCAAAAAGCGCCAAGAAAAACATAATTAGGCATGTCCAAAAACTGAACAAAAATGCAAGGCTATAGTATGCCAATAATGTCAAAATATGACATGTCCCAAAAACAGATGGAAACCAAATTAAACCACATAAAATAGCCTGCCAAGACACGCCATAGCAAAGAAAGTTACAAAAAGGGCCCAAAACACCATAATTTGGCATTTTGAAAAAATGACCGAACATGCAAGGCTATAGTATGGCAATAATGTCAAAATATGACATCTCCCAAAAACAGACGAAAACTGAATTAAACCACATAAAATAGCCTTCCAAGACTCGCCATAGCAAAAAAAGTTGCAAAAAGCGCCAAGAAAAACATAATTCTGCATGTCCAAAAACTGACCAAAAATGCAAGGCTATAGTATGGCAATAATGTCAAAATATCACATGTCACAAAAACAGATGAAAACTAAATTAAACCACATAAAATAGCCTTCCAAGACTCGCCATAGCAAAAAAAGTTGCAAAAAGCAACAAGATAAACATAATTCGGCATGTCCAAAAACTGACCAAAAATGCAAGGCTATAGTATGGCAAAAATGTCAAAATATGACATGTCCCAAAAACAGATGGAAACCAAATTAAACCACATATAAAATAGCCTGCCAAGACACGCCATAGCAAAGAAAGATGCAAAAAGGGCCAAAAACACCATAATTTGGCATTTTGAAAAAATGACCGAACATGCAAGGCTATAGTATGGCAATAATGTCAAAATATGACATGTCCCAAAAACAGATGAAAACTAAATTAAACCACATAAAATAGCCTTGCAAGACTCGCCATAGCAAAAAAAGTTGCAAAAAGCGCCAAGAAAAACATAATTAGGCATGTCCAAAAACTGACCAAAAATGCAAGGCTATAGTATGGCAATAATGTCAAAATATCACATGTCACAAAAACAGATGAAAACTAAATTAAACCACATAAAATAGCCTTCCAAGACTCGCCATAGCAAAAAAAGTTGCAAAAAGCGCCAAGAAAAACATAATTAGGCATGTCCAAAAACTGACCAAAAATGCAAGGCTATAGTATGCAATAATGTCAAAAAATATCACATGTCCCAAAAACAGATGGAAACTAAATTAAACCACATAAAAATAGCCTTCCAAGACTCGCCATAGCAAAGAAAGTTGCAAAAAGGGCCCAAAAACACCATAATCTGGCATTTTGAGAAAATGACCGAACATGCAAGGCTATAGTATGGCATTAATGTCAAAATATCACATGTCCCAAAAACAGACGAAAACTAAATTAAACCACATAAAATAGCCTTCCAAGACACGCCATAGCAAAGAAAGTTGCAAAAAGGGCCAAAAACACCATAATTTGGCATTTTGAAAAAATTACCGAACATGCAAGGCTATAGTATGGCATATGACATAGTATAGTATGGCAAAATTGTCAAAATATGGCATCTCCCAAAACCAACTGAAAACCAAATTTAACTACCTAAAATAACCTGCCGAAACATGCCATAGCAAAGAAAGTTCCAAAAAGGGAAGAAAACACCATCATTTGGAACGTCAAATAAAATTAACAAAAACATGCAAGGCTATAGTATGGCAAAACTGTCAGAATATGACATGGCAAAGAAACAGCTGAAAACAACATTAGACTACATGAAATAGCCTTCCAAGACACACCATAGCATAGAAAGTTCAAAAAGGGCCCAAAACATCATAATTTGGAATGTTGAAAATATGACCAAATATGCAAGGCTATAGTATGGCATTAATGTCAAAACATGACATGTCTCAAAAACAGCTGAAAACCACATTAAAACCTATAAAATACCCTGCTGAGACACGCCATAGCAAAGAAAGTTCCAAAAAGTGACAAAAACACCATAATTTGGAATGTCAGAAAAATGACCAAAGATGCAAGGCTATAGTATGGCAAAATTGTAAAAATATGACATCTCCCAAAAACAGCTAAAAACCAAATTAAACCACGTAAAATAGCCTGCTAAGACATGCCATTGCAAAGAAAGTTGCAAAAAGGGCCAAAAACACCGTAATTTGGCATTTTGAAAAAATGACCGAACATGCAAGGCTATAGTATGGCAATAATGTCAAAATATGACATGTCCCAAAAACAGACGAAAACTAAATTAAACCACATAAAATAGCCTTCCAAGACTCGCCATAGCAAAGAAAGTTGCAAAAAGCATCAAGAAAAACAGAATTCGGCATGTCCAAAAACTGACCAAAAATGCAAGGCTATAGTATGGCAAAAATGTCAAAATATGACATGTCCCAAAAACAGATGGAAACCACATAAAACCACGTAAAATAGTCTTCCAAGACTCGCCATAGCAAAGAAAGTTACAAAAAGGGCCAAAAACACCATAATTTGGCATTTTGAAAAAATCACCGAACATGCAAGGCTATAGTATGGCAATAATGTCAAAATATGACCTGTCCCAAAAACAGACGAAAACTAAATTAAACCACATAAAATAGCCTTCCAAGACTCGCCATAGCAAAGAAAGTTGCAAAAAGCGCCAAGAAAAACATAATTCTGCATGTCCAAAAACTGACCAAAAATGCAAGGCTATAGTATGGCAAAAATGTCAAAATATGACATGTCCCAAAAACAGACGAAAACTAAATTAAACCACATAAAATAGCCTTTCAAGACACGCCATAGCAAAGAAAGTTGCAAAAAGGGCCAAAAACACCATAATTTGGCATTTTGAAAAAATGACCGAACATGCAAGGCTATAGTATGGCATATGATGACATAGTATAGTATGGCAAAATTGTCAAAATATGGCATCTCCCAAAACCAACTGAAAACCAAATTTAACTACTTAAAATAACCTGCCGAAACATGCCATAGCAAAGAAAGTTCCAAAAAGGGAAGAAAACACCATCATTTGGAACGTCAAAAAAAATTAACAAAAACATGCAAGGCTATAGTATGGCAAAATTGTCAGAATATGACATGGCAAAGAAACAGCTGAAAACAACATTAGACTACATGAAATAGCCTTCCAAGACACACCATAGCATAGAAAGTTCCAAAAAGGGCCCAAAACATCATAATTTGGAATGTTGAAAATATGACCAAATACACAAGGTTATAGTATGGCAATAATGTCAAAATATCACAGGTCCCAAAAACAGACAAAAACTAAATTAAACCACATAAAATAGCCTTCCAAGACTCGCCATAGCAAAAAAAGTTGCAAAAAGCGCCAAGAAAAACATAATTAGGCATGTCTACAGTATGGCAATAATGTCAAAATATGACTTGTCCCAAAAACAGATGGAAACCACATAAAATTGCGTGCAGAAACACACCATAGCAATGAAAGTTGCAAAAAGCGCCAAAAATACCATAATATGGCATGCTCAAAAAAAGGCCGACAATGCACTACTATCGTAGGGCCTTTTTTGTTGTTTTTTTGACATTCTGCATTATGGTGAATTAGGCAGTTTTTGCAACTTTCTTTACCATGGCATGTGTCTACATGCTATTTTATGCTGTTTTAAGCTGTTTTGGGGACATATGAAATTTTGACTTTTGATGCCATGCTATAGTATGGCCTTTTTGGTCATTTTTTTGACAGGCTATATGATTTTGCCAGTTTTTGCAACTTTCTTTGCTATGGCATGTTTCGGCATGCTATTTAATAGGGTTTTCAACTGTTTTCAGACATGTCAAATTTTGACATTTTTTGCTATAGTATAGTGTGGCCATTTTCATCGTTTTTTTTTTAAACATGCTACATTATGGTGATTAAGGCCGTTTTTGCTACTTTCTTTGCTATGGCATGATTCAGCATACTATTTTATGTGGTTTTCAGCTGTTTTTGGGACTTGTCAAATTTTGCCATTTTTCGCCATACTATAGTATGGCATTTTTGGTCGTTTCTTTGACGTGCCATAATATGTTGTTTTTGGCTGCAACTTTCTTTGCTGTGGCATGTTTCAGCACACAATTTCTTGCTGTTTTGGGGATATCTCAAATTTTGACTTTTTTTGCCATGCTATAGTATGGTCTTTTGGTCATTTTTTTGGCGTGCTATATTATAGTGTTCCTGGCTATTTTTGCAGTTTTCTATGCTATTGTGTGTCTCGGCATGCACTTTCAAGCGCTTTTCAGCTGTTTTTGGGACATGACAAATTTTGACATTTTTCGCCATACTATAGTAAGACATTTTCAGTCTTTTTCTGGACATGCTAAATTGTGCTGTGCCATTTTTTCAACATCCTATGCTATGATGTGTTTTGGCATGCTAATTTACGTGGTTTTCAGCTCTTTTTTTTTTTTTTTTTACTTTTTTCGACATACTATACTATGATGTTTTGGTTTATTTTTTTGACATGCTTTATTATGACATTTTTGGAAGTTTATTCAACATTCTATACTCTGAGTTTTCTTGATATATTGACCTAAACATGACAAAAAAGTCATGGTATTGTATGTTGTCCAAATTGTGAAGAAAAAGTCATAGTATAAACTGTGAAGAAAAATGTCATACTATAGCATGTCGTCCAAAAAAAAAAAATGTGTGAAGTATGTTGTCCAAAATATGATTAAAAGGTCATACTATAGCATGTTTTTATCATATTTTGGATGGCATGCAACTTTTTTTGTATGTAACACTATGTACACTACATGTCTGCTAAGTAAGTAATAAGTAAGTAATAACTGTGCTGTATTCTTTAACACCTTGACTTTATTTCATGAGGTTTAACAGTGTACGTTAAGATGCCATCTCTGTCTTTTAAAATGGCTGTCTCACTACTGAATAAGCAGTAATGTCGGAGCAGGTGACACCACTTTACATATCCACACACATACTCACACACACCTTGGACATGGACTGTGCGCACCCTCACACTCGCACAAAATCTACTCACATTTTATAGGTTCTTATGTGCTGTGAACTCAGTATTGTTTTTAATTTAACTTAAGTCGTTTTTATGATGTCTCTACATGCGTGATGTTGTGAGGATCGATGAGCTTGTAATGCAAGACAAATGTCCATGCAAACGGACAATGAAGTCTTATCTTATCTTATCTTATCTTAATTTCAGGGATTTTTTTTCCTGTGTTAGCACTTTCTCCCTCCACAGTCCTGGTGCCATGGAAACCTTACTTCCTCTAATGTGGGTGCAATGTAACATCCGCATCCCACTGTCATGCCATTTACTCGCTCCCTTTGTTTTCAGACTTTCAGAATAATCAGTTAGTGAGCACACCATATTCCTGCACATCTCTTTCTATACACATTTATTTTTGCTCATGAGTTTACAAATCTTTTCAGTGACATCTTTTGTTAATTTGTCATGAAACCTGCCTACACTAGTACATTTGCTACATCTCCTCAAAATGAACCACCAGAGCAAAAGCAGGAGAAATAAAATGGAACAAGTCAGAAACAAAAACTCAGTTTGCGACTGCTGTATGCACTAACAAATCAGGAAAAATAGCTGTCACACAGGGAATAATATTGATATGACACAATGTATGATATATTTCACCAAGGAGAGGGTCAGTAGAAAAACTGCAGCATTTTGTTTACATGTGTGAAATGTACAGAGATTGGCACATTGAGGCCTTGGCAAGCACACAAGCCTCATTCATCACATCACCTCCCCCTCTGGAGCACACAAAGATGTTGTCACAGCCCCTCTCTTATGAAGAACCCTTTACATTCCTGTGTTTACAGCACATGGGCCCTCCATTATCATATGTGCCATGTAATTCAGCATCTAAAACTAGGCGGCTGTCACTCACTTTTTGTGACTGAGTTTAAATGTTGCATTCAAAAGATGATTACTATATCCAAATTGTTCTTTTTTTATTCCTTAATCAACGTACACACTGTGTATATAGTATGTACATCATGTATATTATTCTACTTATCCTCAGGATAACATCAGGGACTTCATATTTTTGTATTCCCAACCCAATATAAATATTAACTGACTTCAATGGTGCATCAGTTGCACAGTTTTGATTGCTATACATCAAGTTGATTCATACATTATCCACTCCACTTTGACTATTGCAAAATCCATTTACATTTCTTTACCTCAGAGGTACTCTTTTCTAGTTAAATAACTCTCAAAAAATTGACACATTCCTTTATTTAAAAGGGATACAAAGCCCCTTTCTATCAAAACAACAAAAAAAGCACTGGCAGCTATTGCTAAGGCATTTCCAAAACATATACTGTATATACAATGATCAAGAAAAAGGGAATCAGGGCTGCATAAATTAAGGTGGTGACATCCCCAAGTTGTCTTGAAAATGGAAAATAACCAAACTCCAGTCCACAGGTAATGTCTGAAATATACACAAGGTTACAACAATAAGAAAACAGACGAAAAAAAAAGAAACATATGGAAAACATCTAGGGTTGTTTTGCTCAAAATTATTATGTTTTTTCTGTTTTCAGTATCTCAAATAAAATAACCCAGTTCTCATCATTGATTCATTATTTCCCATCTAGGCTGAATGCCCTTGAATTTAGGATCCACCAACACTATAAAAACAGAATGGTATAATTTCATCAATATGTTCTTCACAAATTAGTCCCCCTCCCTTTAAAACCCATGTCTATCCAGCACCATCATCAACAAAGCCTACAGCTCACAAACACAAAGACAATAAACACAATCACACACCCTGCTATGCACCGATGCATGACACTCCACCATGCACGGTGCTCTTTGACCACCATTCATTTCCCTAGCTAACCTGGCATACCACAACAAACAAAATGCTGCACATATTGGTTTGAAAGACATGGTCCCACTGAGCGGTAACAGCTTAAGCCACAGTACAATACGTTGTACCTCGGTAAGATAATTTTTCTAAATGACACACACTTACACCCTTACTCAGTGTCCATCCAGTGCTGGCCACCAAAGCAGTTTTTACCACCCAGTGTTTGGAACCCCAACCCCCCAACCCATCCAATCTCCCAACCATCCCCTCACTCTATCCCTCACTATCCTCACCTTCTCTTTCCTATCTGCTTCTACTGCACTCCTCTTTCACGCCAGCTGTTCTTTATCTGGCGACTCCTCTAGCGTGATGACGGTGAACTCCTCTGTGTTGCCATTCTCCTGAATCTTCTCCTTGTTCATGAGGGTCACCATTTCCTGCTCTCTCTCCTGGGCGTGGGAGCTGGATACCGATGCCGCAGCACCATTCCCCTCGCCACCATCTTTGGATGTGATTATCAGGGTCTGCTGTCTGCCGCACCAGCTGCAAGAAAATATTTATTTATTATTGGTTGTTTTGTTTTTTTGCCATCCACCTAGACTGAAATAAAACATGTGGCTATTGGAACGCTGACTACTGTGCAAGACATCACATGACAACTGTATTAGTGTAAGATTTAAAAACAAATAGCTATCAAAGTCATACCTCTTTCTTTTGGCAACAGCTGCGCATACGAGAAGAATAGCAGCAACTGCTACAATCACTATAAGGATTACCAGCCAGTCTAGAGGGAGAAATGATAAGCAAGATAGTCAACAGTGTTAAGGCTGAGTCAGAGAGAAATAAAGAAGGAATCCAAAAAAGAGTGCATTTTTCCAACATGGTCTTCTTTGACTGCAATCTCTTCAGGATGTTAGAGGTACTTACTTGAATTGCTTTTCTCCCGTTGATTGGGCTCCTGTGTACTAGGAGTCAGGACCCTATCCTTGCCATGAGGGTGTACCTGTTGTGGAGCTGCATGTCAATAAAGCAAGAGTTAACATTTAAATCATGTCCAATACAAGTCATTCATTGACAATTTTAATTTAAAGGAACACACAAAACTAAGCATATTGAAAACATAAAACTTGATGAAATATGTAAATGTATTTGTGACTACATTACAGAGGATGTCTTTAACTTTAAATTCCCAAATTCTATGTGCATTTTCATCACTTTGTGAGGAGGCTTTGTGGCACCAGATACAGCAGGCTACATAATAAGTTGCTTCTCATTGTACAGCAAATTAAACTGTGCTTTCCATACACACTTTTGTGCCCTTGATGTGCTTGTTTTATACACTAAGCATTATAGTAATGCCCTCTATTACTGTTATTATTGTTACTGTCATTTTATTCTATTCTATTTTATTCTATGTTAAGTGCCTTCCTTTGTATATATATTTGCATTATTTTGCCTGTTTTAATGAATATTTCATTCAGTTGCTCTCTTATTTGCTGCTGTAACAAAACAATTTCCCTAACACAATTACTAAAGTATTATAGTATTATAAAGAATATTCTAAGGGACATAGAGGTAAAATCACTGTAATAAATCTGCTTCACAGCTCAAACTAACACAAGGGGGCGTCATGTGCTCTTAAAGTTCTCTAAGTCTCCCTGAAACCTGTTGCATCTGATGCCAGGACGTGTCTTTATATTTCGATCTACTTATATAACAATATAATAATCTCAACCATCTTTTTCTGTGATTCACTTTGGATATACACATGGCAGCACAAAAAAAAAGTAACCTTGCATTATAATACAATCAGTCAAATAAACAGAGTTAAATCTGCACTCATTCTCTTTGTCTACACACAAATTAGGCATTATAATCACCACAGAGGTGCTTTTGATTGCATGGCTGTAACACAAAATGCATTACATTGTCAGAACACCAAAATCCTGTTGTAAGTTGTAATCATATACATAACAGTACTTGTACTTTAGTTTGTAGCAGCTACGTTCTTTTTTTTTTATTTGTTTTTTTTTTTTTATTGCTGGTGTTTTTCTTACTTTTATCATCATCTCCATCATGCCTTTTTTTCTCTTCTTCTAGCTCATTTTCGGTGGCAGGTGGTGCTTCCTCTGGCTCCCCAACAGGGGCCGTTGGAGAGACTGTCTCCTCCTCAGGCTGCATCCCAGATCCAGCAGGCTGATCGAACTCTTCAGGCATGAAAGTGGACCCCATGCTGCCGTTTTCACTCCCTCCAAAAGGGTTTTCTTCTACAGCAGGGCCCTCTGTGGAAGACTCTGGCTCATCCACGCTAATTTCTGTGTTAACAGTGGTGGCTGGCAATGTAAGGTGCCCAGGTGTTAATGTGGTGTCTCCACCATCACTTCCGGAAGAATCCTCATGTCGTGTTTTTGGAGTGGTCTCTTCCTGGCCCTCTGCCATTGTTGGGGCTTAAAGAATGAGAATAAAGAGGTTCATGCATGGTAACAGTCACACATAATCTCATCTGGATATATTTGTACAGTGTTGTAAAGCCTGATTACATTCTCTCATGAGATTAAACTTGTTTTTATCCAGTCTGTCAATTTATTTATCATCTAGGCATTAATGTTACAATAGTAATACATTACAATTCAAAACACAAGTAAATTAACTTGCGTGATTGACTTTCTATGTTCAGTTGAGTTTCTCACAATCTTCTGCTTTTCATTAGTGTATCACCTCAGTGAAACTAAATAGTGTTTATTTTTTCGTTAGCATGAAAAGTAATCCTTCCATATTGACTGACTTGGAGGAAGGTGCAAAAGGGTGCTCCTCTGCATGTCCACCCTGTTGCAGCACAATGTTTCTACAGTAGCCCAGACCAGACAAACCAAACACTGATTCTAGAGAGGGCCTTTTGCTTTTGATGTTACTTGGAGGCCACCGTAGGTTTTGTGACACATGAGAGGTGAGCAGAGGGGTACTCACTTGGTTGCAATCTGCACCCTACCCCTGAATGCCTCTAAATCATACATACTGCTCATACATGCATATAGCATTTTTTTTTTATCATGGATTCATAAATCAGTAAATAAATACATGCACTGCAATATTTACTTGTAGGATGCACAGCTTAAAAACCCACAATAAAGATGTGTGAAGTGTTACAGCTACTAAAGAATTGCCTTGGATGGGAAGTTTTCAAAAAAGGGAAAAAAGAAATTGAGAAACTGATCCCTTAATGGCACTCAAGGCGGTCATACCTGACTGTAGGTCCCACCTTAGCTAACATAGCTAGGATATGCGAGGATGGTGTTGACTGAGGAGATAATTAGGTAACTAGATCAAGATGTTGTCTAAGACGTATTATTTGCATTTTCTTTTGCTCCAACATATTTTCACTTCCAACTTGTCAAATACCGACACTTGATCAGATACTTGTCAAAATATGACGTTCCAGGTACTCCTCCTGCGTCAGTTTTGTACACTCGTTACATGCATACATGTCTCTTTTTAAAATAAACTACTGTTTTCGCAAGAAATACACAGTTTCTGCTTGTTTAATGCATTGTCATTTTCAAAATAAACTTAGAACATAGGTAAAGACCTTTGCTCTTAGGTTTACCACGGTTAGGCTGAAAAAAAAAGACATGGTTTGGCTAATATTGTTATAATTAATGTAACATAATGTCATGTGACATACACCACCAGTATTGTATGCTACACATACATGCATACATACATACATACATATAGTATGTTGTTGTTAAAACAATTCCATTGACATTTGGTTTCACATGTGACACAAACAGCAGGCTCCTGGGTGAAAGTCCAAAGTTTTTTTGACCCATATTTGATCCACCCACCATCCCTTCCCCCTGCCCTATGCTGACTCTTGTTCTTTATACTATGGTATCCTGGAGCATCAAAAAAGGTCACCTCCTGGTGCGCCTCAGCCTCACACTGAAGGGTGCCTCTTTGCACCAGTGTCTAATACTGAGGTACATTGGCCACGTATCGACTGACTATTTGCAGAGTTGTTTGTTGCTGTAATTATGTGGAGGGTTTGTGAAATTCTAAATTTGTTTATTGTCAGTTGCCTGTCAGATGTGAAAACAAATATGAATGCAGTTTCATAATCTGGACATTCTGAGTGTTTTTAGATGTTGACATCTCATCGGTATTTCAATAGGTCTGATGATAGACAAGATTAGATTTCTTTTATTTGTTTTTCCAGCTTGTCCATGTAGTAGTAAATCAGTATTTAAACTTTGAAAGATGGTGACAGTTGGACACTAAATGTATAACACAAGGTGAGGGAGGAGCAGATCTCTTGTGCCTACCTGGTGCACCTGTGGGTAAAGGTCCATTGACTTCAAATTTTTTTGAACAGTCCATCCCAGGCTCAGCTAGCACATGGGGAAACAGGAAACAGATATTACCGAAAATGGAGAAGCAAAGAACAACAGGTCTATGCAATACAACTTTACATGACATTTGAGCTATTTGAGTGTCAGCTTTGGACTGCACTTAAGTGCAACTGACTTTTTCCTGGGGATATAGTCACCTTCGTTATCATAGCAGTAGACATCATAGCGTTCCTCAGCATTAACATGCGGTTGAAAAATGAAGCCAGTGTTGTTCTTTGCACAGTTTTCATGGTGAGACTGTCTGAGGATGGCAATGCTCACATTGCTGGTCCAGCCATACCTGAATAGAACACAACAATAGTAATATTAGAGGATATATTATGACAGCTTTGTAGCAAACTTTGAGACATTTGTTTATAGAGAAGGCCATTTTTCTCCAAGTAGCCACACATTACATCATCCTAAAAGAAGTAACTCACATGACACTCAAGTGACAATTAAGTGTGTGAAGATACTCTGTGACTAAAATGCAAGGCATGCTTTATTTTCATGCTTTACATTGTCCCAGTTTTTATGATTTTTTTTAATTTTTTTATTTATTTTTTTTTATCTAGTTTTGTGGTATTCACACAATCTGCCCAGGGACTACAGTTGAAAATTACCCAAGGTGACTTAACTATTATATGTGTATTAATGTGCACTGTCCCTGCAATCTCAAAACATAGAACAAAAAGAGACAAACTCAGCTGTGGAACAGATGGTAGTTTTCTTTGTTAGAAGTCTACATGAGTTCTACCACATGACAAAAGTGACATACCCTTTTTATAAAGCGGAAAGACCTTTTTCCTCTTTTCTGGTATTACATGTTTTAGTGAAGGCAATAATGGAGACCAAGTGTGTTAAAGCTGATGTTCAACCGTTGTTCAAATGTTAAAAGATGTTAGAGGGCTGAACTCATGGAAAGACCATATGCATTTGGGGTCCATAAATGTTTCACCCTAAATTGTTTCATCCACACATTTTTAAATATATCTACATAACAACCATAAAATGATTTTTTTTAAAAAGTCTTGTTTACAACACTTAATACAGATAATTATGACACCGAGGCTTGTGGTTTTACCTGCATGTTTCCATGTCTTTGTCATAGGCTTCCTGGACTTGATCAGGATGCGCCATGGTGCTCTGCAGCTGCTCACACACCTTTTGAGCCATGTCAAAGTTCAGGAAGTGACGGTCTGCTCCCTCAGCCAGAAATACCCCAGCATAGCTGCAGGAACGGGACTTCACTGTCGGGAGAGAGAAGGAACAGAAAAAGGTTCAGTGTCTTACAAGATTCATTACGATTTAGATAAATTATGGGAGGATTGCAGGTTAGGAGCAGTGGCGCCTGGGCTTCAGGCCTTTGCATGTATTCACAACAAATGAAGAATGAGAGCCCAGAGTTGTTACATTGTAGCAAAATCAAACAAACAGATACGACATGACAAGACAAGACAAGACTTTTAATCCTCCTTTAATAGTCCCACAATGGTGAAATTCGAATTACGTGTCCGTTTCTAGAAACCGGGAGTGTGCAACCGCCAGCTACTGTATGTAATACACTGACTAGACATAAATATCTCATACAGCCCCAGTTCAATAAATCTCAAACCATCCCTTTTAAATGAAGAGAGAAAGAAAGGCATTATCAGCACAACGTAATTTCATTTACTAAAAGTCTGTTCAAGGTGGAGCTTTCAATTCTGATAGAATGCTGGAAAGTTTAATGCATAGTTATGCATCATATTATAATTCATATTTTGTGAATAAAATTGGATTCTGCAAAAAAACAAGTAGCATGTCTCTGTCAGGTAAATGCAGTGGTAAAATGTAGACGTACAGAGTAAGTAGTTTGAGTTGCACATCTTTTAAGTGCTTTGAGGGCCTTTTGTAAACTATTTCAAGGTATAATGAGTTAGAACAGCAACAAATTATTTTTTATATCTAAACATCATGAGAAATCTATAGCTATCTGGGGTGTGTTGTTTAGGACCCAGGCTCAGCAGCAGGCTGAGCCTATTGCCTCATTTTGCACAGGCACATTTTGAATAAGCACTACACTGGTTAATTAAATTCCTAAAATCCAGTTATGGCTTTTGATTTTGATATCCCGCATGATTTCCACTGACCCCATCTTGTCACCCCACAAAAAAAATTCTGGGTGTGCCACTGTGTGAGAGTAGCATGAAGGTAAAAGAGTCTGTCATTGCTTATGTTTTTTTTAATACTCCATCAATGCAGTTCATTTCTAGCCATCATCAAGTAACCACAGGCTGACATTTTCATTTTAAATGACTATGGCTAGCTAGGGAATACGCAATTTCGGATGAGCTGAGAAATTGTTCTAGTCAGTCGAGAGAAAATTAGTAACTGAATCATATGAATGATTTATTAAAATACATGTAAAGTAAACAAATCAGTAGTAGCTCAAAGCCATAATTACAACATGCAGACAGCGAGATGGAGCATGGAGTTAAGATGCTGCTTCTGAAAATAAATACTATGATAAGGATCCAAACGCTGTGGATTACTTAATAGGTATTTATCATATATTGTTTTAGAATGATTTTGGGATCTACAGTGTTATGGGCATCCTGGTGCCTTTTTAAATAACACTACTATTTACTCAATTTAGCTACAATGTCTTTCACTCAGATGTTTCATTTATTAATTATTTAAGTTGCGATGGTGGGCATGAGTGCTTAAAATTTATGGTAAGAAAATCTAATTTATACTATACACATGCAGTGTCTTTTGCTTTAAGTGCCAAGTCATGGGACTTTTTTCTTTTTCAGATGAGTTTGCTGGGAGAGAAGCACAGAAGCATCATGAGACAGGAAGCATCTACAGTGATTAGCCCCCAGGTCTAGTCAAGTCTATTTTGTTCAAAACAAATTGAGTACACAAGTGTCTGCCAACAACTTACAGACAAGGAAGGATACATAAAGGTATGCACACACATACACACTATGCTGTATGCTTAAATGTATAGCAAATAAATTGCCTAATTAATCGTGCCATCACAAAAAAAGGTTTCACTACAGTATCAACCTCCACAAAATGCTGCCAAATGTTACACTGAAAGTGGAAAACAGTGTGTCTCACATGTGACACTCAGCGTATTTGCTTAAGTTTGCTTGACCAAAGGAGAAACCTCAGGGAAATGACTCTCCCTTGTTGAAATGAAAAAAAGACAAAGTAAACTAGGCCTAGCAAAGAAGCCAAGATATGTCCATTAAGAGAATGTTATAATTGGCATAAAAACAGATTTCAGAGTTTTAACACTAGGGGATTTTTTGACATGAACAGGTGATCATTTGCATTGAGAATGAAACATAGAGACACTACCTGGGAAGATTCAGACATGGGACACACATCCCTCATCCTTATACCTGTGACTGTGACACCATCTTTGCATGGTTTCCCCTCCCACATAGAGAAAAAACAACATTATTGTTTTCCTGTTGAATGCCACTGAAAGCTATTTTGAAAAACATCTCATCTAAATTATGTGAAATAACACATGAAACTCATGTTTCCAAACTTCATGGTAAATTGCAAAAGTCATAAAATGCATTATCAACACTGAAAATTTGATCAGGAAGCTGATGGGTTAATTCCGTTAGGGCTTAACAGATAGTTAACTCAGGTGCTGAAAACAGGCAACATTTTGTGCTAAGACTCGTATATATAAACTTTAGTGCATTAAATTGCACAGTGCCTGTGGGTATAACTTCAGATTTTGTTTAATGCAAGAATAATTTGCATGAGCAAAGGCAAAAATATCCTTTTGCACAAGCACAAATTTATTAGAATCCATGCTGTTAATGCACTGAACAAACCAATATCAGCAGATGCAGGGGATGTGAAACAACACCAGACTTGTACAGGAAAGCAGCACACATATGCTGAGCTTCTTGTGGTGAGGCCTGGCAAACAGATAAATCTGCAGTAACACCTATTGCAGAGTTTCTGAACAAGTAAATAACAACCGTGCCAACTTCTGTTAACAGCTTTCACTAACTGGAATACTTATAGCTTCACAAGCCTCCTGAAGGATCAGGACATAGTACAACTAAAGCCAGTAGCTATAGGGTTTCTTTGTGTTGAAAGTACTCAAGAAGACAAGACTGAAAATGGATCTAGATAATGTGGTTCACAGTTTCAGGAAAAAAACAAAAAAAATGTAATTAGCAAGTTGGAAGAAAACTAAAGTTACAAGAAAAAGTTATGGTGAAGCAATACATTAAAACATACTTTACATTACTTATTATTTTTCTCCTTTACTGCTGCAATTAAAAAACCTTTTACTGATCAATACTTATAAAAACTGCTCCCTCACAATAATATAACTACTTAGCAACAGACCAATGAAGGACATTTCTTGTACAATGTAATGTAATATACAATTGTCCCACAATATACATCCTACATTTTGAATCCTATTGAGCGTGCTTCAGAGAGAAGTGAAGTCAATTCAGTGGTTTGTGTTGTTGTTATCTGGTTGCACGACATTGTACAGTATGTTTTCACATTGTAATCACATGCTCCATAATGACTAATTGTGCGTCTAGCCTCAGCAAAGAGGGAGGTGCACTGTCTAACCACCAGCTTTGGCTTTCTCAGGCTGTATCCTGAACATCTGTTTTTTTGGGTGGAGGGGTTAAATATTCATAATATTCTTTTATAGTCTTTATTTTTTTCTATTTCAAATTATGTGTTGAATTTTACATGCTATTACCACCATGCACCTAAACACCAAGACAAACTCCTTGTTTGTGCAAACTATGTCATGTTTGAGGCAGGATGAGAACCTAAAAAGCAGAAACCCAAAAAGGGAGCAAGAAGTACAAACAAAAAGTGAGTTTTAATGCTGAAGAAAATCCACAAAAAAACATCAAGTGACCAAAAATACAAAGTACAAATTAAAACATAAGCAAAAACTAGGCCGCAGCAAACAAAACAAAAGGACAGACAAAACTAATAACACAGGTGACACAAATCAGGGAAACAGAGACAGAGGAACAAAGAATCAGGGAAACATAGAGGGAGAGACACACTGAGAGACAGAGAGACAGGAAGGCACAGAGAAAAAGCACAGAAGACACACAAGTAGTAAAAATACAAAATAAAACAGGAAACAGAACATGAGTAACTAGAAACAAGGAAAAGCTAAAAAAACAGAAAACCCCACATCAAAGTCCACAGCATAACACAAAACTGCTCAACCATGACAAACTACTTGACAATAAAACTGTTTCTGATTTCTCTGATTACACCTGCATTGAGGTTTGCAAATATGGAGATGTGCCTCAGTTTTAAAGTTTTACGATCCTATGTATGTAGAAATTTCCAAAATTTCTTTTGTTATGTTGTGGCTACATTAATCACTTTGCCATGGAGAAAGCTGACCTCAAAAAGACTAGATATGAATCTCCCCCTCCCCATTTTCCACTGGTTGTTATGAGTAAACAGCACACTAGCAGCAGCAGGAAGTTGAGCTCTCTGCTGTTAGTGGCAGTTGAACAACAAGAGTTAGTGCCAACACTGGCTTTGTCAGGCATTTCAGTTTGCTTCTCTCCCTCTCCCTCTTTCACTCACTCTCTCTCTCTCACTCTCTCTCTCTTGCTCTCTCTTTCTCTCTCTCTCACTTTTGTACACAAACACATAACTGAAAGAACATCAACACATGCTGCCACATGGCAAAGTGTCCCTGAGAGTAAAGGGGTGAAAAACAAGACAACAGTCCTGGCCTTGCAAACCTGCCCAGAGAGATCAAAAGGAGCACCGCTTACCATCAGTGAGCTGAAAAGGAGGCTGACATGAATCTGAGGCGCAATCATTAGTATGCAGAGCGAACGGTCATGGGTGTCTTTATACAGTTGAGAAGCCTGCTATGCCAAGGCACTGACTCCCCCAAAGGCTCCATTGTCACCTAATAGAGTTGAAACCAAGGATACTGCAAAGTGTGAGTGTACAGAGCCTGAGAGAAAGGGAGTTTTAAGGCAGCATCTTGCCAAAACCTCCAGCTGCTCTAGAAGTAATAGACAAGCCCGACTCTCCACTCTCGCTTCAATTTCTCCCCCCCACCTCTGTGTGTTTCTCTTGTTTTCTCTCATTACCCTCTGTTTGTCTTTTCTATGCCAGCAATAAAGTACAAATTACCCCCTGCATGCAGGTGTGCAAACACACAGAATATTGGCTGATCATTTCTTGAGTCATAACCTTTATAGAACCACGACACCACATGGAGCACAGCGAGACAGCCACAATGCTCAGCAGGCCAACATCGGCTTATTTAGTATCTGCATTTTTCCCTTTCCTCTTGTCCTTCATGGCTACACCTTACTGAAAATGTTCTCACTAATGTTTCTCATAAGTACTCATAAGTACAGGAATCCAGTGCTTGAACAGAAAGTCTACTGTATATCCCACTACTACTGTGACATCCTTTTAGCCATAGTTCATCAGCTAGCTAGACCTTTACTCCCACAATGCTCCAGTGTCCTGCATTATCACACTTGAGTGAAGTTGCCCCGTCAGCAGGCATGCCTTTCCCTCGACTGGTCAAAACAAAGGTCCAACGGGCGAGTGGAACAGGTGAAACTTGAGAAATGATGCAAATATGTTTGCACGCATGCACACACACACACACACACACACATCCCAGTGTTACCTTAAGGTTACATGAAGGACTCTAGCTATCTGATTTTCTTTCTTATTTGCCATTTCCTCTTTCACCTTCTGTCTTCCACCCATTGACACTTTGCAGCTTTCTTGAAACAGAGAAGGCATGTGCACGTTTTTCCCCCTTTTGCTTAAAGTTCTCCACTTATTTAAAAAGAAGCTTAATAGATCCAGACATCTGTGATTAGATATTTGACCTCCTACATTCTTTTCAAATTTTAAAATAGGCCTAGAGGAGACTTTAGAAGTCACACACTTTAAAACATTCTTGACACTGCAGGAATATTTCCGTGATACTGTGTGCATATTTTAATGAATAGCTTCTCTGTCTCCTGTTTGTTATTCCTCCGGGTTTTAAATAATGTTTTGCTTGACTGTTTCTTTAAGAGTAATAGTTTGTATGAGTACATGCATTTACTCACTTTCTTGCTGGAGGCTGGGAGATGGTTAGCCTAGCTTAGCACACAGACTGGAAACAAGATGAACATCTACACTAGCTCTCTCCAAAAGGCTCAAAAAATCCCCTGACCGCACATCAGAGGCTTACTATGAAGAAATGTTGTTTGTTTAATCCTTACACAAACAGAAATGCAAAAACAAAACGTTGGACTTCCCCACACTAGCTGTTGCCCACTGTGCCCATCTTTGTGCTAGGGCTAAGCTTGTCCCCTCACTCTTGTGCCACACTTAATGAACTGGCACGAAAGTGGTGGCGATCTTCTCGTGTAATTGTCAGAATGAAAGCAAATGACTTAATCAACCAAAATGTCAAACTATTTCTCTGAAGTAACAGCAGTATTGTTTTTATCTACACTTAGTCACAGTCCTGTCTGCACAACTATGGAAAAGGGAACTTTTTCCTTTTTGTCCTAACATGCATGGATCAGTATAATCTGTTTTACACCTGATGATGCAGTCATCAGAGTTAAGAAATCACTGCCTTGTGCAAGAAGATGTGTGTACATTACAGAGCTCTTTCTGAGCAGTTTTCCCATGGACACAAAGACTTTAGTGTATGTGGAAGGCAAGCAGATGGGGGGGTGGGGGGTGTAAGGAGTATGAAACTCACAAAAAGGTTTTCAAAGTAATAACAAGGTTTAACAGCAGACAAAAACAAAGACAAAATCTGAAACATGGGGGCTCCTGCACCATATAAGATTTGGCTTTGTAAAGACGAGAAAATTCAAAGAGGAGAGAGGTTTTACAAAATACTGGTGCAGGTCCATTTGGCTTCAGGGTAGTTAATTTGTAGAGAGGGGTATGTTGGTAGTGACGGCAAACACGTGTCTGAGAGTCTCAGGTGGCAGGAGATGGTACTCGGAGTCTGTACAGGCACAAGCCCTCTTTGTCAGGGCCCAGTCCCAGTCCACAGGGCCCCTGACCACCCCTCACCTTGTAACATGACACTGGTGCGTGCAGGATGGGCCTTTACGCCAAGGAGGCAAATACGGCCACATTTGCAGGAAGTCCAGCGGTCAGGTTTGCCCGAGTGCTTGAATTTAAGTTTGTGTGTGAAAGAGAGAGACTGATCCTCTGCATAGAGGAAGCAATAGTCAGAATAACAGTCGCACTATCGCAGCAAGTGGACACTTGGTATCTATATATGATACTCAAAAGATACAAAAAAGCTAAGCGCTCATCATCAGATAAAGTTATCAAGTGTTTTGATTCTGATCATCAGATCAGCACAGTTGAATAAACTGACAAATTATCAAATTTGAAAGGTCATTACAGATAACTTTTACAATCTCATGATCAACTTAATTATTGAAGTGCCTTAATAAATTTGAATCATCCCAAATTGGGTTTTTATTACACTACTTTCAGAGGTCATATAGTTACACATGAATTTATATGGCTGACATTAATCCAATTATCTATGTGGAGAAACTAATTTGAATATCCCTGGGGCATTTTCATTCACTACTGTGAAAGAGATACCAGTTACTAGTCAAATTACTTTTTTTTCCAGAAATATGTTGTAGAATTACAAGCTCACAGATGCTATTGGTGGGCAGTCAGTCAGAATTGTAAAAACTCTCCACAAATCTAATTTTCTTAGGCCACAAGTCCATGAGTGCTGCTCTTAATGATGTGCTTCAGGCAAAACACAGCCACCGGTTTAAGGTTCAAAGACAACGTCTGGACAAGGACGAGATGTAACCACCGCAGGACATTTCTAGCCAGACATCATTACTCTCAACACTCATACATAGACCTACAACCACACACAACAACTCACAACTCTTCAGCACACAAGGTGCCTTAAGGGGTGCAAACACATGTTGAAGCACTGGGGAGGAAAGAGGCTCCATCCCCTTTCCTCCTCCTTACCTTGCACATACAAGCTGTTTGGGCAATCTCTTATTTGCTTTTAAATACTGGTCAAATTTATAGCTTGATGCTTGTTGTTCTTTGGCGCAGTGCCAGAGGGAGTCTTTGTGAACAACCCCACTACCACCTCTTTAGGGAACAAGCCAGACGAACCCAGACCTGTTTGATTCAGAACCAACTTCACCTCCAGAGATATATTGCTCCAAGCAACATATCCAATCAAAACCTTACAGCGAAAGCACATGTGGGAAAAACAGACAAAGAGAAAAGAGGTACACATTGAGGGGGGACAGCTAGAGCGATTGCAGAGTATCCTTTGTGTCAGAGAATAAAGCATTAAGCGTGGCAGCACAGACTCCAGCTGTATCAGCACAGCAAAGAAGAAAAAAAAACTATTTCAGCTTCTACCTGAAAAGGACTGCTTGTGAAAGCCTAGCTGATCACCTAAAACCCTGATAAATAAGGTTCACTTCCCAGCGTGTGAATGTGTGTTAGACAGAAAGTGAGCAAGAGCGCCTGTCTCCTTTGTGTCTGTCAGGAGTCTCAGACTGCCAGACATAAGCCTGTCTGTGCTGGTTGTAGCACACGCTCTCTTGCCGGCATCCACTCATCCATTCTACAAGCAGCAGAGCAGCAGCAGCCTCTTTCTTTCACTGCCTTCTCTTTACATGAATGCTCACTCAAATACTCAACAATCCTCAAGGAGAGAAAAAATAACAATACTGGTTGGTCCTAAAATGTGAAAACAAAGGGTTTACCAGCATAATTTTGGCAGAATAAGATAAAAAATAAAATAAAATCCCCAAACAAAGAGCCATCTGCTGGGCAAAGGCACAGTCTCCTCACCTTGAAGTAGTTCGGACCTGGTGGAGGCCAGTAATCCAAAGGTGACCCCCAAGAGAAGCGTCCACATCCTGGGCAAAACGTCTGGCGATGGCTGGGTGAGTAAGCTGGGAGTAAAGGTGTGTAACAGTCCTCCTGTGGTCCTGTCTTCCCTCTGCCAGGAGTGACGGGTGGTGTGAGTGTGTGTGTGAAACAGAGAGAGGGTGAGTGAATGAGAGAGCAGTAAAAAAAATAAAAAAAAGAGAGAGAGAGAGAGAGAGAGAAGAAACCTGTCACTGTAGATGGGAGTTGCTTTAAGTGTCTGGTAGGCTGCTGGAGCTGACTCAGACTTTGCCCCAACTTTTCTATTCTCTGCCCGAAAAGAGACACAGAGACTAGTGGCACACGAGCAGAAGGGCTGAAGTGGTTCATGTAAGCACACACCCTTCTGCCTCTCCCACACTTGCCCCACCTCCCCTCCCGCCCCACCTTGCAAAGCCTCTCTTTTCCTCTTTCTCTCTTCCTGCCTCTACATTTATTAATGGTTAAGAAGAAGGTGATCTCTCCCTCTGCCTGGCTGCTTATCCTCGTCTCCCTCCTTCCCTGCCTCCCTCCCTGTCTCCTGCTTGCTCCCCACCCCTCTTTCCTCTTTTTATGTTCCTGACAGCAACAGTTTCTGAGAGCCCATCTGGTCTTTTGTTCAGTCCTCACTCCATTTTCAATTCATGCGATTTTCTTGTCTCTGCTCACTCTCTTGTCTTTCTCTCTAGCTGTACTGTATGTCTCAGTGTGATCTTGTGCCGCCAAATGAAAGAGGTCACATCCATTTCACAGAGACACACCTCATCCTCCAAGTTTTTACAGATCCAAAACACTGATAGAAAACAGAATTGTTGCAATTATTTTTTTGAGTGTCTCACATCTGTTTTTACCTGCTTTAATCTTATTGTACTGATTGGCCAACATACATAAATTCATCAGATGAAGAAAAACAAGCACCACAGAGTTACATTAAACCCATGTCTGCTTTACATAATTCTGAAAAAAAAATATGGTTGTGAAAATGTGTTCCAGTTGTGCCTCTAGCTAGGAACCCCCTGACATAGAACCATGCTTAATGTTATCTGCAACTTCCTTTTCCACCTCCATTATGAGGAACCTACTTCCACTCATTTCACTCTATCAGGCGATGGACAGAGTCATCATAAATTTCTACAGTCTCTCAGGCAATCTCGTGTTATTTACATGTGATTGTGCAATATTTTAAATAAACTGTGATGAAAATGTATGGTTGTCAGTCTGTAATTCTGTGACTTCCTCAGCAACCAACCATAACGAAAGTCTGATGGCTCAGCATGACCAATAACTCTGTAGTCATGGCAACAGCACTTAAACAAACAGATGTGACCTGGCCTCTCAGGTGAACACAGTTATTATTACACTCAGCTCAGCAGCTCATGGCACTTATCTCAACATTTCCAGCTCATTTAGCCAATATCATTATGAGACAAACAGGGACAACTGGAGTAATGGGTAAACAAAAAAGTCACATGAACATAGATTGCAGATACTTAAGGTCGATATGCTTTTCAACCGGAAACTTTTTACACGCTTCTGTTGTGAAACACAGGAAGTGTAAATGAAGTTGAAGACAAACGCACAGTCACACGAGTGAAATAAACATTAGCAAATATTCACCTCCCGTTCACTGCCATTCAATAAAAGGAAAGGGGCAAATAACACATTTGCATGCACTGGCAAAGTATATTTACATGTTTTTGTATCTTGTGGAGTTCAAATTTGGTGAACTTGACCGCTGAAGTCACAGCCACAACTAATAGCAAAGAATGGCTAATGAACTGCGCTTTTACAGTGCTATTTTAGTCTCGTGACCATCCAAAGCACTTTAACACTACAAGCCACATTCAGCCATTCACACACACATTCACACACTGGTGGCTGAGGCTACCATACATGTACACATACCATGTACCATACATGTACCCATACACACTCACGCCGATGAAACAGCCGTCAGAAGTAATTTGGGGTTCAGTGTTTTGCCCAAGGATGTGCCGACATGCAGACTGGAGTAGCAGGGGATTGGACCACCAATCTTTCAATTTGTGGAAGACCCGCTCTACCTCTGAGCTGACCGGTTCTGTCCAGCTTCCTATACTGTAACACTTCAAGACATGTGAAGTCTTATAATATACTGAATACTGAGCACAGTTTTCAACCACTAGATGAGAGACAGAGATCAACATAGGTTCATTGAACCTAACGGCCATGTTCTCATTTAATACCGTCCAGGGGCGTATCACGCAGACATGAAAGGGGGCTTTTGGCATCAGGATTGTATACTGGAAGCACTGGCAAAGCATATTTGTATTTGACCACTTTAGAAAAAAGTATATCAAAGAAGAATAAATGGAGGAGACATTGATTGTTACTGTGTCTATCCAGCCAATACTATATGATATTGGCAATGAAAAACACAACCTGCCCCACATGAGAGATGCGGCCTTGCTGGCATTGAGTTGGAATGTATGAAAATAGAAGATGCATCAACAACATCAGATTTTGGGGTATGCATTAGCAAGCTAGCTTTCCATGTCTGTCATGATTTCAAAAGAAATCAAGCCAATTTTCTGAGATCTGAGATACATATATTGGAACCATAGTAGCCTATGTACGTACACAAAATTTAATAGCAAATCATCAGTTGTTGAGATTTGTCAGTCTTTACCACAGTGGTGAACCAACTGACTGACCAACTGCTAAAGCCACATCACAGGCAGAGCTAAAAATACTAAAATACACCTGAATGCAATCAAAGCCCCAAACACAATCCCCGTCACTCAGCTAATGATGAAATAAACATACAGGAAAAGGAACAAGTGGAACTCACTGCAGAACAATACCTGAGGACATTGAGAACAATGTGCTCCCAGTAGGTCAGGACTAGTCCTTCAACTTCCTTTAGCCTTCACTGAACTCCTGTTTGGGAACAAACCTTTGATAAGCGCAATTATGTGAAGTGCTTTTGCATGTAGCCATGAAAAATTGATTCATGGTATTTGGGTAAACACAAAGATGAAGAATTAAAGGGAGAATGTTTAGATTTAGTTTGGAGAAAAATACTTACATTAGTAATTTCACACTCGTGATTTCATACACTGATTAAAACACATTTATCTTTTCTGATGACTGAATTCACACACACACCCTTGATTTCACTGAGAAAAGAAACGTCAAAAAGAGAACGCAGTATCAAAGATTCACACTTCCTATCCTGCAGACACAAGTCAGTTCCTGTTTTAGCTGTTGCCATAGTGAAATGTGTTTATAGTTCATCAGAGGCAATAACAGCAAGGGTGTAACAAGGTATTTGGTTCATGGTTGTTTTTTTTTCATGTAAATCACATTGAATTTTTCCCATGTAGATATGCTACAAAAATAAAGTTTCCCTTGCCGGTTTGACAAATATGCATACTGCTATATGAGGAATTATGTAAATATTTAAGGTGGTTTATAGTCCAATTTAATAAATAAAGCTGAGAATAAAACAAATTAAGTGTCAGTAATATCCAGACAGACTGAATGAAAAACAGAGTGTTAGAAAAAGAGGAAGAGGCAGATTGACAGAGAGACGCCAAAGACAAACGATTATCCAGCCTTCCTTCATTTGGTTTGCGTTTCATAACAATGTCTGTCCTAGTTTCTCTCTCTGGAGAAACTCTGAGACAAACTGCAAAGACCACTCCTTTAATGAATAGTCGGGTGAATGTGTAACATTTGCTGTGATTGATAAATCTCTTTTCAAACTGCTGAACGTACACATTGTGCCATGTAGACCTAAGAGTATAATGTTCAACACTTGAGCTCGACGGAATGCACAAAACTCTCAATCACTGTCAGTCGATAGTGGTTAAATAAACTTGTTCACCTAAGTTGAACTCATCACGTTTAAGAGCTTGAATGAACATGATCGTGACCTAGTGATGGGGAGAGTTTGTCCTATTTAAGTGCCAAGTGGACAATGTAAATAAAAAAAGGCGAGAGAGACAAAAGCCTGTAACCAAACAGTTAACCACAGTTTCTGTGTTATTATCTGGCTATCTGTGCTGTGTGACGTTACAGCAACACAAAAAAAGAAAAGCACAGGAGGTGAACAGCTGTACACTGGGCATGACTACAGCCTAAATTAAACAGCAGACTGCTGAGTCAACCAATACGCATCAAGCAAGGAAAAAAAAATTTCCATGATAGCTATTCAGTGAGGACACACACATATGCTCTCAACAGACGCCCTTGTGGTTGGGGATCCTTGTGGTAACGGCCGACTAATGGCAGCTCCTCAGCATTCCTGTGAAGTAGCGTGCCTTTTTCCCTTCAACCAGCGCTGTCACTGGTTTTGCGACTAGAAGCGATTGCAAGATGTCCTTATACACACAAAGCAACAAGACCAAATCCATCATTCACTCTCTAAAGATACAGTGAATATGAGCGTTTGCACAGATGTAGTGTAATAATGAGAACTACATGTTCTGCAGTTATATTTGTGGAAAATATTAGCTGTTGCTGAAGACAGCATTAAGTTTCTACACATTTTAAAGTGATCCACCTCAAGAAGAACATGTGATCTCTTAGTATTTATTAGATAGATGTTTCTGACAACTCCCTGTTCCTCTTAACTGGAACTACAGAGAGCCAATCAGAAGCCGGACTATGTCCTGGGGGTCTATGGGGAGGTGAGGGAGGTCATGAGGAGTGTGTCCTTGTTGTGTATCTTTGGCCGATGGATGAGCTCTGCCTCACCCTGCAGTGTCTCAGGCTGAATGAGTTATCCCGGCGTCACAGGAGCATGACTGGACTGCTTCAAAAGGCCGGGCTTTGTGCAACAACAACAAAGCAAGGGCCTCGCTTGTGTTTGGGTGCTGGGACGGCAGAGCGGGCGTGTTTGGACAGTGAGTGTCACAGAGTGCTGTATAGCCATATGGAATGTCTTGTGTCACCCCACATCGGGGTCGGACTCTCAGTCAGCATCACAATGATTAACCACAGCAATCTCACAGGTGAATTGTTTGCAGATCTCACTCAGATTCTGATTAATTCATGTGCTTCCTTCTACCCAACAGGATGAGTGCTAAAAGTGGCATTTCTAAGAAATGACATAATGGTCTAACTGCAGTAGAACTCAGACAGAAGAAGGAAGTGGAAGTATGAGGTGGTAATTTTACAGCAGGCTTGTCTGCATCCCAGTTAAAAGACGACTGAATAGAGAAGTGCTGGTAGTAAGGGAAAATGGGGAGACCAGAGGAAATCCTGTCAACAATGGTTGAACAAACTTGAGCGTGAGATAATGTGGATGAGAGCAAGCCTCTCACCAACCCTGGTGATCACTCACAAAGCCGTTCACACAGGGAAATATGTGTCTCTGTGGGTGTGTGCGTGATGCCAAAAAAAGAGGCAAACCCCTGTGAGGCAAAACAAAGTAAAATGGGACATTATAGGATGATACGATCATCAAATTCCTTTTATAAATGTTGAAATTATTCATAATTTACCGTTACTTTATCCTCCACAACACTACCCTCTTTGAGAAGACAGAGAAATTCACATGATTTTGTTTGAACACTTCAGGGCTGTTAATACATAAATGGTTCCAAGCTTTGATAGTGCCCAGAACTGGGAGCTGATGGATAGAGGCTTAAAGGGTGGGGTGCAGACTGGGGTACCGTAACACATCCCCACCCCATGTAATTTTTATTTATTTTTTTTACAATCAAGAGGTGCATCCAGCCCCTCATTGGATGTATCGAAACCCTTCAAAAATGGAATTCTGACCACTTCTGCAAATTTGGACCCACACATTTTGTCAGACGATGCATCTGAAGGACATCCAAATATCAGCACAAAACAAGTGCACACTCGCCCACTTTGGTCTCCATAGCAACTGCCTCCATCTCTCTGCAACCATGCTGTGTGTCCATGAGTCTGACCTACACGGCAGCGCGAGCCCCCACACTATCTTCAAGACCCTGTGCACAGTTCATCAAAACCTCGGCGGGAGCAAATCTGATTCCTTCTGTCTGGTGGCTCTCTTACCCAGCTGTTACACATAACAAGATTGCTGAGCGGAGATTGGCGGGCAGCAGTCGCAGAAGTAAATGTCAGACTGTGACAGGAAAGCCAAAGAAATGTCAGAATCTGTTTTGCTGCATTCACAGTGCTGATATTTGGAAGGGCATTGTTCAACTGCACTGCTTAGCAGCCCCAGCAGTTGTCAAGCTTCTAGCAAAATGTGATATGCAGGGAGGTCAAATAAAGGAACATGATTTCACTTTCCTGACAAACGGTACCAACCATATAAGAACAGAAAATATTGCATCACCAGAAAAAAATGCCTATTTCATCATAAATATTAGGCCTGAAGGATATTGCATACCAATGACACAAGAGGGCCAATACAAAAATCGTATTTCAATCAGCCAAGACCATAAGACAACTAATCAACATACGTAATAGAGATGCTTCCAGTTGCCTCTCTGTCAGCTCTGTTAAATTTGTGCTAAATCTACAAGCTACATGGTAGATTCATTCATTCTTTTTTAAACAGAGTTTAAAAAATTAAAGTTAAAATCTGCCCTTTATCTTGCTTCATCTTTGGAGTTGAAGGATGAGTTGAGTAAAATCACCAGCTACGATGAAAATTTCATCTGGTTGCTTGGGCATGTTGCTGCTACAATTCCTGCCATGCATTTTTTGAATTTGTATCTCAGTCTTGTGTCCTGTCTACTCTGAACACGGTCCACCCATCCAGTGCAACAGCTTGATCCAGGATGTTTGGGGTTGACTGTGTTTCCGTGAAGATGTACGCAGAGCAGTCTCTGATTCCCGTTGCTGAATGAGCCTCAGTCGCATCTCATCCACTTTATTCTACTGCAACCTCACATTAGCCAGAAGAAGGCATGGTAGAGAAACAGCTCTCGATCCAAGTCGGGTCAGCCTTGCCCTGATGCCAGCTCTCCTCCCTCTCTCTTCGTCCAGCGCTTTTGTTTTTTTTCTCCCTCTGGTCTGATTGGCCGCTCGGCATATGCTGTTGGTGGAGATCCTCTCGTGGTCTGCTGCATTCAGTCCAAATCCCACACAACTTTTCCCAAAGTTGATAAGTTCTTCCTTATTGTAGAAAAGTCGTGCTTCATAAATTTTCTGCAAAATTAAGCTCTTATGTCTATTTTGCAAGTCTTGGAGGTGCTCTTTGTTGCTGGCTTTGGATGGTGGTGACGTGTGGCTCAGTCATTCATCCACGTGAAAAAAAACTCTCCTTCTGCTGACTTCTAGCTAAATAGCTGCTAGCTAGCCAGGTCAAGATTTTGAAATGTAAACATCAGCAAACAATAATCAAAGTTGGGAATGAATGAACACCAGCCGAACTAACATCCAGCTAGTATTGCACAGGCATCAATAATAGACTGGACAACATCCATGCTGCAGCAGTTTCCAATGGGAAATCAGGAACTGTAATATCCTTGCATTCACCAAAACTTGACTAAATGCTGGACAGTGCCATTCAACCATTCAAAATTTACTCTTTTTGTGCATGCCCATCCGGTGGTACAGAGGACTCTGGCAAGAGAAGGAGAGGGTACATGTGCTATACAATGAACAAGGACCAGTGTGACAGCGGGAATGTTAGGTGCTGTCCTGTTCCTGCTGTGGATCACATACACCTTGTGGGGGGCGGCTGCAGAGTGGAGTCACTGCCTGTGTTCGGGTGGAGCAACCACGTGGTGGTTGAGGTTGGGCTGTGTGGACAGTTAAAAAAGTCCAAAACCAGAAATCATAGTTTACCAGAACTATCAAGAAACATAGACTGTTATAAAGCAGCAGCAGCAGCAGCAGCAGCAGCAGCAGCAGCAGCAGCTAACAACGTAGGAGGACACAAAAAAGACACAATTACAGTGCACAAATTAAGGAGCTGAAGGGATCCCATTTCACTGGAGTCGTACCTTGCATAATTCTGTGACAAATAAATGACTGACTGATAGACATTTTAAGAAAAATTACACGTTTATCACCAGCTCTAAGCAAAGTATCGCTGTTTTCCTGTCAGTGTGTTGCTTGGGTAACAAATCTGCCACCTGTAAAGATGTTTAAAAACTCAAAATACCTACAGAATGCAAATGCTTGCATTTGTGTTTACTTCCTGTGGCTTTGTCTTCCTGAGCAGTTGTTTCAAAGTCTGTTTTTGATTTGATCTCAGTCTAATCCAAGAAGCTACTATATCTCTCACCAGCAGCTGGTGGAGGTTTGCACATAGATAAATACTTACTCAATGCAGCAGTTGTATTATAATAACACATTTATATTCAATAAGGAGGAGATAAATGGAAGAAAGCTTCCCCTCAGCGAGACCATCTCAGACAATGGAATATGGTCCAATTCCTGAAACTGAAAGATGTACAAATATTTTAGACATTTCCTCTTTTTTTTAATTTCAGGTGTGCATGTTTATAGTGACATTTCATGCTTGTCAAATCACAAGTAATTAGAAAGACGAGACTCTGGAGACGCTTCTCCAAATTGTGGTATGGTGATTATGACTCAAGCTGAAATGTTAAAGGGCAACATTTTTGTCCTCTCCCCTCACTTTTTATTTGAGTGTACCTTCCATCACCGTGGTAACCAGCACCAAGGAAGGTGTATGTGAGTGTCTGGAAATGGCTAGCTGAACAGTGGGCATACTGTAGAAAACAGCTGGGCTGTGCCAATGGCCTGTTAACCTCCCCCCATCCCTATGTACCCTGCCTGTATGTGTTCCTCCTCAACACAGAATGAACACATCTCATTCCTCAGCAACCAAAGAACAAAATGTCCTTGCTCCACATTCACTGAAAAGAGTCTATGACGAGTTATAGCCAAATCAGAATAGCAGGGAGATAAGGCAGTTCTAAGAATTACCATCAGCCAGAGAATTTCACTACGAACCTGACTGTAATAGCATTCAATATTAGTGCAGTTCCTGTACCTCTTTTCTTTCATTGCTACCAGCATAAAACACAACTCACCTAAGGTCATTTATACTCTGAATTGAAAAAGTAGAAAACCCATCTTGGAAATAAGCAGCCCATAAATAAGAGCAAATTAATTAAAAGTAATGTATTTTGGTTGTCAAACTGCATTAATTGCACCAATCTCATTGTCAGCGCTGCCCTTGAAGCAGTGTGTGGTGTGTAAAATGGAAATACAAGCTGGGGACATTAGAAAGTGTGAGAGCACAACTTGACTGATCAGCAACTTCTTCCTTCATCTCGAAAAGAAACAATGTCAAACCCTGCCAACACACATCTAGGATGAGCTCTGGCCAACTAGTGCTGATACATATGTAAACAGCTGTTCTGCCCACACATACAGCAAAGATAAACATCTGCCGGCATAGACTGACCTGTATACTAAGCCTAGGAAATTATCCTAATTGGCTTCTATAAATTAATTATCATGTAATCTCTTTAGATTCTAATTAAACAGAAACAGTCACACATCTGTTGTTTCCCTGGTAGCCGTGTGCATGAGGGTGGGGAGAAACATGTTTTAATGAGGCACACACACATTTCAAAGTTGAACAGTGTGTTTTATTGGCATCTGAGGACACCAAAACCTAAATGATTAGTGTATGTATTTTGTATACACATGGACTTGGAAGATTGGTTTTCAGGGATGTTGCATCATCTGTTTTAAATAAGTTAGATTAATTAATACAGATAATTAATTACCTTGCTCAATTCTGTGAATTTTGTAACAGGAAGTGGTTCATGTGGGTTTACCCTGATCGGAAACTGCATTGCCACTGATGTTCAGTGATAAATATTTTTGTTTTTTTACAGCATCCCATGCATGTGTTTTATAGTGACATAGAGAAGATGCACTGGGACTGAAAAACAGAACTATATATACACAACGGAGGTGTAGCACAGAAAAACCACCCCTATTACAGTATGTAGGATTCACGTGCTATTCTCTCTTGGTAATATTTGGCACCACTGCTAGACTCCTCTACTACTCTAGCAGAAGCCCAGTTAAACTCCTCCATCACAAAGCCTGGGGATTATCTGTCAGAAGTGAGCCACACACAAGTTTATAGTATGTGTAAACCATAATCCAAGCGCGACCAGGAATCAGCTTTTTAAGAGCTCTCTGCTTGTGAAAGCCCACGACAGGCTTTGTCATGCAGGTGTTTCTTGCTTTTTCCTTCTAATCACTTTCATACAGCTATCCTGCTTTTGTTTTTTCAGGCTAGGGCCATGCGCTGTGGTTGTTCTAGGTTGGCGCGGAATTTATCTAAAAATCGTGAGGCTAATTCATCATCCACAAGTCGGCCGTCACTTGACAGCGTAACTGTCATCAGCTGCTGGGTGCGCAGGGTCTGGTCATCCTCGCACAGTCGCAGCTCGGCCCTGGAGGTCCCGACGGCAAGGATACACGCCTGAGGAGGGTTTATCACGGCGCTGAAGCCGCTGATACCGAACATCCCCAGGTTGGATATACTGCCAGCGAGACAAAAGGAGAACAGAGGGAGGAAGGGATGGGAAGAGACAGTACACATATTACATCATTAGTCAAGCTCAGCAGGGGAGCAAATGCATGAAAATCAACTAAATGAGCATTATAGAGGCGCTAAAACCAGCTTCTTGACGCAAAAAAGAACATTATCTCTTAGAGTGAGTGAATAAAAAAATGGGAGTGAATCAAGTCTATAAATACAACAGACTGTGAACATCTCATTTTGAAGAATATAACATTGAGCAGTAAGATTAATACCAGCCAGAAAGTCTCCCCCTTAATGTTGTGTATGGTGAGTAAGAGTGACCTGAGGGCAGTCTGCTGTTTGCCTTAATGAGTATTGGAGCTTAGGGTGATGAAAAAACGAATAGAGGAAGGACATACACATATATCCCCAGGAGGACAAAAAGAGCTGCATCTCCACAGGAATTCATCTCTCCTGCCTGACACAGAAACCCCATTTATGCCTAAATGACACCATTAATTCTAATGAGTTGAAAAGCCTCCCTTCCACTTTTCTGCAATTGATGGCACAGTAACTGATGGTACTTGTCGCCCAAGACCACATTAAGTTCAGTCCCACATGAAATGTAGAATATGCATAATATATTGAGTATCTGTGAAACAGGATTTAAGTCATAATAGCGGAAATTTATGATGGCTATCTTGCCGCTGAGCTACAAAAGGAAATTGTGAAATGGAATTAGGTGTTACAGAGATGATAGGGCCACTGTTCTCAAATATATGTAAGAAGTCAGTTTATTGAATTGAGAAAGACAGAGTCATATTGAAGACTGAGGAGGAAAATAACATTAAGTTTTATCATGTGTCTTTCTGTATGCCTTTTCTGTCCCTGAGAGATGACATATCGGTTGGGTTTACCTGAATGAGCCTCCCTGGTACTCTTCAGGTAGAAGTTTCCCATCTCGAGCCTTCTGGGCCAGTGCCTATGGAAACGTTAAATGTCAATCAAACTTGTGAGCTTTGTGTCAGAGAAGAAAAAATTCGAGCATGACATGCGGGAATAATACAGTGATAGAGAAAGCAAACCTATGTGACATGTAGAAGAAAAAGCTTGTATCCAAATCATTATAAATACACACAAGAAATCAGCAGAGCCCCTATTTGTCCATATGAATAAGCAAGAAGCATACAAAGTATTTGGTTAGATGGTAAAGGGAAAGTCAGATCATCGGAGTCAAAAAGATTCATCCTCTGGATATCATGAATATCTTTACAATATTGTGTGCATGTCCATCGAGTCCATGTTGAGATATTTCATATGATAAATGTAAACTTTGACCAGCTGGTGGCCCTACAGGAAATGTCAGGGGATCACCAAATACATTAGAGTCCATCACCTGGGGACCATGCATATCTGCACAATGTTACAACCAGATAGTTGAGATTTTAATCTGGACCAAAGCGGTGGGCCAGCCGAGCAACAGACTAACCGACAATGCCAACTACAGCCCATTTCCCACTGCACAAAACCCAACAGCTGCTAACATCTGGCTGTTTATGTAATGGGAAAGGTAATAATCAACATTCACACCCAAGTCAAATGACTCTGCAGTAATCACAGGTATTTTATTGGCTCCGATTGGCATTAATGGCGTGATGCAATGACACACTGACACAGAATATACCATTCAACTCTGCCCAAGCAGCGCTTAAGCATTACTCCAAACTAGTCTGCACTGAATTTGAAAGAGAGACTGAATAAGTAAAAGATACATAAAGAGAAGCAAGCACCGTAGAGTTTTCACAGGCCTCAAACCATGCTGCTCTCGAGTGTTTACTGACCTGTTCTCTTGCCTGTCCATTACGTTAAATGTAATGCATACTCTTATTGTAATAGCCCCTCAGCAGATGGAGACATAAAATACAATGCTTTACCATGTATGTACTATTAATTCATTGTGCAAAATAATAAATGTACTTGAACTTAGGATGGATGTTTTGTACCTGTTCACTTTGTCAATGAAATTGACATTGAATTGTGATATTAGCAGAAATTAACATGTTGGTTGATATTAATATTTCAATATCTGCTGATACCGTGCGGATAATACTGTGCATCCCTAATATCAAGCCAATTTACACAAATTAAAACTGTGCAGTTGAGGAAGGTTTGGTATATTCCCTTTAAATACATATGTTCTGATGAAATACTCCAAAATGTTCAGTAAACATGTTTACTGAAAAACTGTTTCAGTCACAGTATTATACCATTCAGACCTTTCAGTGAAAGGGGTCAACTTTCCAATATCATGATCAAAAAAATGATTAAAAGCCCAATAGCAAGCACTGATTTACATGAGAACTATTAGACCGTGTATTGCTAAAATCAAGAAAGGGAACTGACAACACCCAGTAGGAAGATGAGACATCTGACAAGGAACACGAACACACTGGGAATGTACTTGATCTACTTCTCACTAAGAAGTATTTGTGTGATTCTCTAAACATATACAGTTGTACCAGAGATCAAGTATGAGCTTTTAAATCTGTTTAAAATACAGGCTTCATTATATTACAGACATTGCTAAAATAACAGGGCTACTGTTGAAAAGCTATTGTTGAACTTCTCTTTTTTCCATGTTCTTTCTCTCACTTGAGACTGCTAGGTGGCCACCATGTCTTTATTCAACATGAACTTTATTCAAATGGAAATGTACTTAAAGGTTAATGCGGGGACACCACTAACACAGAAAGTTGAGAATGACTCACGGTGGTTGTGAGACACTGTGGGATACGGTAGGCGCATTTGAGATAAGAGCTCTTAGGGCAAACACAGTCTGATGTGCCACTCCATCACATCAACAGCCAGCAGTGACCTCTCTATGCTTCATTCAAACCACATGTTGATTTTAATTTGAGACCAATAAGGACTGATAAATGTAGATGCCAGCAGCATAACTAAACTGAATAGCAGTGGGTGGCGAAGCTCATTTTAAAGGCGGAAGTGGACTGAAATGTACGCAGTGTCAGCATCTGTGCTTTATAGCAGCTGTTTGCATGTGTATGTGCACTAATTCTCCTGCAGTGATTTTATTGCTAAGCGCCAACAGACATAACATTATCTGACTTAAAGTCATAAAAAAATGTTTAATAAAGACAACACATGGATAATGCATCTTTTCCTCTGGGGCTCACCACTGGGGCAAACTAAAGTTACTAACTAGAAGTGTAAGAACATATCGAAGCACTTGAGTATCGCAATGCTATGTTTTGTGATACTGTGTCGATGGAGTTAACAGGCAAAGATTCGTGACAGTGCTTCATTTTATGTTGTGTTCACACCCCAGCTAATAGACAGCAGTGCTGTAATCTATCTTTAGCCACCTGATTATTCCACTCCAACGTAACAACATATCACTTACATAAAAACAAAAAGCCAGGTCCTATGAAACAGGCAGTCATAATGGCAACACCAATTGCTCATAATATTACATTTTTTTTTAATCAAAACGTATCCCCTTAACTACAGTACCGCAATGTATTATATATATGATGTGCCACTCCATCACATCAACAGCCAGCAGTGACCTCTCTATGCTTCATTCAAACCACATGTTGATTTTAATTTGAGACCAATAAGGACTGATAAATGTAGATTTAACTGAAGCCAGCAGCATAACTAAACTGAATAGCAGTGGGTGGCGAAGCTCATTTTAAAGGCCGAAGTGGACTGAAATGTACGCAGAAATGCCTTTATGTTTATGCTGCTTTTTAACTTCTGTATAGTGTCTCTGAGTACTAGAATAGTGCTTTATAAATACTATTATTGTTATTATTATTATTATTGTTATTGTTATTATTATACTGCATTGCAATCCCTGTATAGTGGTATGCACTGTATTTTCAGATTACTGCCAATACACAGCCCTATTATTAAAACTGCATTTCAAAAGTATGGCAGCCATGATTAAGACCAGAAGAAATCTAATTCACAAAACCACCAAATTTCACCTGCTGTCCAACTTCCTAGACAGCTTTTTTTTTAGCTTAATGCAAATAAGTTGGTGACTTGACCTGATGATTCAGGAAGCAAAAATTACACCTAGAATATATAAAAAAATAATATATGTATATATAAACATTAAAAAAATGTATTTAGCAATTTATTATTATTCCAATATAATACTTTTTTTTAATCTCCTGGAGAATAAACAACGTATACCCTGGCTCTCAATAATAACACTATTGATAAAAAATACACCAATCACCATCCAAATGCATAATATTGGACACTATCTATAGTACCAAATTGAAATGTGCATTAAACTGGATAGCACTACAATCATCTACCTAATGCAAAACACCTTAGCACTAAAAAAGATATTACTAAAACGGAAAAATATTGCACTCTGGGTTGACGAAAAAAAAGGGTTTAAAACAGGCAAGGTTTGTTCAACTGTAATAGACACTAATCTATAAAACCACATGTTGAGGCAACACATTATATCCCTCTGCACTTAAGCATCATATTAACAGGTAGTTTTACTAGCTCAGTATTGACATAAGATGTCTGTCCAAACAAACACCTCATGGGCTGAAGCAATCATATCTGTTGCAAAATCTGTTTATTATGGATGTACACCATTGCAGCATAGTCATCAGTGCTGAAATCTGAAAAGAAAAAGTACGTCTAAAACCTAACACACCCAGTCACTCCTTCCCTAAACAACTCTCACAATGACAATGTGTGATTTCCCAAAATTACCCCACCATTGTCAACCCCACCAAGCTTTAACTGCGACTTTGCTAAAAATACTATCTTACTAAAACTACTTCAGCCAGCCACACTGAAACAACAGCTGAAATGTGCTGTCAAAACTATATAGTGTGTGATACTATATGTGTGTGATGTTGTATGTTGATTGTCATCGTAAGTAGTGATACTGAGTTTGTTGAATCTCAGATGCTGAGATCGCTACTGGTTATTACTGTGGTTTCCAAAAAAAAAAAAAAAGGGTTGGGGGGGGGGGGGGGGGGGGGGGGGGGGGGGGTGTGGGGGGGCCTGTGTGGCACTTCTTCTGCCACTAGACGGCAATACCTGTGACCAATCACACCTGAAGCAGTTTTTGCACTTACAAAGGGTTTTTTCCTTAAGTCTAAATTCTTGCTTGTGTTGTACGTCGCTAAAAGCGTCTGCTAAATGAAATTGTAGAATTGTAGAATATAGGCTAAAACTGGTAGAGAGGCAGTCTTCCAGTTTGACAACACATTTTGTGTTTAATGGAGACAGCCACGAGGGTTTCTTATTTTTTTGCAAACAGCTGTTGAATCAAATAAAATATCTTCACTAACACATAATAGACATAAACAGTGGCCCTAAACATTTAAGAATATTACAGCCAGTCACTTGTAGTGAGACATTACACTTATTACCCTCTTCTTGAGAAATTCATATATATTCAGTATCTGATCTGTGCGCGTCTTAAATGAGAAAAAAAGTGAGATTAATCGTCAAGTGTGTGTCTGTACATGCATATCAGATTTTGAGACACATTTCATCTGTTTGTGAATAAATGCTGGTCCCCAGCTGCTGACTGTAAGCAGGAGAGAGAGCTGACCACTGTTGCTTTGTGCTCCATCTGTGGCCAGTGACAGCTGAGCCCTGAAGCAACCCAAACCCAAAAAAATAACTATCCCAAATCTAATCAGTTATCTACAGATCTATCCACGGAATCCAGCAAAAGTCAGGTTTCCATCCAAATGTAGCACAAATTTTAACCAAATGTTTGGAAGAAAATGCTAATTTATGCCCTTTTCCATCCACTACTGGTATGCAAAAACTGGGTACTGGTTCATCAAGAAGAGCACGAGATGGCACTCTGATATAATGGCACCTGACTGGAAATTACTCCAGGAAGGTGCCATTATATCATTACAGAATAGGAGGGTGCAAAAGAGTGTCAGTCAAACTTAAAACAAAGGAAAGCAACAGATGAACGATAACTGAGAGCACACTTTAAAATCAAAGTTTTGAACAACTACGATTACTGCTTTGTGCTCTTTGAAGAGTTCGGGTAACAGCCCTTTGTTTATTTTGGCGTGTGAAAAGACATGCAGAGATGGCAAAGTGAGCTTTCAGTCGCCTATGTAATGATGGTAACGTTACATCATAAGCTCCCATTGCACTAAGTCAAATTCAGATTTAATAAATACACCAACTTTTCCGTCTCCCCTGATTTTTCATGATTTTTGTCAAATTATTGGCTCCAACTCAGTTTTTGAGGAGCAAATTGAAAATGTGCACTCTACGTGATGTGATGGATAACAGGGAAAAAAAGACAACTCTCTATGCAATAAAGTTCAAGCCAGATGCCTACAGAGTTTGTTTTCCCATACAGTTGGGCTGCAGTCAATTCCCAAATCCCTTATCTATTCCCACCAACAAATCACCAGCAAAACTCCATGTCTTCACCTGAAGTGATACATTGAACACCCCCACAGTTTGAAGTTAAAATCTACCAACAGCAACGCAGGTATGAGAAAAAATCCCTTGGTAAGGGAGCAGGCCTAAAGAAGACAATACTAATCTCACAACATATCATACCACACCGTGGTGTATAAAAGTCCTTTTTTTACCTTAGCATTAGCTGAGATCTCCTGGACTCCTTTGTTTGCAGCATCCTTGATGATGGGGGTAATGAGGCCTTTGTCAGTAGCCACAGCGATTGAAATGTGGACCGAATCCAGTGCACGGGGTCCATCACCAGACCAGGTCACATTCACTTCTGGCATTTCCTGGGTTAGAAATTCAGAGGTCAGTCAAGGTTTTGACAGATCTTAAGAGTGAAAATGAACAAGACGAATACAGATACATAGACTTCCTGCTTTGGTTACACAAATCAAAGTCTAACATGACCAAATATCTGTGATATATTTTTTAAGGTGACTGGTAGCATTCATGATCAATTATGATGGCAGTATGTTATATTGCAGTAAATGTGGAAAAATCACCAATCAATTTGGTGGTGGATGTCTACTTTTGCTATCAGGCCAGCAAATCTGGATACAGATTTACTGCTCCTATAATGATGTTACAGTGTTACACAAGTCAATCGCTTAGCTCAGGTTAGTGTAGAAGCAATGGTATTTCTAACATGTGGGATTCACTGGGAAATGTACACATTTATGTCCCAAATTCCTCGCATTTACTGTGACACACGCACCAAACAGCCAGGTTTTGCAGCTGCTGCTTTATCCTCACATAGCAGCATTTTATACATATATTCCTACAGTGCGCATGGTACAATGTCCAGCTCCCATGACATGGCATGTGTTAGGCCTTAGGCCAAGACATTTATTCACTAAGGTATATACTATATTCCATGATAAATGATAGCAATACAGGAATAAGCAGATGGAAGGCTGTTCTTATCAGATACTGTTGAGACATTCCTTGTTGGAGTTATTTAATTACCAGAGGACCGCATCCGTTTTTCCCCAATTACATTAACAACAGCATCTTTATTCCCAACATTTATTTTGTATTTGCTAAAATTGCTTGGGGAAATGGTGGAGTTTCCCCAGAATTTCCATCAACTGTCAGAAAAGAGAACAAAATGAACAGTGTCTGAGTAAACATCTAGTCTTGTCTTTTATTAGCAAGGCTATCAGTTGATTCACAATCTGAATAAACCAGCAACAAGGCCAACAGAGAGACCTTGTTGCAGAAGTAAAATAGTCAAATATAGAGACCAAATGATGCAGCCTTGCAAATTATTTACAGTATGAACTACACATTCTTGTGTGGGTTTAGGCTTCATGAAGCAATGAAAGACATAGGCGATACTTACAAGCATACAAGTTAAATAAACCTGTGTATTATAAATAGGTTACAGAATTGAACAAATAAAGATGAAAACGTTAAAGCAACTGTGTGTAGGATTTAGGGGGATTCAGCGAAATCTAGTAGTGAGGATTGCAGATTGCAGCCAGCTGAAACTTCATCTGGTTACAAATCCCTCAGTGTTCATTGTTCAGTTCAGAGTTTTGTTTTTTTTCCTGGGGAGCTCTTCATCTCACAAAACAAACTGTCCAGGTGACTTAAACCAACTGAACCACTGAATGAAGCAGTTTCCCATTATAATCAGTGTTCTACAATGCCATTTGGCATGCTGTATATAACATGCTAGCCTAGCAACTGCTAATGTGTTCTCACCTACTTTCTCTGATAACTTAAGATCCAAAGGATCAGGAAGTTTTTAGCGGGAGACTTATTATCCACAGTGGTCTCTTCCTCTCACCGGTGATTTTTAACCAGTAAAGACACTGAACAAAGCAGTTTCACATAAAAAAAATAAATTTAAAAATCAGCATTTTTCCAACATTCTTACTGTGTAGGGGCTGCTTACTATGGTTGTTGCTGCAAAAACGGAAATGGCCCCATCCAGAGGAGGTGTTTGGTTTGCATGTTCTGGGCTACAGTAGAAACATGGTGGTGCAACTTGTCAATTCCTAAAGATAAGAACCAGCTCCTCATGTAGATATAACAGCTATTGTAAAGTAAAAAGAAATGATACTACTCGTGCTTTCAGGTTATTACTCAGTACATATGTTAATTCCATTTTTGCCAATATATCCCCTAAATCCTACACGCTAAACCTTAAATTAACAAATGACAACAAAAGAAGATTCTTTCTGAACCATACTTACTTTAAGTGTAACAGCAGCTGCCTTGATAATGAAATCATTAACTGATACTTTGATTTGTTCTGAAAAGACAAAAAAATAAACAGTCTATGAGCCCAATTTAAGCAGCAAAAATACAGGCATGATTTCTGTAAAAGATCTGTTACGTTCGACATAAATCTCTCTCAAATGGCACATTTCTCTACACATTCTCTCAGCGGGAAGAGAGACCTCCTGTCTCTTGTATCTTGTTGAGCTACACTCCAACTGATCAGAATCAGTCCCTCTCAGTCACCAGCAGTTGTTCCACTCCCCTTCCTGTGTGTGACACCAGTGGGCCGGGCGAGCTCGGCCTGGCATCACTGCCAACTTGTACTAGTGTCCATTAGTGCAGTACCAGACAGTTATGAATGCTGTGAGCGGGATGATTAACGAGCTAACCGTGAAATCGCGCTGCTCCCGAACAATGAGAGTCCACAAAAACAACCGGAGAGAGAATCCCTCAGTACACACACATCCTCGCTAATAGGTCTGGAATGGCCGTCCTATTTCCTCCATCACAGAGACAGCACCCAGAGAGCTTTAACGTTTGTTTGACAGCTAGGCAAAGTTAAGCTAAATAAAGCCAATTACGTGCTAGTCTGTTGATATAAATGTTTAAAAATAGGAAATTGACAAAGCACTCTTGCTATATCAACAGAAAAAGGCCCAAAGTACGCATACGTTACATGTTATGCTTCCATGAAAAGCAGCCGTTTAAGGATAAATATTTTCTTAGCTGAATGAAGCAGCAACTGTTGTGACACATGAACAATGTTCCCTTTCTCTGGTTCACCTTAAAACACATGCACATCCTGATGCCTGTTGCACAAGAAGCTGCCATTAGCTCAATAACAGTTGCTAGGGAAGTCTGTAAGGCTGAAAAAGTAAAAAAGCAGCTTGCCTAAACTTGGTAAAGACACAGCTCAGCCCTTCTTCTACATATTATTCAGTTTTTAAGCTCTCAATCCATACATAACATACCTTACTGATTCTGTATGGATGGACTGACCTATTTTTAAATACCTCTCATTGCCCTCACGCATATCCTTTCCTCCAGAAACCTTTAAATAGGTTTCCACAGTCATTTAATGCTGATCTTTATCTCAAACAGTCATTATGTAACATAGGGCACATCACTCTAAAGAATCCATTTCAAATACTTTGAACTAGAGAGAGATGATTACTCTGGTAGACCTTGCAGCACAAAAGAACATCTATATGGATGAAAACTCACTGTTATGAATTGAAACAGCTTCCATTTCTAACAAATGTCACTTTTTTGTTTCTGAACTAGTGTGTTATTTTAAGATAACAGTGGCATACATCCTTCCTGTTAGTCAAAGTGAGAAATTGTAGATTAGAGCTATGTGTATGACGAACTGTTGGTGTCTCATCAGCTGTGCATTATGATGTGTGGTGCGACAACATCTGATCAGTGTCAAATATGGATTTTTACAAGATCAAATACTGCAACATTCAGTCTTGTGGAGATGCTAGGCTTCTGGGTTTGAATCAGCCACATTTATTCCCTCTTCATAACCCATACAAAATGTGAACTCTCATCCACCCACAACTTGCCAGGTTACACATATATTGGTTTTAACCAGAGGTACATGACCACCCTGAGACAACATGTACCAGAGCTTAATCAATGCAAAAGACTGTCCTCTCTGTCAAATGAGCAGTCATGTGAAAACCCTGAAATCCACATCTTCATGGAAAAAGTTTCCTTCCAAATGTTGACGTCAAGACATTCACTGAGGGACATGACACTAACATGCACATGTAAAGAAAAGTACTAATGTGTAGACACTTCATCAATGTTGTGTGATTTTACCATTGGCCAAGTTTTTGCGTAGGTTCATGACGGCAGCCATGTCGCAGTCGACTGAGGCATATGCATGGGGGATGGTGGTCTTCGATTGCGTTAGTCTCTGAGCAATCACACGGCGGACGTTTGTGGCCGGGATCTCTGTGAAAGTGCCCTGAGGAGGACAAGTGGAGGGAAAGGGAAATCAATAATTGACCAAGGAGAAAGAGGCATTTGCAAGAGACAACAAGAAAAACAGGGGACAAGAAAAAGACATATCTCAGCTGCCACCAATCACTCAAAAAATGCATGTGGTTAAAATGCAAAGATGCTATTGACAAACCTGTAACAATGAGTTAATGACTGGTTAGAAGTGACTGAATGATTTTATAGAAATAAAAAGGTGTGCATCTGGTTATTTATAGACCCAGTAATTGACATCTATATGTCACATTTTACAGGATGCATACTAATGAAGACAAAACTAAATATGGAGCAAAACCAGAGTTTCTGCCTCCCAGTTTTATGCCTCCTTGAAACAGTAAAGTTGCAGTTATAGTGTACATCTATGTCTGTTCGGACTTTTGTGGCCATGACAGCTAACAATGTTTGAAATACACGATGGATGTTGCCGAAAAGAAGTTACATATTCTAAAACGTGAATACTTCACACACATCTTCATATTGAGTCCTGAGCTATGATATTGCGTGATGGTTAGAAAAGTGTTTTTACAGAACACTATGATGTCACAGTGAAGTTGACCACTGACCTTTTGGATGTAAAATGTCATCACTTCATAATTTTACTGTATTAGATATTTACGGGAAATTTTGCATTATAAAACATATCATCTCTTGAGTTATGGCCAAAAAATGTTTTGTGAGGTCACAGTGGCATTGGCCTTTGACTATGAAATTTTAACGCACAAGTTAAAAGCTGAAAAAGTTGGATTGTTAAGTGTTTCTGGCTGATGATATGATTTGAGCGATTTCTTTAGTCTGTGTCATGCACAAAAAACATGTGCCCAACCCTCATGGGTTTACAAGGCATCATTACAATATGATTGCAGTGATCAATCCAAAATAATTATTATTTTACTGCTCAGTCACCAAACAAAATACTCTGCCTTCTTTCCCTTTGTTGTTTGTGTTACCCTTTAAAACACTTTTTTTCAGTCACCCACCAAAAAGAAATCAACATAAATGCGGTTCATTTTACAGAATACATCCGTTATATCTTTATATGCAGGCCAGTTAAAAAAAAAAAAAAAAAAAAAAAAAAAACATTCTCAGTTTCTCCTGAGTCATACAACAGACAGTCTGTCCTCCTTTGGAGTAGCATTACATTACTTGTAGTTTCTCAGCACTAGCACAAAACAAAAACATGTGTTTAAGTGCGAAGAGTGCTCACCGGTGCTCCTGGTTTCCCTGGTACAGAGAGGGGAGGTATGTTGGGTCTGCTGCCTGGTGGTGGAGGAGCAGCTAATGGGGTGGGGACAGGACTTGGGGCGGCTGGGGCAGCCATGGCTGGGGCTGCTTTAGGGGCAGGAGACATCTTCAAGAGATTCAATGCATCTCTGTTAAAGTAAAAACAAACAAAAAATAGATATACAAAGTTTTCTACAGTCAGGGACATCTAGCTGTATTTATATCTGAATTACTATGTCAACACATACTGGACCAAAAACACTGGAGTATTGGCTCAGAAAAATATTATAACTGGATGAGACAAAATATTCAAGTTGTTACCACATGTTCATTCACAAACATTTACACTAGAGCAGATGCTTCCCAGGCTCTTACCAAATATTTTGCAGGCTGCAATGATGCTTCTGGGTCAATTTTATTTGGGTCCATCTTTATTGAAGTACTCATGTCAACTCCTAGCATTCTCGTTGAACAAACATACTATTCTATTTGAGGCCTCTGGCAAACTTTTTTCTTTTCATTCATTCATTTTTTCTAGAACTTATTAATAATGGCCTACTTTTTGCAGCGAAAAAAAAAATCAAACATTTTTTTTTCTGCATAAAAACTGCAGTCATTTTTTTTTTATTTAGCTTTGACCATGAAAAATTAAATTACACTTGTATGAAACAACACTGGCATAGCTTATCAGTACAAAATTAAATTATTCACCCATTTTCTCCCACTTGGCAAGCTTAAAAGTAGCACTTTGCTACTGGTTTTATCTGGTTTGTATTCGTGTCAGGCTTATACAGAGAGGTAACTTTCGGTTATCCTCGAGCGGATGGGCGTATTGAGAATCATTTGCTAGTCACAAACAAACCCCATCAGGGTTAGGCTAGGCAGGATCAGATGTCAGCTGCAGCGAGGGACAAGGTTATTCAAAACCTCCGCTTCATTACCCTTCCCACTGGCATACCCACTTCTAAAACAGTATATTTGTCCAAAGGCAAAATAATAAAATAGCCTAGACTAATTATTTTTTTTGGAACAGACACCTAATGTTATTCTGCACAGTTAAAAGACACACTTTACATCTCAAATGAGGGTGATTTCCCTTTTTACAGATCATCCTAAAGCTACCTTCAGGAAGTAAAACTTAGAATAAAATGCCAGAATCAGTACTCTTTGATTGGAAGTAAATCAATTTCTTCTGCTGCATTTTTCACGTGCAATCTGGTTTTAATGCATCAAAGCACTGCTGTTTCATACAGGTAGTAAAGGAAGGTAAAGGAGGTGACAATATGGTTTGGGTCAGGATACTGCAGACCTACACTGTGTACTAATAAGACAGAGAAAATTAGAAGGTAAAGAAGGAGGGAATCAAAATGTACTGAAAGATCTGCCTGATTTTTTTTCAACCATTAATTTTGGTCTTAGCAGTGAAAGAGGTGGGAGGGGCAGGTATCAGGTGCTCCTGCTTGAAGCTCTCTGGCTCCATTTCAGTGCACTGGGGTCCTCCTACCCACACGCATCCAATCTTTTGTCTGGACCATTTGCCTCTGACCTCAACATGTGACCAGGAACAGTCTGGGCCCTGCTGCTATTTTCTCTGTGTCCCTCTCTGAGCTGTATCTTTTTTATTTCCTCTAGCACACTTGCTCCTCCCTCTCCCTCACTGATAGTGTTAAGTAGGAGTATTTGTTTGTGGAGCAACTAAGGCAACTTGGAAATCCCCCAGCTAAACTGAGAAGACCACAATGACGGTTTAATGATTACAGACCACCATGTAAAAAACCCCACAAAAAAAACAAAGGTTACATGCGAGCACTACGCTTGAAAAAAAAAGAAGACAGATCAAACAAATCTACAAAAAAAAACATTAAACTAAAAAGAATCAAAAATGCTAAGTTTGTGCAAAACCTCCTATGTTTTCTACTGTAATGTATTTTTCAACACTGCATGAAAATCAAGAGGAAGTCAAGTCAACAGCAGTCTACAGTGGACACTTCACAATGACACCATAGATACTGCTTGTGTAGCTGGTTGCCATGTGCTTTTTACACTGACCATTTACACCCATACTGACAGCTAAGGAAAAGGAGCCTCTAAAAGGCTGGTAGAGGGTGAGTAGAATACTAAAAAGGGAACGAGGCAACGTGCACACACACACATACACACACACACACACGCACACACACACAAACACACACACGCACGCACAAAAAGCACACACATGAATAAACTTTGTCTTCTACTGCCACCTAGGTCGGGCTAAAATGGGAGAATGGGTGTTGTCATTATGGGAGCTGCTCCAATGGACTGCTGTGTGGTCTGCCTTTTTATTCACATAAAAAATATATAATGTATGAACAATCTTAAATAGAAATTCAGGCAATTTGAACAACCCATTACGGCTGAAATTGAGTCCATTGTAAAAGAGGACTATGCAGTACTCTGAGTGGTCTTTTTCTAATAACATTAAGAGAAGATGATGATGACTTCATTAAAAAAAAAAAAAAAACAGAGAAGAATCAGATGTGCACAGCAAATACAACCACGATACGTTTGCAAAAGAAAGAGAAATGGGTTCAAATTATCACTTTACCCATGAGGAAGTTGGCACAAACAGTGGAACAGTGGTACACTAACAACTGCACTTCAAATCACCAGTCTGCCAAAGTCCTTAAATTCGTGGACGACACCACCTTCATTGGATTCATCTCTGGTGGGGATCAGTCCGCCTACAAGTGGGAGGCTGACCATCTGGTGACCTGGTACGGCAAGAACAACCTAAAGCTTAATGCTCTGAAGACAGAGGAGATGCTAGTGAACTTCAAAATGACTGCTGCCATCCCTGCCCCCGCCTCCATCACCCTCCTTGACTTCCCAGTTTCCCCAGTCTTTCCGCCTCCTGGGGACCATCATCACCTAGAACCTTAAGTGGGAGCTGAACATCAGCTCCCTCATCAAGGAAGCACAGCAAAGGACGTACTTCCTAAAGCAGTTGAAGAAATTCAACCTGCCGAAGACAATAATGGTGCTTCTACTCCGCCATCGTAGAGTCCTTCCTCACCTCCTCCATCACAGTGTGGTACGCTGCAGCCACATTGAGGGACAAGACCAGGCTGCAGCCTGTCATTCATGCTGCAGAGAGGGTGATTGGCTGCCACCTGGTATCTCTATGACCCGAACACCTCCAGGGCCCTGAGGCGTGCAGGGAAAATTGTGGCCGACCTCTCTCACCCTGGACACGGACTTTTCGAGACCCTCCCCTCTGGCAAGAAGCTGCGATCCATCAGGAACCAAAACCTCACGGCTCAAGAACAGTTTCTTCCCCACTGCAGTCACCATCATGAACAATACTCAGGCCATCCCCCCTCCCCCACCGCCCACATGACACAGGCTCTAATCCAGCGTAATGTTAGGCTAAATCAGTTTTTATGCGTTACATTAACACACTGGACTGGACTTTCTTTGTTTGCAATGCACACTGTAGGTTGCTTTGTTTATTTTAGACTGTGGATATTTGCACTGGAACTCCAACTTCTGCACAACTGTAATAGTTTAGCAGTTCAAGTTTTGCAATGAGGAGATGTGCTTTTCAAACAATGAAACACTTAATATGTGAATATAACTAATTTTGACATACCCCTATATGGCAGTAACATTCCTTTTTTTTTTACAGTATTTTGTTTGTTACAACATTAGGTACAAATAATATTTTATCTGTAACATACTGTATACATGTAAAACGTAGGTTCTATTTGTTATTTTAAGTTTTAACTGCAGCTCTGATGTTGAACATGCCAGAGAGTCAGGAATCAAGAAAACCTCTCTTTGTCAATGAAAACCTTTGTTGGTCAAGGTCAAACAAAACTGCTTTTTTCAAGCCAGCCTCCTTTGCTATTAATCCTTTTGTGTCAGTTTTGCCGTTCGCAGTATTAAACTTCGCATAGAGTAGGAAGTGAAATAAGTAAAGATATCATGATTGATCCATTACTAAATAATATATATATTTATTTTGGACTTCATTAATAGAAAGTATCAAAGTAAGTAAAATTTTTTAAAAATTACAATCAGCCACAAGCTCGATAAAGGAGGCTGATAGCTAACAATGAAGGGGTTTCCTTGTTGAAATTTCTGTATGCTTATCCTGCTTTAACAAATGTAATACTTCATGCTTGATAAGTGAAACCAAAAGGGTTGTGATAAATGTGTGCAGTTTCACAGCAGTGAAAAACAACTATTTATAAAGAAATAGCTTTTTAAAGAAATCAAACACATTGATGCACATGTAATGTCCTGCATATATTTCATGGATTTTCTTAACTGTCATCCTTTCCACATAGTTGGTAGTGTTTCGCCTGCATTTAAAGGTTTCATTCATTCTGTCTGTAGGAACAAACTTGTGGTATGGCCTGTGTTGAGATAGAAATCACTATAACCTTTACCCACCACGGTGCTCTTGGCTGACATTGCTATTGAGGATAATAGTAAAAGATAGGGAGAGAACACAAAGTAGTAATAGTTTCTTGGTCCCCAATCTGTATTAAAACCTTGCAGTGGATTATGTAACATGCTATGATCTCATCGCTTAGTTGTGTGACCTCTAGTTATTCATGCCCCCTATAGAGGGGCCTCACCAGAGCAAAAAAGTGGAACGGGAGGGGTACCTTTCCATGGTTTCAGTCTCATGTGATGCACCAGAGGACAAAGGAAGGGAAACCGGGTCTAGCCTGCCCTCTCTTGAAGGAGCTAAACCTTAGTGAAACTATTCTCACCAGGGGGTTTGGTTTCCAACAAGTCTCACAACATACCTAAACTATAGGCCATACGTTCAGCTATTCTGGGACATCAAACTTAACATATCTACATAAATACGTTATCTAAAAGGAAAAGGCTTATCAAACCAATGTAAGAATATTGGCTACTCAATATATCCCAAATATGAACAATTTCACATAAACTGTACAAAAAAGACCACTTATTAAAAACTCACACAGTGAAGTTGCAGTTACAGTTTACATCCATCCACACAAATGTAGCAATGACAGTTGACGATTATTAAAATTTGGATGATGAGTCTAAATCATAGATGCTTCACACACATCTTCAACCCGACAGCACAGAAGATCTATATAATCAGTTTCACTGTGAACAGGCAAGATAAGTGTCATCAATTTAGTGTCTGAACAAATGTCTCCCCTTTTGTTTCTGAATAATGGCATTGAATAATGGGCAGAAAACAGTGTTTGCAACACGTCATATCACAGTGAAGCTGACCTTTGATTTTTTTGGATATGAAATGTCATCACTTCATCATTTTTAACTTTTTTATCATTAAGAAATTTGTGTGACATTTTTCCATAATTAGTGTATGAATTCTTGAGTCATGGCCAAAATTATTTTTTCCTGAGGTCTCAGTGACCTTTGACCACCAAAATCTAATCAGTTCATCCTTGAGTCCAAGTAAATGTTTGTGCCAAATGTGAGGAAATTCCCTCAAGGCATTATTGACATATTGTGTTTATAAGAATGGGACGGACAGATGGAGAAACAACCAGAAAACACAATGCCTCTGGCCACTGCTGCCAGCATAAAAATCCTCTAATGCTTGCCCCTGGTATGTTAATTGGCCATAGTTGTCACTGGCTAACTTGGCACTATGAAGTCAAACTCTGACCAAAGAATTTCCAATCCAACTGATTTTTTTTTTGAGAAAGCAGCTTTCAGCCTAGTCATTCAATGACTGTCTCACCAAGCATCTGAGCAAATGACAAAGTTTGGAACACCACATCAATTCAGAAAGGTCTCTTAGCAAAGACGTATATTAGTTTTTTGTGAAACCTCTTGACACCCAGAGTCTTTAATCTCCTGCAGAATCCTCTGCTTTCTTTCAGCATCTACCTTCCTTTCTGAAGACTTCCAGAGCTTATTAGCTAGCCTAGGTGTCAGTAAGTTAATTGGCAAGCCATTCATGCAAATCTTGAGTCCAACAAATGGTTTGAAGAGCAGAAACTAGCAAGCATGCCAAATCAATTATCTGAGATATTAAAACTGCATTAGTAATTAAACAATTTAAACTTCAAAACATAGAAATCATGTTGACACACATGTTGAAAGTAAGAAAAGCCGATTGGCTAAACAAGGATGCTTATGTATGAAATGCTCTCTCAGCTGTTACCACACTTATTACAGGAATAAGACAGGTGTTTGTAAACATATAAATCATAGTAGTGATGCTATGAATCCAGATTTAAATGGGCCCTTTTAGCTACATATACAACAAAGTATGCAATAAGAGAAAAGGTAGCACTGTTTTTTTATGAGTCATCATTCTTTACTGTGTTTGGTTTATGAAGCTCCTCTTTTACTGTCTAAGACACGCATCCCAGAAAACATATGGTCTGCGTTTCTATGGTCACCAGTCGGTCCTGGAGACTGGGTTGCTATGGTGATCGAAGTTGCTTAATGAGATTCCCCTGCAGGGTGTTAGGGTGGTAACGAGAGCATTCAATCAGGTCTCTACTGACAGCAGGTAACCATTAGAGCTGTATGTGTGTGCCTGTGTGCGCGTGCATGTGTATGTGTGTGTGTGTGTGTGTGTGTGTGTGTGTGTGTGTGTGTGTGCGTGTGTGTGTGTGTGTAATTTTCCATGGTGTGAATTCACTACATAACAGGATTAAAGTACCTAAAGTCTTAAGCACCTCTTAGTCAGTTTTCAGTCATGTAGTCCCTCCCACCTTTTCATCTGTATTCACACTGCCTACACTGTGGTTATAACCTGCCTCGCTCTGAATGACACCTCTCTCCCACAGAGATATTGCAGTGTTATGGAAGCCACAAGGGGACCCTTCCCATCTGTGACCTTAGGCCTACTACAAAGCTAAACAGGCATCCACTGCTGACTTATCACTTCTTTAGAAAAATACCACCCCCCTCGAACCACAAAGAAAAGAGTGGACAAGCAAAGACAAAAATCTTAATATATTGCACTTTATCCAATCACCTGTTGTTGTTGTGGATGATGATTATGTGATAGATAGGTCATACTGGAATCCATTATTTGGCTCTAATGATTGTAAGTTTCTAAACAATAACAGTTTCTGCCCAAATACCAAATTTCTACCCAGGGTTTCCCCCAGAAAGGTTGTTAGGTCAGGTGCCAAGTTCGGCAGTTTGACCTATTATGGCGTTGTTAGGGAGCTTTGACTCAAAGTTAAGAAATTGTTATCATTAGCTCACTCACTGTAAATGCAAACATTAGCTGCTGCAAGCATTAACTAAAAAATTACCACTAACATCAGTCTGATGTTAGCTAACAGGTAACATTAACATTATGTCTGCAAAAAATGTTGTTGCACAATGCTGATTCACCATTAGCGCTGTTAGCTTGTTTACTATATTACATGAACGCCACTGTCACACTGGATGCCCCGCTGAGCCTGTTCAAACTTCAAACTATATGTGGAAAAATAAAATGAATCATCGAATATTCGTATTAAACAGCCAAATTTGATTCCACTGGCATGACCCTGAGTAGGTTGCCGCCCTGCTATCAAGTTTACCTCATTGACTCTGCGTGTGCGCAGTCACTTTAATTTTCATTGCCATTCATTATAATGTGTGTAATGCTTTTTTTCATTTAATGTTTGGGCTACTGTAATTTAAAAGGCTTCTTAAAAATACATTTGATACAATCTTTGATGCTTAGACTGGGCGGGCCGTCTGACTTTCAATACACTGGGGGAAACTTGTTATCATAACCAAGCCAAACAATTCTAGTTTTTATAACCTTAGACTGATGTCTGCATGTTTGTTATGTAATCAGGGAGGTTCTGTATCGTGCATTAAGGAGCCCTCAACAGGCCTTAGTGCTAACACATTCACCCATACTCACTCCTTGGTGATAAGTCCTCTTGGTCCAGTGGGTGTGGCCAGTTTGGGGTCGACACCATGGGTGTCCAGGATATGCCTTGCTGCTGGACTCAGACGTAACCTGGACAAAGAAGAGAATAAGGCACAATTTTACTATACCTCAAGTGTTTACTTGATACATTTGCTTTAAAGGTCCAACATTAATACTGTTGATTTTAATTATAGAAAGAAATGTTAAATCCTTCATTTATTAAGTCTTACTGAGAAGACAGGTACCTAATAAAACAAGTCCTGGTCTTTAAAGCACTCCAGTCTCACTTTAAAATATCGTGGCACATACTTTATTTATAAAACATGGGAAAGGATGTAGTGCTTAGCTCAGATACCATCTTTTTCACAGCTTTCGTTCTACTTGACCTAAATGCCTAAATATAGCCTACTCCTTTATCTATCACCTGACGATCATACTTTCAGCACAGCACATCTCACCCTTCATCTTTTACCACTGTAAAACTGATGCAGCCAGGGTACATATCTGAAAATATGGACGGGCTCAGCGTAAAAGGTTTGCATAACAAACAGGCCCGTTTGTTTTGTGGCAGCTCTTTTGCTTTTTGCAGGAGTATTTATTGTGTAAACAGGGCAAGGTAGGACCTCAGATTTTGGAATGTGAGCAGAGAAAGAACATCTTCTTCAACCTGCTGGATGGTGGTAGATACTGGAAGGGTCCCACAGACTCAAATGAACAGGTTGAGAAATTCTTAAATCAATTATTAACTCAAAGTATGGCTTCTAAGTAGTCTGGTGTACCTATGTCAAGCACTGAATGTAATAGGTAATGAGTAATATGTTGAACTGTATATACTTTTCATGATGGCTGTGGTGATTAGTAGCATTTATTGTATGATTTTGTTGTTTGGGTAAGTGTTGTCTGTATTTTTGTATTCATGTGTATTTGTGTGAACAGTTGACATACTGGGACAAGACAAATTTCAGACTTATTTCTGTGAATGCTCTTTCAGTGAAGTGAAATCAAGCAATCAAATCTTATCTAATCCAAGACCTTTAATCAGACTGGCTGATCAACTTAATTTAAGCTTTTTCAAGGGTTAAATGATACAGTGTACCAATTAATATCCAGTTAGGATGTCTGAGTCGAAAGTTTAAATGTCAACACAATCACTGTTTCCCAGAATATCTGACCCTCTATTATTTCCATATTAGGTTAGGAGCTAAGTGTGTAGACTTCTATTTACGCTAGAGGCTGATTAATCTTTATAGGGAGTAATTTCAGCAGCTAAAAAGAAGCAAGGCCACACTCACGGTCCTGATGTGACTGGTTTTGGGGGCTGAGCCAGGGAGGGAGCAGCAGGGGGCACAACTGGAGCAGCGGCTGCATCTGCAGCCGGTGGAGCTGCAGATGGAGCTGCAGCATCTGGAGGGGGGATCTCAACCTGCTTCCAGTCCTGCCCTTCCTCCACCATGAGGGCAATGAGAGTGCCCAGGCGAACGTTGCGACTTCCCTCCTCCATCTGTAAAGAGGGCAAGAGAGGCACTTACACAGTGAGGGGAGAACATTAGCAGAACTGGTTCAGTCACTTCGTAAGTGCTATTGAGCAAGAACAAAGGGGAAGTTCTCTTGTTGTATGATTTTGAAGCGAAGTTTAAAAAAAGAGATGAGGTGAAAGTGAAGAAAGGATATTTAGTTAACCGGCAGTGACTGAATAGACAAATATTTTGACAGTCATTATTAGGAGACCTCTTCAAAATAAAATCACACTGCCTTCTCATTCGCATCAATTTCCATCATTCCATTTTCTCGCTCTGTTAACTTGACAAATCATACAAAAACCCAGCTGTGCTGGAATAGGTTCTTGGGGTGCAATGGATGTGTTTTCATGCTGTTCAAAGCTGCAACTATTGATTCATTATCTTGTTGCAGAGTAATCCAAATCCACTGCAAGCCTTACGCTACTCTTCCAAAGCTGTGCAAGGTGTTGATCCTCAGTCAAATATTGATCAGTTTAAATGAAAGGCCAGGCACAATAGACAGGGCTGGTCTGCTGCACTTCATCTCTTTTCAAAAGGTGTCTACTTAGTGAGCTGCCTCTTAAACGTGTAGCCCGATAAAAGAAGAGAAGAGGAAGGAAGGAAGGGAGGAGGCCCTGTCTACAAATGGCAGAATATATCAGATCCTGACTGTGCTGTTGTGTTATCACCCAACGCCGCCACTGATTAGCTAAAAGATAATAGCCTGAGATTTCTAAAAACGGACCTAATAATAAAAAAAAAGGTGTGATTTCACAATAAAATGGTACAAATTGCACTGTAGTAAATCATCATACTCCACCCCAACCCCCCTCCCTCTAGCAGGCTTGTAAAATCAAAAGCAGCACTTCAGTACCCACCTAACTGGAAACAACAGCAGAATATATCAACACCTGCGCTCACTGGAAGAAAGAACTGCACTCACATGCTTTCTCTGGGCTACTTTAATTTGATGTACACCTACTACTACTCCTGTGATGGTGGTAAGCACAAAGCTATAGGCACAATATACTGGGCAACACAAAAACACTACGCCCAAGGTTCTAAAACATATAAATGACAAAACTTTAAGATCGAGCGTAAACCTCAACAAAAGGTCTGATGTGTGATTAACACAGAGCTGCTATGGGAGGTGATGGATGAGGGTAGGGCCTCTCGGGGATATCCGGACTGTAAATCTCCACAAAGATCCTTCTCCTAAGTCCCAAAGGGATTGTTTTTTTACATGGTAGAGACTAGAGATGCAATATATTACCCACACTTGCTGAGGTACCAAGCAGCACTGCAATATGTGATATGTTGTAACGAAAGTCATCAATACACCTGTGTGTATCTGAAGAGGAAAACATACCCATTAAGAGACCAAAAGCCAGGATCTGTAATATACTACATTTATTTAATGCAGGATAAAATGTTTACATACACAGATATCAGCATGTGCACATGCCATCAGCAGGTCTCCTACAAAGCAGAACAGATCCATTATATAAAGCACAGTCATAAGTGAATGTATAATGATTCTGGTGCCATTTTTTAAATTTTTAATATGACCAAAATGACAATGTGTTATAATTATTTAAATCAGACAACCCACATAAATAGATTTGCATCTTTTCAAAAATGTGTCTGTAAAATCGATGAGAGAATTTGTTTGTTTGAAAGTACAGAGAGTGGCTGGCAGCCTCACAGAATGGTGCACTAATCAATTATTACTCCAAATGTGAATCTAATTCTGTTTTGCAGCTGGCTCTCTTTCTTTGGTTCGTCCCTCACCTCTAAGGTTGAGAATTTATTTGTAGTGGTTCACCCTGAGGGAAATGTTGTCAAATATTTATTTATCTGCCCTTATTGTACTCTAGATCAGAGTTATTTAGGCAGTCGAATTGCATGTTTATCAGTAAACATGGAACTGAAATTTGTCGGTATGTTAATGACCAATTAACACCACAGTTAGCTTTACTGACAGAATGTGTAGTTGAGCAGCATAGATAAACTATTACCAAAAAGTACAATAACATTGCCTACAAGGCAAGTGCATCTCTCACATAAGTGGAAGTTTTGAAAACCATGATGCCATACAGTATGACGCACATTTTTCACACGAACTGAACTGAGAAAACCAAGAGTGGTTTCATGTTAAGGCCCGCCACTTTTAAGGTAGTACCACACACATATTACTGCACCCATAAAACTTAGGTGGATTCTCACAGTAAAATCATATGCACTTTTAACAATATGCATGGTGGGTAGTTGCATAAACAGATGCTTAGGAAACTAACTGTGGGGCTCAACACTGCCATCAAATGGCTATAGAACACACTGAGACCTACGGGAAGCATAAATAATGCTCAGACCAGCTTTTGAAATGGTTTAAATATTCTGAGGGGAATTTGCAAAGAATGGACAGTGAACTGTGCATCACTTGCAACAGCTATCTGCCCCCATCTGAAGGTCAGATTAAGAAAAGATTGATATAACATAAAAACACATAAAATATTGATACTGCAGCACACACAAGCCCATAAAAATTGGTAGCTCAGTGCAATTTAGCCTTTGTTCAGGTATGACTGCAATTACCCACGTGGCAAAATATAAATGTTTCCCTTTGAAAGTCGGAGGCTCAAATCAACAGGCAGAGATCCTCAGTTGACTGAGGTTGCATTAAGTCAAGCCACTGTTTTTCCAATGCAGTGTACTAATGGGGATGTTTTGGTCTCCAGATTTTGCTGTGGATTGAGTGGTCTTGACTTTCACTTCTCTATGCAGCTCTTGACATGCTACAGCAGCAAGAAGGGAAAGAGAGACCGCACCGCAGGGTGAAGAAGTGGTGAATTTATAGCTCACGGCAAGTTAATACGATTCAGTCTCTGGCTTTTGTTTGATATCTAGTGTCTGCAAAAGAAATGCTGCATATTTTTGACCTGCTGTTAGCGCCGTTAGCTTGGCAGCTGTCATACTGAATGTCCCACGGAGCCTATTCAGACTAAACTTTGTATTGAAAACAAAACGAATCAGTGAATATACGTTTGAACAGCCAAATCTGATTGGACTGCCATAATCCTGATTAGGGTACAGCCCTAGTTGTCTTTGCAGAACGAACATGGAAGGCAGAACAATGGCAGAGAGAAAAAGAAGACAGACCTTTTCAGACTACAAGCTAAAGGTCCTTACCCATGAGGTACAAAGGCATTCCTCAAAACCTAAGCAAAGTTATTTAAATTGGAAAGATACAAACTGTGATGCCACTTATAGATGCATTTCAGTTACCACCAACTCTCTAAAGAGACACTTAAAATATCACTGCATGTGTTCATTTCTGTGAATTGGACTGTTTTTGCAATGAGGCTCATTTTCATAGAAAGGGGCCAATTTTGCACCAAATGTATGCATATTACCTCATTTAAATATGCGCAAATAGCACAGGGGCACCAAGATGCTATTTGCTTGCCAGGTTTAAGGGTGCATTTCACACTTTGCGGGTGCTTTGAGAATTACACGGTTTCTTTTCATGAAATTTGTGCAGGATTAGCCACTGCAAAATCTGCACAATCCTTTTGTGAATTTGGCCCATCTATTTATTTGGCAATACTGGTTTCACATATGCTCAAAGAGGTGCTGCTGAGAAAAGTTATCAATAAAATCCCATCTTGTCAGCATGTCAAATTAGAAGAAACATTTAATCTTCACAACCTGTAAAAACTGCTTCTGCAATCACAGGGAGCGAGCATGGCATGACACTAAACCACATACTCAGGGCCAGATACAATTTTTTTATAAAATCTTAAATATTTTGTACAAGTATAGTTGGATTATTAACTTGTTACAATGTCATAAAGTAGGCTTAATTGTGCATACGTACCAGTTTGCAGCAAACAAAAATGTGTATGGTGTAATTACATTTTTCACATAAATGGATGACCACATCTAAGTAAAATAATTGGGTAATGTGTAAATTTCATCTTTGTGTCCTCACAGCCATCCTTTCCCTCATACTTAATGAAAATAGGTTCATAACTGGAAAGAAAGACATCGTGTTGGCCTAATCTGGTCTTCAGCCTTTTTCTATGGCAACATTCTTACCGTGAGAAGTCTAACAGATAGCAAATAGGGCTCTGAAGGGACCTCGCCAGAGCCTATCAGCTATGCTAATGATATTACAGTCAGACAGGACCATTTATGAGGTTTAACCTACTTATCTCCAAACTGTTATCAGCCAGCCATACAAGCCCCCTGAGAGTCCATACAGCTCAGTGATAAGCTTAGCTTAGACAGTCATCAACATTCCTTTTAATTTATTTTAATTAATATTGTTGGCTGATGTAGCTTTAAAGCTTGTGATGTAGACTCCATAAAATGTTATCATTCAAGGTTTGTCAGCAAGTTGTCACAGGGGCATTAGATCATGGTCAAACAGTGTACCATGGAAGCCATAAATCAACCCCTGAGTGTATAGTGTTTGAGTAGGTGTTAGTCTAGAAATAAACATAAAAAGAGAGAGAGATCTTGTTGAGGGAGTGAGACGGGGTCTGTCTCTGATCAATAGAGCATGACAGATATCGCACAAAGAGGATTGCAGCCCCATCCTTTGTCTCAGCAAAAACAGTCTGCCATTCCAATGTAATCTCATACTTAAAAAAAAAAAAAAAAAAAACCCACACACAATTGAAGCTGCAAATTACGAGTCAGCTCGTTCCTTCTGAGCATCATGTTTGCTGAGCTTTCTAACCGAATGCTGAATGGTTAGAAAGTGATTTACAGTGACAATTGATTTATAGGACACATAGCTGGTTATATTATTGATCCCTAATATGACATAGTGTGTGGTGATGAAGAGAGGAGGTGAAAGGGAATGATATATTGGAAACGGATATATTGGATGTGTTAGATATCTTCCTCAGTGTACCCATCTATTCATACATCTATCCATCAGTCCTCTCCGCCATGTAATTCATTATATCAATCACGAACATCCATAATCAACTATGTACTCATCGATACATTCCTAGACCAGTGTTCTCCATTTAAAGCTCAGTAGCATTCATCACATCAGAACACAGGGGAGCCATAGTATGTAACTGCAAACACATGCGTGTCATACATACTATGATTGATTGTACCCAGGGCTGACTTTCAGATTGAAACCCTCGGGTCAGGGTAGAGCAGCGCAGTAAGAGTATGATGACATACAGTAATCTGTGCTCCTACCACCAACATCCACATCCCAATGTGCGCAGAATATATCCCCTGCTCCTTACTCCCCCACCCCCACCCCCACAATAGCCATGGTTGGAAATTGGTAGAGGGCCATAGCAGTGCTTGACCCCTATAAATAACCCCTGTGGAGCACAGGAAGTTCCACATCTACTGCCGCCTGTCCAGGCATTTGGCCACAGGCAGGTAATTATGGTAGCCTCTAAATTAGAAACCGACTGGGTGCTTGGTGAGTCCCAATTACACTACTAAAGGGGGAATGCACTCTGGCCTAGACAAAGCGGATGCAACATTGTCAGTGTCATGTACGAGTGTACAAATCTCTGAAATATTGCCACTAGCTGTTGTTTTTCTTATTAATGATAAACATACTCTCTATCAGTGCGAGAGAGAGAGAGAGAGCTAAGGGGCTTATCTAATGCAGACCATCTTTCTCTGCCAGCTCCAGCTCTAAAGCCCCTACCCCCAATTCTTGGGTGGTTGCTATGGAAACTACCTCATCCCCTCACTAGCAAAGACAAGGATGGAGTGAGGGACTGTGAAAGAATGTAAGCAAGTGAAATGCAAGGAGATATAATCCTGTAGTTTCTGACACTCATCCATGCGGTAATTTATTTTTTTTTTAATTTCGCCATTTCTATGTTTGTGCATGTAGAAGCGAGTCTGTGTTGATCATGACCAATGCATCCGTGTGCTCATTTGTGATGTGCATCTGCTGGTAAAGACTGGCAGTGTATTTGTTTTTTATTTCTTCTGTTAAGGTTGTGCAAACAGACACATCAGCTAATTAAAACCTGTTCCACTGGGGCGTCGCCAGAATGTGAGCATGTCCGAAATTACATGGCAAGGGAGCACGTTGGGTTATTAAATGAGGCACTCTCTGTGACAAGGAGCAAGGGTGTTTGATTTAGTGCATGCAGGGACAAACACAGCAGCACTTTGCTGCCATCCCATCGGTTTTTAAAATAGGGAAGCTAAAAAAAAAAAAAAACAGAAATCTTTCTTGAACCACCGGGAAATCCTGCCCCTCCCTCCCACTTCTCTTTTCTCTTATCTAACTTCATAGATAAGTCAAAAAGCAAGATAAAAGATAAAACATCTTCATTGTTTTGTTCAGGGGGGACGAACATGTGGTGGAGTACTGATGAAAGAATGAAAGAAAACCAATCGCTCTGTCTTTGGCAGCCTAATAAATGCACCGCCAAAAAAGAGGGCGGGGGGGGGGGGTATTTGTCACTGAAGACACCTTGTCAAAGCTTTGCTGTCACCATGTAAGTACAGCAGATTTAACAAGCGCAGCCAATTAGCATAGGCAATGAGGGAACCATTTACACATAAATATTAACGGGTATTTTCTATGTGGTGATAAACTTATGTAAAACATAGCTATAATTACTTCAAAACGCTGACTTCACATAGTTTGAAGACATAATAAGAGTAAATTGAGGAACATAATTCAAAATCCTGGTGCTGCTGACACACTTAACTACACAGCATTTAACTACTCCTTCAACACATCAATTTCACAGTTAAGTATACCTGGATATCTAATCATCTCCTGGAAAGGTTTGTATGTGTTTTGGCTCACTCACCAATATCTTCGCCATGATACCATCATCATTAGATTCCATGGTAACAACAGCCTTGTCAGTCTCAATCTCACAAAGGGCATCACCAGCTGCCACTGCCTCACCTGCAAAAGCAAAAAAACACATCCAAGAATTTCAATATAACATAAAAAAAATATATTTCTAAAATAAAAAATGTAAGCAACTAATTTCCAAACATTCTCTTCATTATGAAGGGGTTTCTGACCTTAGTGAAAGTGCAAATGACTTATTTTAGCTATAATTGGGAAAGCATAAATCATGATCACCAGCAGCATGTTCAGAACAACTGCCTTTTGACTGGGGGCTTTGCACACACTGAGAACAAATTGGCTGCCATAATAATAAAAGAATTCCACTGAAGGGACACAAAGGTTATGTGAGTGAAATATCTGCTTGGGCTTTGGCCTACATATCAAACGAAGAACCTAATCAATGTTTCATGGGAAAGAATGAGAGATATGAAAATGCAGCGTGTCTGAAGGAAGGCAAGATCTTTGCCTTTCCTGGAATCCCAGTAGATTCCTCACTGGTCCACCTCGTGAGCAAGCTGGAATATATTAGCATCTGCTTAGCAGTGAAAGAGGATGTCAATTAGGAGCCACTGGTTCAGTTTTGCTATGCTCTTATATCCATTTTGTGCTACACCTGTTTTGTGTCACAACTCAAACAGGGCTTTCAATGACATATGGACATTGTTGTCTTCTTGGACAAAAAGATTAGCATAAGAAAAACTAATGGGGTCAGTCGTACAGCTCAGTTGTACAGGAAATGCTAGATAGAAATCAACAGTATGTTGTTGAAAATGAAGAATGTTTGGTTACAGAATTTCAGGATTTCCCCACACATTCATTTATTTGTGGCACCCTCGCTGCCACGTACTGATTTTTATATCTTTGGAACTGGACTTTCCCTCAGGAACGCTATTGGAATATACTGTATATACTATTCAGTTATGCATTGCACCGCAGTGCCTGAATGCAGAGTGTACTCTGGGCACAGGCAGAGCAGCAGAACAACAGGGGCAGTGAAAGTGAATCATTAATTGCACTGGGTCTATAAGTTTTCATTAATTCCTTTTCATCCATAAATCTGATCTGATCCGTTCTGTCTGCATTGATTGATCAATTATCTCCCTTTGCAGTAGAAACTTGCAAACTGCTGCTGAGGAAAAAATGAGTTCCACCTGAGTTGCATTCACAGACCCCCAAAGATTCTGAATTTAGAGAGGGGACACAGAATCTCAAAAAAGGAGCACACACAAAATAGGCGACTGCCACACATAGATTTTAAATCTGTGGGAAACACTGACAATTTAGCCCACAGCAATTTCTAGCATTTAGCATTTGCAGTCAGTCTATTTCATGTAGAGAGTCAAGAGAAGGTACAGGATGATTAAATCGTCTTTGTGATGTATATCCAATATACATTATAAAGATGGTATAAAGACGCAAGGAGGACGTAAGGTATATGACACAAAGGTCAAGAGGTCATGGATCTGACATCTGATCACATTTTTATCTTCGGGCTGAAAAAGCTGTAAGAGGTGCATCACCTAGGCTTGTAGCAAAGAATAATAAAACCAAGGACAGAACTTTGACAAAGAAGAAGGTCTCTTGTAAAACCTCACATTAATATCCCAATTTAAAAATGAAGTTTGTGGGATCTGTTTAAGGTAGAGAGATGTTTGGGAAGGAAAAAAAAGAAATAGGATGGGTCAAGGGAAAAAAGGATGTAGATGGGGATGGGTGAGGGGAAGGTTGAAAGAGCAGTATTGACGTTGGAAGCCCCTGAGAGCAAGCAGTAGTGGAGTCAAAATTGGATTTGTATGAGGCTTTAACACCGAATGACCCCAGGGGTTAGGTGTGATGTGCAACATTAAAGATTAAACAGGCGACCTCAAGCCTTTTCACCTCTGTGCTATACCACAAAGGCAATGGGCATAATAACAAAAAAGACATTATATGCAGACCAGAGCTATTTTAATGCACATATAAATCTGTCAAAACAAGATGTTGATATTATTTGTATGTTTTGAAGGAAGCCCAAAATATGGAAAAACAGCTGGTTTAATTATTCCAGCTTAATTATTTTAAATTCTAATTCAAGGAGCTATAAAATAGGTGTTCTACATTACAAAAAACACCTCAGCAAACAAAATTCCATTGTAGCACAATTAACATGACCATGATATAAAATAAGTGTTTTTTTTTCAAACGTCTCTTAAAACCCTTTGAGGAATTTAGGGGTAGGAAAGTAGCATCCTGAATGTGTTGTTCTTGTCACTGAGAATTTATCTTTCCTTTCTCTCTTGCACACACATGTACATATCTCACCCCAAGTCACAGAAGCACATGGCAACACAGTAAAGCAGCCAATCAGAATTCAGTATGCTGCCTCCTGATAGATGAGAGTGTGGCTTAGGCGCCTGGCTGAGCAGAGTTGCTAAGCAGTGATGAATAGTGACTGCCGAGTTTCTTTGAGCAAATTAGCCACCAAAGGCCCTCAGGTGCTTCCAGTGCTCAGTCCTTTGCCTTACAGAGCAATCTGATGTCATGGAGTAAATGATTACTGCTGCCCCTGGTCCATCGCTGTGAGGGAAAAGAAAAGCTAAGCTTTCTGATCTGATGAGCAGAGGGTGTGACTGTGAAAATTGCATAGGACTTAACAGTAGATTTACCAGGTTAGTTATAAGAAGTGAAGCAGAAAAGTGTTGCAATGAGACCTGGCAAATGAAGTCTTGTGTCATGTGTTTCTTTTACCTTCCTTCTTCAGCCATTTGACTATGTTTCCCTCCTCCATGGTGGGGGAAAGAGCGGGCATTTGCACCTTGAGTGGGCTGACACCTACAGGATGGAAAGAGAACATGCATCAAGGCTCATCAGACTTAACTACATCAGAAATATTCCCATCAAAAACAGAGTTAAAATTTTTCTACAGCCCGTGCTTTCAGCATCAAATAGGCTGTGTGAGTGTCAAAATAAATCAAGGAACATGCCCAGAAATAGCAGTGTTTGGCTGTGAGCCCTCAGGGGTTCCAACATGTTCATCTCGGCAGCAGGGCACAGGAAGTGACAGTGGCACTATGACTGCAAAATGCTGCGGGTCATTTGTGTAATTGTGATCCTTGCTGACACCACACAAGAGGCTGCAAAGGCGCACGGACTCTTTCAGGCCTGTGAGCGACCATCCACCCCCCCCCCCCCACTGTCACCAGCTGCAGTCACTCAGAAGGTCAGGGTTCAACTGGCTCACAGCACTGTGGTGGACAGTGGGGCTCCTCGCTGCCAGAGGCATCACTTGCTGAAGTTTCTTGAGGATGTTTCACCTCTCATTCAAGAGGCTTCTTTAGTTCTAACAGACCGGTCAGGCCTTAAACCCTGTGTGGGTGCGAAGCCTCACGCAGTCAACAGTCGACTCTCAACTCTGAGGGTTCACAGCAGGCTGTTTGAACTGAAGTAGCCTCTTGGATGAGAGGTGAAAAGTCATCAAGAAACTCAAGAAAGAAGCAAATACAACTGCCTGATATATAGCACTTATAACTACCAAGGTATGGAAGACTAAGAATCTTCATCAATATTAACATTAAGAGACTGAAAGAAAGCTCAGCTGGTGCCAGTGTATCACTACTGAGGAAAACGATTATCGAAACCGTTTAAAATAATCAGAGACAGAAAAAATGTAAATAGATAAGGCAGAGGAAAAGGAATATGTGAAAGGGTTTTTCTTTTTTTTTAATTTGATGTGACCTGAACAGTTCAAATAGAACCCATAAGACCAAATCCTTGAGGTATGATGAAATGAAATAAAATACCTGCAATAAACATACAATAAAACATGTTGCACTATCTTCACAAGTCTTCCAATTTTGCAGTGATTATCTATACAATACAATCAACAAAAAATCAAAAATCCTGAAATCTGGTCCTATCAGCCCATCAGTGTTCCCTCCATGTTTATATGTATCGCAACATAACACATTTTATCCAATCTATTTCAAATTAGAAGAAAGTCTGCTTTATTCAAAGAATGTCAAAGAGAAACAGTTAAAAGCCTCTATAGAGGCCATATAGGATTTGCCTCGTGACAATTAACTATCATCCCATAAATGTTGAAATTCACTGCCGTCTCTGGTCGTGCTGTGTGCTGCTGCCATCTGCTGGATATATGGCAATGTCACAAAATATGTGTGCATGTGCAAGGAAGGCTGGTATATTACAATAGTATAACAATGTTTGTTACATCGCCATTTATATTTTACTTCAAAATCCTGAAAATCAAGAATATCATCAAGGCGTTTTTAGGCCTGTTTATTTTTTTGTGTGTGTGTTGTGTGTGAGTGTTTATGTGAGTGTGAGTGTGTGCGTTTCTAAAGAACAATCCACTTGACTTTTTCAGTAGGTAACTGTTTTGGGTCCTTCATATTAACATATTGAGTCAAACACACAGATTTAGCGTAAATCACCTGTGTGTGTGTGTGTGTGTGTGTGTGTGTGTGTGTGTGTGTGTGTGCTTTCATAAGTAATAGACTGTTTTCTTGGCAGTGATTCTGTCATAACAAGCGAAACACACATGCAATTAAAAACATGAATGACAACTAATGATGGCTACATTTCATTTAGGTGTGCCAGTTCCAAGAACCACTCGACTGTGCATGCTTGCTTGCTTACTGGCACAGTTTGAAATGGAGCCATCATTAATGTGATTAGTTACACCAGTGCTTTGTCTGCTATTACATGTCAAACTGTCAGCAGTAAAAAAGATCTGTTAGCTACTAAAATCAAAAGCAGCACATAATCAGTCCAAAAAATCATAAATAAATGCCATATTTGAAAGAAAACCTCTTTAAGAGTCACACAGCTGCTCTTGATTCTCAACATTCCCCTCACATTTTGCTTTAGTTTCTTCCAACGACCAATTATTTCTGCCCTGGACCCTTTCCCTGTGCCTATTACTGCTGGTGAGTAATGGCCACCTGCCAAGCAGTAAGTTGATTGGCCCTCCCCCTAAAACTCAAGTAATAAACTGCTAAATGGTGTTAAATAGCTGATAAGTAGCTATTCCAATATTATTTCTGGATATATAAAACAGTCTCTATATGTAGATAGTTTTATGCAACTGTCCATTGCTTCCCAAACTTCATCTACATCATTTACACACTTTATTTAATACAGCAGCGACATGCAGCCTAGTGTAAATTACCAAGACAAGAACAGCAGGTGAGATGACTAAATGATCTGTCTTAAATTCTGTCAACGTCATCCATCTCAGTTATGTTGCACAAGTATTACTATGCCCAGCATAGTCTCATTAATTTTCTAGATAAATGTATATTAGTTTGATTGTTGGATTCAATACGACTTTTTCAACAGAGGGAATTCTGAATGTCACAGTTATTAAAAAACAGGTGTAAATCATAAAATGAATAGTAACACTGTGATTCCCTACCACGACAATGCTGTGAAAAAGGCATTTAACTGTTGGACATGTACCTCTTTGGTCAAATATTTTCTAAATAAGACCATTTTAAAAAAGTGGGTGAATTCCTGCATGTTTGAGAAACAACAGGTGGGATCAACAGACAGATGTCATAAAGAGAGACGGATGTTTTGGTAACACAGCCTGCATTGATAGAGCTTTCTGAGAAAGAAAATCAAAATGTAAATAACATCAGAGGCTTCTAGTACAACTTGGCTTGTGGCGCCTGTAACCCACAGCTTTGTCGCATTCCAAAAAGGATGCTGCCGTCAAAGCTAACAGAGTTGAGACAAACCAAAACAAACAACTTGATATTCCTGTTTGGTGACAGTTCGTGTCCACTACAGTTTAACTCCAACAAGGTTCGATAGACCTTTCTCACAACAGACATTTTTACTGGTCATAGTGGGGAAAGCACAGGTGTATTTATGAACTCTTTGAAACTTGAGGAAATTAACCAGATTTCTTTCAAAAATACAGGAACAAGGCAATGAGTAACTTAAGAAGAAATGACTCCTAAATTAGCTAGAAATTAGTAAATAAGAAAATTACCTGAAAAATAGAAATCAAAATCAAACCAAAACAAACAAAAAGAAGAAAAGAAAAACAAATTTTAAAAAAACAAGGAAATTACCTTGAATAAGTGCTTAAGATGCCTTATAATCTTGTAACACAATTTTAAATATGCATTTATATAAATATAGTTTTTAATAGCTTTTTTTCTTGATTTTCCTAGACAAAAAAATGTTTTCTAAATCTACACATTTCTTGCAATTTGTGGAACATGTCTTACCTACTTACCAATTTTCTCAGGGTTTAAAGGGTTAAATACTTGTGAAAGGTGAAAGCAGCACTAAAAAAGTGATGTTGCACCAGGTTTCAAAGGGTTAACATTAACAGTAGCTGCATTTCACATAGAGGAGACCTGGTATTGGGTGAAGTCAGGCAATTTGTGACACTTTTTGGTAGATTACAGAGAACCACCTAGAACGCTACAGACTATCTGAAGTGTTACTTGTAAAACTTGCTATGGTTCTATGCCATATTTCTATAAATAAAATATGTTATTAAAACATTTTAGAAGCTTTGGATCTTCAGACACATCAAGACCCCCCACATCATTTTGATGACATGTTCAGGTAAAATGGGACAGCTAGTAAGGCAAAATAGGACAGTCATGTTTGTTTTGTTTTGTTATTTTTTTAATGTTCAAATCAATTTATTAGTTCAGTCATTAAATCATTCACATAACCTGTGGCTACGCATTCAAAAAAGATATTTTCCCTGTTCTTTGCTGCTTGTTTCCTTGTTGTCATATCATCTAAAAATGACGTGTGTGATTACATGTGTGTGAAAATGATGGCTAATTCTGGACTCTTGTGGCTGACATGGACTCACTGCATCATCTTAAATACCTTTTAAGAGACAAAAATACTAAAACGTTTGAAATATGACAAGGAGGCAAACAATGTCATAAGTCATGATTTTATGGCACCTGGTAGCCTGAAAACATGCCGATTACACATTTGAAAAATATCCCTTTTTAGCTCAGTTTTTTGTCCCATTATATTATAAGCATTATATTCTCAGTCAAAACCCTTTCCCATAAAAAGTACAGTTTAATGTTAAAATATTTTGATTTTAAGTTAAACAGTTCATAAAATGCAACATCCTACAACCATTTTTCATTCTTATATTGTTTTTGCTGTAGTACTTTACTAACTAACATGAGATAATCAACATGCCACATGGCTTTCCTGACAAATTCTAGGACCAGTGACTTTTTGACTCTTTGCTTTGCAAATCACAGATCAATAAAAACATTAATATATAAAGAACATTTGTAGTAACAATAAAGTAACACATTTGACTGGCTGCTCATATGTAAAGAGCCCAAGTTGAAAACCTTATTACCTTTCCTCTCTTCATCCAGACTCGTCAAACTTTCAAAATTATTAACGATTAAATTTAGTACAAGTTTAATACATTATACATAGCAGAGGAATTTCTCAGATTGAGGATATTGTGGGCTTAGCCCGACCTCTGTAGGGGGGTCCGAAGGGACCTCCTTTATGATGAACAAGCTCTATTTTGATGTTTTTTTTTATGCACCCTGGCATCTTATTTACCCTGAAAAAACATTTCTAAAACTTAAACTATAAATTGTGAAATTTGAAATTTTAGTAGTTGGAGTAGTTAGATATGGAATAAATGCTCTAACTGAAAAAAATGACTAGAGTTGGAGAAATAATATATATATCCATCCAAAGTGGAAGAATCAAACTAAATACATTTGATGAAGTGTAAGTATGGAAATATTATTAGATCTAAGGCTTTTTATTAGTATTATTATTTGTAATATATGGAAGAGTAAGAGCTGGTACAAAAAAGGGGAAACACTTCAAATAATACGTTAAGCACTGGGAAGGGAGTTCAGTTTTTGTTTGTTTTTTGACTTAGAGGAGGGTTATACAACTTTAAATTGTTTTATATTTATTTTACTGCTGATTTTTTTAACAGAAAAAAACATGACTTCCAAACCCACATGCCTACCAAAACTCAAATCACCAAAATTGCACTATTTATCACAGCCAGAAGATGTAAATCCTTAACATATCGAAATTATCGTTGGATTTTCATTTCTCTGACATGATCCTCGGACAAACAGGCCGAATAACACCACACACAGATGTGTCTGTTTCAGTTTGGTAGAGCCAGACTCTCCTCACAATTTATCATCTCACAATGTCAATACCCCCATCATTTAACGTTAGGCTGGCTTTACACTAGTTGCAGGTAAATGTTTGCATTTTAACAATTACCCTAAATAGCTGAAACATGATTTGTCTCATGCAACACGATCCCATAGCTTATTTCGAAAATTAGCTAGCTAGATTGCTGTTTCCCCCCCTCCATCCGTGTGTACTCGCTAAATAATGTCAAGTGGAGGTGTAACGTTAATTATAAGTACATTTGCGTCATTGTAATTCGTGTTGACCGGACGTGTTTTGTCGTTTTGGGTTTCTGTTTTCCTTCTGGCACCGACCGCTGAGCTACTTCATTTCATAGCGGCTGTCATGGAGAAAAACTATCGTTGCATTCCCGTGTTTTAGGGCCAAATAAAACCCTTCATATTCAGGCTGAAGTGCATAACATCAATGTCATTAATCATCATGCTATTAAAAATGATAATGAAGTAACCTTTAGGCGATTAAAGGGAGCAGAAAACGATGATAGCAAATGTCAGCGGCTGCTAGCACAGAAAAGACACCTTATAATACATTGTCAACACTCACCGAGGATCCACGGAGACCGAAAGAAGTGTCTGACATGCTCCTGCCACGGTTGAGTTGCCCAAAGACATTTATTAAAATGAGATAATTTAAGGCCAAATAAAATCCCTTGACGACCCAGACGTAAGGAGGCCGCCATGTTGTCGTCCTCCGTCGCAGAAGTGCCCCTACAAATGCCTGCCGGAAAAAACAGCGGGGAGGGGGGGATGGGAAGTGTAAGTCAAATATCAGAGTTAATTTTGTGAGAATTATTATCTGTATAAAACTTTTAAAGTGTGCCATGATTTGTCACATATATTGTTTCAACCAAAAATGCACTGGTTGTATATTCAGAGACAAATGAGCAGGCTAAAAATAAGTTACTGTTTAAGGTCCTTCGAGGGCCTTTATGTTGTTGCTCGCCTGCGTTTAAACTTGGTCGAAATCCCACTGTGCAATGATTTACTGACCTCTGCTGGAGATAATATGAAGTGACTATCCTGTACAAAATAGTTCCGTGTTATATGATAACAAAATACCCCAGTGGTAGGCCTACTTTCACGGCTTCTGTTAGCAGGCCTCAGGTTTGCAGGGGTTTGTTCCACAGGATCATAGAAACTAAAAGCTGCTTTGCCTTGCTTGGTTTTGATACTGGGAATGCTGATTAAACCTGTTTCAGATGACCTGATAGGGCTGGATGCTTTGTAGCATACAGGTATATCAGGAATGAATTTAGGCCCATTTAGGACCATTCAGTGCATTATAGACAAGGGATTTTAAAATCTATCCTTTGACACACAGAAACACAGTGCAGTAATTCAAGAGCTGGTGTAACGTGCCTCACCTTCTTGGTGTTAGCATGGACTCTGGTAGCAGCATTTTGGATGAGCTGCAGCTGTTGATTTTTACTAAGACCTATGAAGACACCATTGCAGTAGTTTAGCCTGCTAAAAATAAATGCATTAACAAGTTTTTCTGTATCTTGTTTAGACAGAAATCCTTAAATTCTTGCAAAGCTGTGTGTCATCAGCAGAAGTATGGTAGGAGATATTATAATATTCCATAATCTGAGCAAGAGGGAGCATGTAAATGATGAATGAGGATTTTTGTTTGCCCAGATTTAAAATTAAAACCAGCTGATTAAAAATAGTCCCTGTCTTTTAAATTGTTTTATTTACCGTGGCTTAAGGAGGAGGACAATCAAATCAATCAATACACAGCTTACTGCTCTCTGAATCCATGAATACAGACTCCTTCACTTCTAAAAACATCCATTTAGGATTCATTTTGAGATAAAACATCATCATCATCATCATCATCATTGTTTTAAAGTTTTATATACAGCACATAATGCTGTTATGGTAAATATTTCCCACTCTGGAATGCACTGACATTATTTCCCTTTCCTAAATAAATATATCAAAAAAAAAAATACCAATGCCAGGAAATGTTGATGCGTCTATATATAAGAAAGAAGTATTGTTACATCTTAATATAACATGCTTTGTTGTTGTTGTTGTTTTGTCATTGTTGGAATAAGATTAAAATTTAGGTCAAGATGTGCAATTACTCTGATGTGATATGTATATTTAAAAGAAATACAGATACATGTGATGTTTCATTTAATTTTTCACATACAATAGAACCACGTGACAACATGAGCATACATGTCAGTTTTGTTTGTGACAGTGTGTCAAACAAGAAAATTATTGGTTGAATTGATGATCCAAAGTGCATAGGAAAACAAACATTAATGGAAAGTCTGAAAAACTGAGCAGGAAATTAAATCATAACAAGACGCACTTGCATTGTCATGAATGCTTCCTTGTACTTTTGTCTCATCAAAAATGCAGACCTGACTGTTAATGACTCTTCATTACTGTTTTTATGAGCACTGTGACACCAGGGCTGGTCTTTGTGCCATGCAGAAGGAGTGGTTTGACTGTATGTTAGCATGTGTTATTTTTTCTTACATAAGATACTAAAGCAGTGTGTTATTTCTAACTGGGCAGTAAACTGTGATACAATCCTCCCCCACCTAAAAAAAGTTAAGCTGCATCAGTGACGCAGTGCTAATCTGTCCAGCTCACAGTTTGGGCTGAATGCCTCACAGGGCCATTTGAGTGTGAAGAGAAAATGATAAGGGGCCTGATAAGCTGGGGCTGTGTATCTGCCGAGAGAACACAATAGCCCCACTGAGCAGGCATGGGACACAGACACAAAATCCCAGCTGGCTGTCTTTATGTCCATGCTCTGCCTATCTTTCATCACTTCCCTGTTCTTCCTCCAGCATCTATCTGATTGAATTAATGCACTCCCTTTAAAATAATAAAATAGCCCTTGCGTGGCTCATTCAAATCTGAAAATATTTTTCTGACAATAAGAGATAAAGACACTTGTGGACAGATATTGCATACTGTTTTAAGGCAAAATAAAGATAGCCATTGTTACATCTGTGCAGCCTGGTGTGACACTCAGTGTGGGAGACACATAGATCTTTACCTACATTTTGTTGTCATCTTCAGACAGTTGCACTATTCTTATCATAGTAGATGATGTGCGATGAAACCACTCATTGCTAAAGTGAGTCACACGGATTAAATATCTCTTCCCAGCTGCATTTGTCTGTTTTTTGTTCCTTCCTGGATCAATTACAACCGGTTTGGGTGCATGTTTACCCTACGTGACATTGCATGCCGGCATGCCACGAGCACACTACAACCAGGTGTTGTAAATACTTGTTACGCTGGTTTAAAGGTGCTTTCCCAAATGGCACAATATCTTACCCAACGTACGTCTGATTCTTAAGAACCAGTGAAGTCACACGACTCAGTGATTCACACGCAAAACCCCCCACATTTTACTATCACTGCGTATAAAAGGCCACTGATGTCTGATTTGAATCAGATGTGAATGGCAGTCATGGCTTTCTCAAACATTGAGGGTATGTAAAGCCTAAGTTTGCATTCACAGGGCAAGTCTGTTAGGAAAATCAAGCTCTTGTCTGTCTGTGCTGCAGGGGTTAGATCAGTCTAGACAATTTGCCTAACGGTTTACTAATCTTCACTCGCATCAAACGTGTCCCCCTATCACAGCTCTCAGCAGCATCCACATTATTTAGAAGTGAAACTGAGATCACATTTCAGTTGTCTCTATGTGCCTCTGGTGATCCATCTCTTTTGTGTGATATTAATGCTCACATACAGTGCATTAAGTCTTATAGTTTGGAAATCAAAATAAATAAAGCGTCCAAGGTAAAAAATACACAAATCTTATTCATTATGCTTCACCTCATTTGTTTGTGGCTGCAACAGTTTTGCAATTTGCTTCTAAGCTCTCTGCTATATTGTCATTATTTAAGGATGTAAAACACATGCCACTTGTAATCATAACTTTTATTGTAGGGAATCATTGGCTCATTTTGTGTACATTTCAAATTAAAAGTGCCCAATATGGGCCATGATAAGTGCTGCTTCAGAGAAACAACAAAGTGTGATTTTATGTAACAACAAAGACTCTAAACAATGGAATATGATGGATGTGCACTTCAATTCGCATGGCTTGCTTGTTTCATGTACGGCAATACAACAATGGCAATCAGTAGCTATTATCTCAACCCAATCAGGAGCAGTCACTGGCTATATCATCTCTCTGCTCGCAATTTTCTTATTTCATCCAGTCGTCAATGGGAAACAAAATTACTGCAAACTCCTGTAATCAGAGACAGTTTCCTGCTGCCAGGAAGAAATGCTCTGTTAGCGCCTCCATCAGATCTGACACTAGAAGATTGATGTCTACCTCGTGATAATGACGTGGTATAATTTTCTTCCAGCTCCCATCATGACAGTGTTGGTTAGTGACACTAATGTGTGTGTGAGAGCTGGGCGACAAAGAGCGGTGGTGGTGCAGTGGGCAAATTTTGAAGCAGTCAGGAGAGATAATAACTGAACACAGTGTCAATCAATGCCACGCTATGTAAAGAAGGGTTACATAAGCCAGATAAATCAGAGTGAAGATTAGACCAAAATTTGCTTGTGAACACAGACCAAAGAATGGAGCCTTATATTCGCACTGCTTTTATCTTGTTGGCCATCGCGGTCCAGTCATTTTGTCTCCTGCCACCAGCTGGGGAACGTGCCGATGAGCAATTAACTACGTGGCATTTCACACAGTCAACTGCACTATCTCTGAGTGCACGGCTTTTAAAAGTCAAGCTTGTAACATATCCAATGGGAATAAGGCTTAAATCTAAAGTCACACTCTGTGGGTAGACAAAAACAACTGCAATTTGGGTGGTAGCTTGAATTAAAAATGTTGATTGATATGATTTATCAGATTAATATGACTTTGTTTCATAACAATTAAAAGTCACAGATATGGCCCTCTTCTTGATGTAAAGCATACCAACCAAATTGTGCACATGGAGTCCTGAAAGATAACTTTCATAAAATAAAAACAATGAAAAGCTTTATTTGTGTCAAACATCAACAAACATTTACATTTTTTTACAGCTCAATGAATGCAAAGTATGAAATGAACCAAATAAAACAAATATATCTCATGTTAAATATTTATCATTTGTTTATGCATTCTTTTACTTCATTGCTGCATTGTGCTTATGGATTTTTTTGTTTTTTAAATATTATCTAATGTTGTTATGTTTTTCTGCAGTGATTTCCCTACCAAAGGACACTTCACAGTATCAGTGTCAAAACATACATCAGCATTTGCAACATGTGCTTTCAATTCTATCAACATGTGCTCCTTTGGGACTTGTAGTATCTGGGAAAAAAACAACAAGAAAAACAGGATTCACAATGTTTTACATTATCTTTTGGCAGTTTTTGATGTCCTTTTTGTCAGTAAGATCTTACATAAACAGCTGTGTTTGAGGTTTGACTGCTGTCATGCTCGCACAGTAAGCAAGAGTTTTATTAAGGAACAGTACAGAACGTCTCAGTGCAGTGTCACAACAAACGAATGGATTTAAAGAGAAAAAAAACAATACAAACATATTTATAACCAACAATGTGTAAACAGTTCAAACATATATTTTCTGAAACACGGTGAACGAAAACAACAATAAAACATCACATTTGCATTCAACATCCAAGAAAACATAAATTAATGAAATAGTCACTTGTCTGACTCCCTCCAGCCTCTTGCATTCCTTCCAAACTTGTAAACCAGTCTGCGCCCATCGACTCGCTCTAGGATTTCTCTTTTGTAGTAATATCTGTAACAGGGGACAGATGAACACTGTTAGACAGATTCAAAATTAATTACTCACAGATCGTGTTTGAAATTGTAAAGGCTATACAAATATTCAGCATAAAACTACTGTAGTCTGATTATAGAATTAGAATTAGAATTGCAGACAAAATGTCACACTAGGCAGCGCTGATCAAATATGCATCAAGATACTGTTACTGCATTGCCTATTTCTCACCTCAAATTTTTTCCAGAAACAAATTTTGGTGTACTGTTTAGTTGTAAAATCAGCTGATGGGAGTAAAAAATACTATGCACCAGCTATTAAAGCCTTTCTCAATTTACAGCTAAACAGTACACTAAAATATGTTTATGAAAACAAGATAAGCAATGCAATAACAGAATCTTTCCATATTTTATTAGTGCTGCCTATTTTTACAGTTTGACTGCAGTTCACGAGCAGTGATTGTCATGATTGGCAGCTGCTTTAGAGACTCCTCCTCTGATTGGTTGTTTGTGCTACACCAGTAGTAGCAAAGGGACGAGGAGGGACATGATTGTTTTCACACACTATCTGTTCCAAGCACTTCTTTAAAATATAGTGGCAGTTTCAGCAAATATGACACAAACTTAGTTTCATAAAAGCCAAAACCACATATATTGCTAACAAGTATTATCTGTGTATCTAAAGCCTGATCCCCTGTGCCATAGATCTCCACTGTTGTTAAATAAAAACACATCAATGAGCCACACAGTTGCCCAGTGACATGTTCCTTAATTACAATTTACTTAGATATAATTTTGAATCAATCCCATATACATTGTCCTGGTGGTGAAACAATAAGAAATCCACACCCCAAAAATAGTCCCCAACAAATACACTATTTTCCACTGGTCTCTATACTACACAGATGTTTAGATCAATCTAAGATCAATTCCTATTTAATTTTTTTTATTTAAGTATTTACTCACTACCAATTTTTAAAGATGTATGTCCAATAAGTAATATCCAGTGGGAGCCACAGATGGGCTGCTGAAATCATAAAGTAAAGAGAATAACAAACACATTCCTGGTTTGGGATTTTTCAAGGGATTCGTGGACAGTAACAGAAATATAGAGATTTACCATCCTTATCTTTTCACACTTATCTTAATATGTAATACGTATGTCTTCAATGTCAATAATTTGTGTTTTCCTCCTCTCAGTATAAGTTTTACATTCAGTATTTTATCTGAATGAGTTTTTGCTTGTTTTTTGAAGCAACCAAATTTGATTAAAGCTATTGCTGTCATCAAATTACTTTTACCACATTATCTGTACTAAATCCAATATGCAATGAAGGTATGAAGACAGAGCATCAGTTAATACCAGCCTAAATTTAAATTTGATGAGCTTTTTTTTTTTTACTCAGTGTCATCAAGAAATAGACGATAGCTTTGTCAATAGAGTTACAAGTAACCTCAGTGTCTGCGTTGTTTGGCAAATATAATTTTCTTTCACAATATATTTTATATTTCCATGAAATTCAGTCATACAGATTCAAATGAAAAGAAACTAAGTTAGTTTATTTTTTTTTATTCCTTTTTCTTTTGTTATTCATAACAGAGAGTACCGATCTGTTTGGTGATGCCATCAAGCTGTAAATCCTCCTGCTGCACCACAGTAAATAGAAAATCAGCTTTGTGGTCACAGTGACAATACCTGTGGGCACATTTTAGTTCCCAGTGGTTTGCACCACAATGAAATTAAGCTCATTAGATTAGCTCATTTGAATGTAAAGCTGCGACTATTGTAGGAGCTAGAAAGATTTTCCGAGGAGAAGGCTATTTCAGTTCATTTGGGGGAAGAGTGGAAAACATGCAGCAGTTCAAAAACGAGTCCATTTTACTGAAGGTAATCAGCGATGGGAAACGTGTTTGAAAGGGCTGAGTTCATTGTATTTAGATGTGTAACGCTTAATGATGTCACCTTTGAGCATTTCAAAGTAAAATTCCTAGTTGTTACTGTTTCAGTGGTAAGTGCATAATATAAGCTGCTTAAGTTAATTGGATTAGGAACAATGCAGTGTGAAAAGTTTTTCTCATCACAGATTTTACAAGCTGTTGCCAACATAAAAAAAACATTGTGTGTATGCAGGTGTTGATTGCATCAAAAGTGCAGCAACTTAATTTTGCAGACAAGTTTCACTCTAATGAAGGGAAAAGTGCCGAAAAAGTAACAACCTACATGGTAGCATTTAGAAGTCACAGTCACTAATGAATTTGGCACATTAAAGGTCCAGTGTGAAGGATTTAGTGACATCTAACAGTGAGGTTGCAGAATTAGAACAACATGACAGACTCCATGGAAGAGGACCTACAGTGTATGAAGATATAAACAGCCCATTCTAAAGAAAAAAATACACAACGATTAACATTTTCAGGTGATTATAAACTAATGAAAGCATGGTTATGAATATCATATACCGTTTAGAAGATTATCACTAAACTGAACCCCACTTCAGATACTATTAATGTATTAACATTCAGTATTTATCTCTCAATATAACAGTTTTTATGACTAGTGACGGAGTCCATCATTCATGTGCAGAATTCAAATTGCTGAGCTATATAGGAGGGATTCACATGAATACAATACATGCATGTAATCCAATCTTATCTCCTTGATATCTGCCTCACTGCTTACTGTTAGCTCTTACACCATCAAATTAAGTTTCAGCAAATGCAAACAGAAAACCTGATAGCCCAGCTCCATATTAAAGATCCATTGTGTAGGATTTAGCAGCATCTACCGTGAGGTTGCAGAACTGAAATTTCTCCCGTGGGACAAGCATGTAGGAGAACCATGGAGGCCAATGCAAAAACACAAATGGCCCTATCTAGCCAGTTTTTTGTTTGTCCGTTCTGGGCTACTGCAGAAACAACATGGTGGACTGCATGGCAGAGGACCCACTCTGTATATAGGTATAAATGGCTGATTCAAAGGAACCAAAAACACAACAGTTCTTTTTTTCAGGTAATTATACACAAATGAAAACATAGATATGAATATTACATACTGTTTGGGCCAATAGATGCCCCTAAATCCCACACACTGGACCTTTAAAATCAATGAGCACTAAATTAAGTCTTTTAGCCGATTCAGAATTGTTATGTGCACCGTCAGTGATTGATTACTTACTGTCTGAATTTATATTTGTGTTTCTAAATGTAGTGGATAATAGCTGTAGGTGTACCTCATTGCACGGCTTAGTTTCTCGTAGGTCATGCTGCTGTTATTCTTCTTCTTGCCCCATAACTGTGCCACTGCCTCTGACTTAAGGAAGCGGAAAACCCCCTCCGTCCGATCCTCCCACTTGATTAGCCCTGGGTTTCGCTCTGGGTTCAGCAAAATGTCTCTGATGAACTCCCACAAATGGGTCCCCCTCGGGTCTGTAAGGAAATAAAATGGGTTGAATTAGGAAAAAACATATCATATGCAGAAGAAGAAAAAGGATATGTAAAGATGTACTGTTATTACTTACTGTGTTTTTTGACCTGACGACTGAAAGACCTTTTGATATCTGAGAGATGGAAATAAAGTTATTGAATTTATTCATTTATTTTGATTTGTAATACTTGTGTTTATTGTATGTGAATTCCTCACCAGGGCTAGAGGGGGTGGGGGAGGCAACAGGAGCAAGGGGATGAATTGAGGGATCATAGATTTCTAACGAAACAGAGAAAAAAAAGAGTCAAGAACAACATTTCATTTATTTGTTTTGATCTATTTCTGTTAAAGCTTGAGATAAAACATTGCAGCAGACAGATATATTTACAGTACCTCCAGCTGGATAGCTGACATCTGGAAATGGACAGGAGAAGTCAACTATCAAGGGGGAAAAAGGTAAGTGGAAGGAAATAATGATTCATTAGATTTATCAGAACAACAAACATATATCTGCTGATTTTTTTTCAAGACTAAAAACTTGTTTGACAGACTTACATTCTGGTTTGAGTTCCAGTTGTCCTATTTCCACATGGTACTGCCCTGTGCAGACATGAGAAGGAACAAGGAAGTGAATTATCAGCATCAAATCAGGAAATTCAATTTTTCAGTGTTGTGCAGTACGTGCAGATTGATTATTTACTTGCACATTTATTGTGAGTTGTGAACCAAATCCTTGCTGAAAACCTTGAAATCCTCTTTAGTATGTATTGTATTCCTTTGAGCCATATGCATATTAATTTCAAAGCCCAAAACAGGATGGTTAACTATTGTCAGCACAAATAGAGCCAAATCATGCACTAGTTTCTTAATAGCAGAGGATAAAGCAAGTGAAAGATTGGTTGCAAAATTACCTGTTTCTCAGCATAAAAACAGTAGAAAGCAGGGAAGTAGCAACAAACATTCTTTAACAAGAAGGAAAATGGGAAATCTGACATTCCCAGAGTGTTACCCATTACTACCCAAGGCCTCAACTTTTTGGGTGCTTGTTATCCCAGGTAACACAAACAGTTTGACAATGATTTTGATGTATAAAAATGTAACCTCTTTTACCAAGAAACTGAGCTGTTTTTTTCTCTTACAGCTTGCAGCAACAATAGCAGCATTGTGCTCTAGTTCGGTTCACCTTGAATGTCCCTGTCACCTGGAGGTTAAACCTGTTGTGCCTGGTCCCTTGCCATTACTGTTGTTTTGGAATGCCATTAACTTTAGATGTTAAACAGATGTCTTTCACCACATATTGTTGCACAAGAACGTTTATTTCTTTTTCCTTTAAGGCACACATAATAGTTAAAAGCCCAATGGTGAAGCCTAAGGCCTATGAACTTCTTCTTTCTTTACAATAACCCTCAAACTCTAATTAAAAAACAGTGGATGAGCAAGCTTGTTTCTTAGCTTCACATCCCCTTTGTGCTTTGTTAGGAGACCCACTCTAGCAAGCGCAAACAACAAATCCATCATCTCCCTCACTTTAAGCAGTCTCTCGCCCCCTCTACAGCACCACGCTGTGCGACCCCTGACCAGCTCTGTGATCTCTCCTCAGCAACACTTCAGCAAGACCCAACTTGAATCACTCTGCTTCGCTTTTATTGGGACTAATCATCTTCCTTTTTTCCCCCTCAGCCCCCCTCTCAGACGCACCGCTCCACTTGAGCTCTGTGATGCTGTGGAAAAGAATGGGTCCCACGCTGCCAGCAGCACGGATGAAGTCCTGGTAGCTCAGGCTGCAGAGCTGTTGGCCGTCCATATCAAAGTTTTGGAAGGGAATGCTGGAGGCATCCATCTGGTGCATGTCCATGACCTGCTGCAGCCACTCCCACACCTGGTACTTACTCCAGAACTGTGGCTGGGAGTCACGAGGCCACAGGCGACTTGTATAACCAGACATCACCATCGGCACTGGAGACAGACATCAATGGTTGTGCATGAAAACATCAGTGAATTTATTTTGTTTTGATGTAAATATGCATTTGATGAGGGAAACATAAATTCCTCTACACAAGGTATTGTTCAATAATTAATCTGAAAGAGCTGTTGTGCTACTACTCAGTCGGGGATCTCGAATTCATGCCTTGTGTCTCAGAGCTCTGGGCTCATTAGGTGAGCAATACATCAGTTGCTAATTGTTGAATGATTTTCATTTTGCATTGCAACTTCATAACCAGAGAGCAAACTGGATTGTTGAACAGACAGCAATCAGAATCCTGCAGCAGAACAAATTAGCATAATTTCTTGAGGCATTTTAGAATTTAATTCAGACAATTTAATTAGGTGATTTACGTCAGTGAGGAGTGCATACATCATGTTAGTAAGGCATACAGTAGGCTTCATTAAGAGCTTATTAGTATGAGTCAGAGGCCTCACCATCAGGGTAGGGGTCTGTAGGGCCCCAGGTAGCGGCCAGTTGGCTGTCCAGGGTGGTGGATGAAGTTACACTCATATTGTAGCTGCTACACTCTGATGTACCATGGCCCAGGGGCTGAGGCAGGAGAGAAGTAATTTAATTTATGGATCAACTGAAAATGAAATAATGATCTCTTCTGCTTTAGGCCATCCAAACAACACACAAAACAACTATGCTTGAAATATTCTATGAGTAAGGTGATTTCAATTAAAAAATTAACAAAATATTCTGGTAATATATAAAATATAGTTTGTTTAATTCAACCGAAGGTCTCTCATGTTTATCAAAAGGATGATCCAAGATTATAATAAATGAAATTATAAACAAAATACATAAAAATATAAGATTTACATGAGAACAAACACTACATTTGATATTATTAATGTTTTTAAATTCAGTGATTATCTCTTGATAAAACAATTTTGATGATTAGTGGCAGAGTCCACCATTCAAGTGCTAGATTCAGATCCCCTACCTAAACAGGAGGGAATTACATGAGAACACATGCATGTAACTCAGTCTTATCTCATTGATATCTGCGTCATTGTTTACTTTTCGCTCTCTTTACACCATCAGAGCTTCATTACAGTTCTGCTAGTATGAACAAAACAATTCTACATCCCTGTCAAAAGACGAAACAAAGGTGGCTCTGTTAAGAAGCAATGTTTTTGTTTTTTTTCTCCCCACAGTACGCACTACACATGAACAACTCAACCAGGCCTGAAATCTTAAGGATTACAACATTTAAACTGTGTGAATAAGTTAATTTATTAAATTAGATGTATTAATTGTACCATTTAAGGTCACTAAAAAGTAGTCAGCACTGTTTATGAGTTGTGTAAGCTGTGCAGTGGACATTCAAAAATAACAGACGAATCGGTCAGTTGGGTTTTATGTTTTAATGGGGGCCTGTTTGCTGGTTACATGGTGTAAAACCAGTTAATCTGTTTGTCAGTTCCGTAATCATATTTGTTTTGGACTGCTTGTACTGTCTTTACTTCAGAAAAGGCTCAAAATGCCTTAAGTAACATAAACGCACATGCTGCTGCTGTTTGAGCTACTGATGTTATTATATTTTCCACACTGATTTTACATAATTAAAGCTGATTACTTCATTGAGAGTTGATTTAGCAGTTAGTATGGGCTGCACTCCCTCTCACGGCTTACACTTTGCAATTGCATAGAGGTAAATAAAAGCATGTGTCAAACTTAACCATAAGTATATTTGCATCCCATGTAAATAAAGCTTGTCAGAATTTCAGCCGCATTGCACATGCACAATAGCCAAGTCATGACTGGCACTAATATACAGTTTTATGTTACTGTGTTACACGGTGATGAATTCTACATGTTTGCAACATGAGACATGAAATGCCAGACTATTACTTACCGTAGTTTAGTTACAAGCAGCGCTGCCAAAACAGATGACTATGCACATTCTTTGATCTGGTCGACACTAGGGGTTTTGTTTCCATATGTTCTAAAAAGCCTTTCAACTAGAAACATTTTCCAAAAATTAAACAAATCTTCACGCTCCCAATTTATTATTTTTTTAAAAATAGTTTTTGGTTGTTTGAATTTTGCTTATTGACTGAATTTGTTTGTTTACTTTTCTTCATTGCATGGTATTTGTATTTATTATGCTTATTGAGGTGGGATTCCTTATAAACCCCCATGGGTTTCTTAATCTCACCTGAATAACATTGTTTTCTTTTGTTGATGTATTTCTATTGGTTTGTGTAATAATTCTTCACAGCTTTGGGAACTGAACTTTATTTGTCTTAACACGTGCTTTAAACTGGACATTAATTCACTGCCTAAGATGAGAAACATGAAAATAAAATGCTGCAAATGCTATTGACTTGATACATATCAAAGGTCAGCTTTGGTTAAGGTTGGTAATACCCGTCTCAGATGGCTACACAATGAATCTAATTCTTTACACAATGACCCACATTACACCTGTTCCCTGGGAGATCTTGGTCACACCTTTATGGCAGGTTATAAAAAAAATATGCCAAGCCCTGTCACACATTTCAACAGCAGATACTGTGCTGTCATCCTAACACAAATGTGATATATATACAGACAGGCAACCAAGCTCCTTAAAGATCTGGCAAATCAGTTTTATAACAACCCCAAAGTCAAGATCCCCCTGAATGAGATTTCCCCAGGAGACAGGTGACACGCGCCGTCATGCCAAGGTAGATCAGCTCCTCAGCTGACAATCTGACAAGTGTGCTCAAACACCTTATGCTGTGTGTTAACCCTCACTGCTGTCTGCGACTGCCGAGCAGCTATCGTGTCAACGAGGCAGCGAGTACTTTCTGTCAATACAACAATCATGTAGCAGCACTTAGGAAAAGAGACAAAGACAAAGTTATGGATCATTATCCCGTTAGCTGAGCCATGGTAAAAAAAAAAAAACACACCACTGCATATGACATGGTGACGTTGTTAGGAGATAAGCTTATCTGAAGAAGTTCACACAATCACAATTTCAGTCAGAAGACTGTTTTGTTTAATTTCAGCCACTGCAGCTTCACGAAGGTCAACTTTTGTTTTAGCTCTCTCTATTTTTTACTTTATTTTTTTACCTATCTACTGTCAAGAGGACTTTTGAAACTAACCTATAATTAAAACTGAGGTTGATGCCATGGTATTAAATATGCAACCTTTCTGTGACACCAGCAGCTGAAACACAGTGAGGAGATGCAGTGTTGACTGTGTGAAAGTGTGCTGAAATAGTGCAAGTACAGGGGAATATATTAAAGTTAATGCATTACTTTGCATAACATTACACAAAACTTTTTTTGGGGTGGGGGGGTTTAAAATTCTCTCAGCAAATGTGAGCAAAGGAACACATGAGGATAAATGGGTCAGTTTGTGTGCACTATTCAAGGTTCCACTTTATCTAACTCTCATGGAAATGTCAAGATGAGACATACACAACATACACGTGAGACGGCTGGACATTTAAACCCACTGGAGAAAACTGTGCAAAAGTTGTTTGACATAAAAAAATGCCATTTTTTCCTATGTTTCCCGAATTTCAAGATACACCAAATAGAAAGGCTTCTAATGAATACGTGTAAAAAAAAATCACAATACTTTTAGGATCAAATGGCTTCAAAACACACTAAGCCTATTCAACCAGCCTTCAGTTTGATCATACTGTGTTTAGTCATTTTAAAAAACCCTGCTGGCTGCCCAGCACCAGTGTGACAGCTTACCAGAGCAGTAGAATGGGGTCGGCCCAGGCCTGATAGACGTCTCACGTAGATCCACTCTCAACACTCTGGACACAGATCAATACTAATTCCAGGAGATTCCAATACTCTAGAGTACTAGTGTTTACAGTGGGACAATGTGAGTCCTTTTGCTTCCCAAACCTTTTAATTAACAGATGAAGCATGCAGCCACACAAGGTGCTGCCCTACCACAATGGCTTTTTTATGCTCCTAACTTCCTTATCCCACACCAATTGGCTACCTGTCCATGCTCATACCAGGCAAGTATTTGCATAATGCACACCCACACACACTCCTCGAATAACTTTTATATTTCCTATTGGCACTGCAAAGCACTCTTAGTTGCTTACTCAAACACACGCTCGCTCAAGCTGAAAAACACACACTCATGAAAGGACATATACACAGGCATGGATCCAAACACACTGAAAAGAGCACGGAGGGAACGTTAAATTGCTTAAAGTCATTGTTCAGTCATAGTTTCTTAAAATAGTGTTTAACCTTCAGAGAAATTTTCCCCTGTGTTATGTTGCACAACATTTGTTTTCCTTATTTCATTATGATGAACGAGGTGCTGACAGTTTAGGTAAGAGGCCCTGCGAGAGTTTGCTCCTTTTCCCTTTCTGAAAGTCACTGGAACTGCATGCTAGACAAACATTAGTGTGCCTGAAAAGACTGTAAGAGAAATGTGACACCTGGGTTACACATTTACAAAATACCTTTAATTTGTCTTCTAACACAGTGGCCTCTTTCAGTTTCGAATTTGCAAATTAAATGCATGCTTTGTGTCTGTTTGAAAGATGATCACTGTTTACGACAAGCTTATTTTAGTTTTACTTAGAGCTATGGATGACCTCGCCTCATCACAATCACGTCAGGCTTTGATCAGCTCTTAAAATAGCTTCTACCGACACACGGTGATCTGCAGGTGTCTGAGTGGAGACTGACAGATGACAATTAGCTTTGGTAGGCGTCCCACGAATCCCAGTGAGCATCACAAAATGATGACAGGAGTGAAAATTCACAAGCAGCTTTACCATTTGTGAATTCTTTGCCAGTGTTCATATATGCCAAAATCTTTTCCTGTCAGATATAGTCAATTCCCACTCTGTGACATTCACAAGATGTGCTGTCTTTGAGGAGGACGTCAAATACTGTAGCGGACATAGAGCTAAGTCAATGCCAATAAAAGATAAAATTGTGTTTATATTCAAATCAGCCAATGCACACTGCAAGGCTGTACTAATAAAGAAAGAATATGAAAGTGATTACTTTTTTCATTCAAATTCCTCAAAACTTGTTTGTCCTGTTACATTTTTTTTCTCCCAGTATGCAAATGCAGAGCACATCTTTACAAATCAAAACCGGATAGATTAAATAAACAGTATCCATGAAAATGTGTCAAAAAAGCATTTTTACTGAACTTTGTCACCCTTCATATTTGCTGTTGCCCTATACTGACAGCGATCAGAGGGAGTTCAAACATTCTATTTTTGCTTGACGCCAATTAGGGTTTGGGCAAATTGTAACATCTTTGATCTGAGATCTAAATGTGATCTGTAGCCTTGTACCACTACAATACCTCTTGGGACCAGAGGCACTAACAGTATCATGTTGATAATTGATGTGACTTTGAGCCGCGTTGAACTGTATAATAGGCTGAAGAAGGGAGAAGTCTCTGAGAAAGTATGTCAGGTTTCTCTCAGAGCTTCGAGTCGTGTGGAGGGAAACAAGAGGTGATGCTGAGCAAATAAACTCAATTAATTTGCTCTTATACAATATGGATCTATCAGGCAAAATCATATAACATCATCTCCAAGCCTTAATATTTAATCACCTCAAGAGGCTGACATTAATGGCCTTTCCTCATTCCACAAATCCCTGTGATCAACATTCTGGCTTAGTTCTGTGCTCTCCACAGTTCACACTGAGCTCACTTTGGAAGCTCTCACTCTCTCTCTGACCGTGTGTGTGTGTGTGTGTGTGTGTGTGTGTGTGTGTGTGTGTGAGACTTGGACTCTTGCCCACAGCTCAGCCTCAGAGGTAATGAGGGAACTCAGTGTTAGCATGATTATCTCTGAGAGTTCCCCTCATCTCCCCACACACGCCAGATCGCTAATGGTAAAAACCCAACACTCCTGATCTCCCTGCGACTCTCTGACACCGGCCTTCCTCACGCGGGTTACGGATAAGTCGCCTCAAGCCCTCCCTGCAGCCCCTCTGCTGCCTATTTGTAACACAGGTGCTATTTTCTGGATTATTTTGCAGCAGTTTCCCATCCTCTTCTTAAAGGGTAAAGTGCCTCCAGGGTGTAATTTGGGAACCTTAGCTGCGTTTGGTGTGCCGTCCCACTGTGAATGCCTGACCAGATTTTATTGCAGTGAGATTAATACGCCCATCAGCAGTGAACTCAAGTCACACACTTCTCATTACGGCCAATGGTGCTTCTCAACTTTTTTTTTTTTTTGTTCTTTCTCTATCACACTTTCTTTTTCTTTTTTTTTTTGCTATGTCACAAGGAGAGCCGAGTATTTGGCATCTCATTTCATGGATCTTCGTTCTGCTTTTTCAGGGTGGATGTGGGTCGACATATGCAGAAGTCCACTGGGGGAATAGCAAAAGAGAGAGAGGGAGAGAGAGGGAGTGGGAGAGATCAAAGTCTGTCATATCAACTGTGTGAGTCAGCCTACCAACATCGTGAGAGGCAGTGAAGACATCCTCCCAGACACTGAAAATGTCATCAAAATGTTGGCATTATAGACAGTGTCATCTATTTTTAAATAGAGAGTCAAGTAGAGGCTTATGTCACCCTCCAATAATAGTACACTACTGATCCATTTATAAAGAGGCTTATAACTTGCTTAGTGGTACTGTGAAATATTAATGCTTTATTTGAGGATGCGGTCAAAAGTTTCCCTTTGACAGGAAAGGCTGTCAAAGCTGTCAGTCAGAAGAAACAGACAAGACAGGAGGAGGGTACAGTTTGCATGCTCTAATGAACAGGAACTTATTAGCAGGAGTATGTCTATTACTGTCCCACTTGCCTCCCCTCTTTCATTAGCTGCTTATCACGCCCGTTAGTGTCTTCTTTAATACTTCACATTTTGATTAGCACATGATCCAAGGGGAAAGTTGGAAAAATCATTTTATTAGTGTCAATTACTGCTACAAATGACAATTTCACTGCCTAAATTGCAATTTCACATTTCCTCCCTGTCAAAGAACAATGGCTGTGTAATTAATGTAATGAGAAGTGCAACAGGAAAAAAATTAATCATTCAAAATCCTTTTCCTTTCTTGTTCTTTTGAACTCCGCCGTGTCTATTTGCTTGTCATCTGCCTGGCTGTTTTAATCAATTTAGGAAGGAGAAACGCAGGTTGTGCATGTCTAGCAAGCGACATGTTCAGGTGCATGAGTCTCAGAGCATGAATGATGTAAAAAAGAACTTTTCACCCGTACAGTGTCCAGGAGCTTCACTGCACTTCACGAGGTAGCATGTGGATCTCTCCTCCACCCGTAGGTGACACTGTTGTCTCACATACTGCTGGGGATCTCTGAAAGCAAGGTTACGTGATGAGTGAACAACACAGATATGACATGAGAATATGTAGGCGATGAAACATGCCTCCTGACAGCTACTGACTGCGGTGCCAATGGATGGCGCTACCCATATAGGTTACTGTAACCTACATACTCCACCAGCTCCCGAAGGGAAATATCAGAGGTGTAAGAAGGATACATGAAAGAGGAAGAGACATAAGAGACGAGAAGTATGGTTCAGCACAGGACCAGTTTATTTTGACACATGCTGTATTATGGCTTTGCCATGGCCAGTAGCAGCCCCCTGTGTTTCAATTAACACATCTCAGAGACGTACCACACACACTGTTAATCCTGGACATCGGTGACGGATAGTCTCTCAGTTTCTAAGACGACTGAGGTACAACACATCATGACACAGACCCTGAGGCTGTAACCTCCAGCATGAATGTACAGTGTGGTATTACAGGAACATCCCGCACAAACTGTTCATAACAACAACCATTTATTTGCTAAGAGTGTATTGTAGTTATAAAGAAATAACTGTGTGATTTTTGCACTTTGTACCTCTAAGTAACAAATATGAATACTTTTAGGCTGCAATACTTTAGATTTTTGCATTAACAATGAGTCAAACTGATTAAAAGAGGTTGTGCGTAGAGACAAACCCACAGATAATTATCACTTAACTTCCCCTCAGCTCTACAGAGCAGAGCTATCAACAGTGACTGATTGTTTTGGTTTTGCATCCCCCAGCTTTACTGTTTTGATTCCTTCTTGCTGCCCCCATGACTCAAATATACAGGCAGCTGTTTTCAGCAAAAAAGCTCCATAACTTACTGTATGCAAACAAAAAGCAGACAGAGAGAATTTGGTGAACACAGTGGAGCATTTAGCAGTTAAAGAGCCATGCATTTTATTCAGGAGTTGGTAGAGCACAAAACAGAGAGAGAAGGAGAGTGAATATGCAAAAAGTCAGAAACTATGACTTTAAATGAATATAATTTGCTGGATGTATATATAATATGGTGTATGTCACTATATTATGTTAAAGGTCCACTATATACAATTTAGTGGAATTTATTGCCAGAAATTGAATTTCATATTCATACCTTAAATCTGTATTAGTTTATAATCACCTAGTAAACATAATAATTTCTGTGTTTTTGTTAGCTTAAAATTAACGGTTTATATTTACATACGGAGGGGGTCCTACACCATGGAACCTGACACGTTGTTTCTACAGTAGCCCAGAACAGACAAACAAAACACTGGCTAGATAGGGCCATTTGCGTTTTTTTTTCATCCATTGTAGCTCTCTTACACACTTGGATAATAGGAAAAGTTTCAGTTCTGCAATGTCACTGCTAGATGCCACTGAATCCTACACACCAGGCCTTTAATGAGTAATAAGAATGTTGCATTTCCAACTTGTTTCAGCTTAAATATGTGAAATAAGTATTGTAATTCTCACTCCTGCTAAGATAAAGGGGCTGAAAAAGAAGCCAATCCGCGTCGGAAGTGCAAAAACTGCAGTTCCTTGAATGGCCACTTGAGGCTGGCTTTAAAAGCAAGTTGATCATTCATGTTAACTCATAAAATTCTCAACCTCACAACTGAAATAAAGAGGTTTTCAGCCGGAAAAAAACCCAACCTATTCATGACAATTGTAAGAGGGGTACATTTTTAGATTAAAATTTTAGACCTAAAATTATGCGTAATTAAGGGCGTGGCCACTTTGAGTGACAGGCTGTCTGTGAATAGTGTCCACAACTCCACCCTCTCGTCCAAACATGATCACTTTTGCCTCCAAAATCCCCCAAAACAAAACAATATGGTGATGTCCAAAATCCTAAACTTAAAGCTTAAAAGCAGGAGTCGACTAATGGCCATTATTTTTGTACAGTCCGTGGAATATGAAGATACAATCAGCAGGCTATTAGCTTAGTTTAGCCTGGCTAACTAGCAACCAGCAGAGACTCCAAGAAGTCACTGCGCCTGGCCAGACATTAAAGTCGCATCAATCTTCACATCTACCGTTACTCTCTGCAAAAAGGGTTAGGGTGAGTTTGGGTGAGTAAATAAGCACACACTCCCAAAATGTTGATAATTACTTTGTGGTACTGTTACTAGTGTTCCTGATTCTGCATGAAAACACCAGTGAGATCGCATAAAAATCATTGCACAGGGCAGAACTAAAATGTAAACATCATGATCAAAGGATTGGTCACACACATATTCACAAACAGACATGCCAGTCCATTAGCACTGACACCCATTCCAGAAGAACTGCAGCGGGAAAATATCAGACTGGAAATATGTCTTTTTAACTTGCCTCTCTCTGTCTCTCTTACAAAAAGCAGAATCTTTCTGTTACAACAAGAACTGTCTGAGCACAGAGAACAAAACCATACTGCTGCATGCTTTAAAATTAATACATGAATATGTCAAAAAAATTGCAGATGACTACTCACTCTTATCCTAAATTAGCATTTCATTGTTGGGTCTTAAACTGCAACAGCTGAAGTGGTTTAATAATTGAAAATAAAATTAATCAAAAATTAATTCTTAGTATCTCATGGCAATCAAAGACATTATGTCAATTTATTCTGCAACTGGGCAACTTGACTTGAATATTTCAAATTCTATAAGTACAGTAACTCATGTATTCTGGCTCTACAAATAATCATTTAATGTTGTATTTTTCTGAACTACTACAACATACTGAAGCAGGCAATATGTGTAGTCATAGTATTTATTTAATCATTATTTTTTGTTTTGTTTCAAATAGGTGATTTATTGCAGTAAAAATGTTATGAAATAAGTGACTTTGTTCAAGATTTTGTATTTGTGCAATCCCAAGATCTAACTCTCCATAACTCTCATGGTTTCACTCATTAGAGCTTTTCACACCACTACGCAGCAACTACCCTGAAAACGGCTTCACTTTTGGGGGATTCCCCTGGAAAGCCAGGTGTTTTTGAAAGCAGCTGCTGCCGCTGTGGTGCGAGGCGGTGATGACAGGGAGGTGTTTCAGTGAACGTCATATAGCTTTGGGACAGCCCACCCAAAAGTCCACCAAACTATTTTTTTTTCACAACATGTATACTACCTGTCGTATCATCTTCGTATATTAACCATGTACTGTATATGTGCAATAAAATTGGAGAAAAAAAATGGTTTCATGGGAAAAAATCCCCTAGAAAATAGGCTTCATTAATTGGTTCTGCGATTTTATTATCAGGTAGAATAAGTGCATCGGAACAGCCCACCCAAAACTCCACCAAACTGTTTTTATCCACATGTATTATACTATCCTGCTTATAACATCTGTGAATTAAACATGTACTATTTATGGGCAATAAAACTGGTCAAAGTATGGTTCTGTCATGAAAATGATTCCCCCTAGAAAATAGGCTTCAAACATTGGTTCCGCAATTTTTGTGTTCAAGACACCAACATTATCAGCTCCTCCATGTTTGCTTTCGGATCTGCGCTTGCCATTTCTGTGTTGCCCATCCCCTTCTATTTGATGGGCTGCCACCAGAAGATCAACATCAACGTACATTTAAGAGAAAATCAACAATCAGCACAGCAACAGTATCAGTTATTATATTAAAGAAGTACTATGCCAAATTTCCTGCAAGTCGGCGTGCAGTGCAAGGATATTGGCCACCATTTGGCTGAAATCAATGCTGAAAAGAAAGTGGCAATGCAACTGGCAATAAAGTACATGAGCTGTCTGAGTGTAATTTGTCAGGCGTTGGCAAGGCTTCTGGGTTTAGTAATTGCCATGGACACATATAGAATACATGTCATCCTGGTCCACCCCTCATAAAATAACACCCCTATCAGGTACAGGTTGTCAACAATCATGAAGTGAATGAAATGTGACGAGCGGCTAAATTTGGAAACATCAGTTGTTGAACTGAAATATCATGTGAGTACCAGCTCTGACGGTTGAGCCATAGGGTCAGCTAACCACCTGTGTTTGCAGAGGGCTTTTGGTGAATTAGCTTTAGTGTCTTCAGAGCTGTCAACCTTTTCCTCAATTGCCTAGATAGACTGCCCCTTGCTGTGTGCCTATATCTTGTAGTATAATAATTCTGCATGGTGGAGGGCAGATTGATCAATTTTGACCCTCTCCTGCTGAGTGAAAGCTGTTGTTATACTGTAGGATATTTCTGCAATTTCACACTCTTTACAGGTGAAAACGAACATGGGGAAGTGACAGAAATACAAAAACTGCAGGTGCGCATGATAATGAGGTGAAAATTATATATTTTGTATTTTATTGTTGAAAGACAAAGTGGGAGGAGCATGATCCTTTGGCTTTTGTGTGAGTAATAGTGGTATTTGTCAGACTGTAGGAAATCTGTTCACACAGTTGCCTTGTGGGGACTCAACTCCCATCTGGGAAGCTGAAAGCCCAACTCCACACGTTTAAAGGTTACTTTCAGATTTTTTTAAGTCTATGATATAATGCTGGTACTCACATCCCCATTGTAAAAGTTATCGTTTGCCATTATCATTCCACCTGTCCATATGGCTGTCAAGCGATCCCTTTGTAGTGTGACTCCAATGTGACAGATTGGGGACAAAATCCATTGCATTCTGAAGTTCAGCTGAAGCTAATGAGTTTTCAATAGTGTGAGTGAGCCAAATCAAATACCAAGGTTATAGTCCTTGTAGTATAAAACTGTCTCTTTATGTCAGACACCTTTAGACCGAAAGTTTGCAACCTCTCACACTGTTGCCACATATAGACCTGTACAGCCTGTTGGTAACATCTCTTTTGTTTTAAGCAGGCTGTAATGTTAGGCCACATGTATATTTACTGACAGAAACAGGCCAGAAACTAATGCTCGCTAAAACAAAGAGGAGGCCATCCTGAGGAAATCAAACATCAGCTGCAATAATGTTAGCAGCAGTAACACAATTATCTTTTTAGGAAATTAGTACTTTGGATGTTTATTGAAAAAAAAAAAAAACTGTCCTTCTACTCTTTATTCAAGCATATTTTTGAGCCACTGACTCTACTTTTTTGCCTCGCTATATTTGCCATATACTGTATATAACTAGTCTGCTCTGAATGCAAAAATGGTGGGGAGGGGTTAGCAGGTAGCACCAGATATCAAGTTGCTTGCTGCCTGGAGAAAAAAGCACCACCATTCTCTTGAGTCAATACAATGATGGTGGAGCAAGACCTGAACAAGAGATTTTGCAAATGGAAATTTTCACCTGTATTATTTTTTTTTTAGGATGGTAATGTAATTTGACTTGTCTGTTATTTTCAGCACTAAGCACCATTATCATTAATTTGTACTAACTTTTGATGTAATTTCAGGAGAAAAACATGACCATCTTTCTCTGTCTGTTAGCTACACGAGGTTGTGGGCGCAATTTCCAGCAAGCTTGCAAAACATTATACTTCTGGTTAGATTCGCAATGCTACTGAAGTGGCAGCCTGTGGTTAGGTGGACAGTCTTGAAAATGTGCTTTTTCTCTGCAGCATCTTGCACTTGTCACATTTTTTTATTAAAAACTTTGTTAAAATTAAAGTAAGATTTATGATTAGATTAAGGTGAGGGTAAGTATATCTTTACATCTAAAATGTTTTCTAAAACAGAACAACTTTACATGTTACGTGGGAAGGTGTGAGTTTTTAGGTTTGCCTATATAATGTAATGTATTTATGTGTGTTTCATATGCCTCTTCCAAAATCCTTTGTAATGATGTCATACACACTTGAACATATTAAGTTTACATCCAGTGTTCTGTTAATACAACAATGTAAAAAGGCCCCTAACTAAAGTAGCATTACTCCTCCAATAATAGAACGATATTTGTGTATTATTGTCCCTGATCGGCGTTACAGTACTAAAGTCATAGTTCATTAAGAATCAATTAGCAAAGATGGGAACGTGGCTGCAGACAGCACCAAGAGGGACTTTGAGGAAACAAACAGACAAACAATAAATTCATAAATGCATCCAGTCTGTGCTCCATTCACTATTTCTTAATGATGTGTTTTCAGGCAAAAACAAAAACAAGAAAAGACTATTTTCATACTGCATTAGTATTCATCAATAACTGCAAATATACAAAAGACTGACAAGGTATGATCTCATTTGGTATGAGTTTTAAGATTTGCACAATTTAAAAATACACAAAATTACCAAAAATAACACAGTATGCAGGAAGAGGCAAAAAAACAAGTGGGCTTATTTGAAGCCTCAGACAAAAAAAGGTTAAAATTTCACAATGTTATAAGAAACACAAACATAAATGCACAGAAATTCTAATGACAGCACAAAAGTGATAGCAAACTAAGAGCAGAACATATATATATATACACCAGTAAACCTATACTCTGTTGACCTATTCCCCTACACAAGCAGCCAGCTATGGATGACAGAGTGAGAGGCAGACAGAAAGTGATGAGAGGAAGGATAAAAGAAGTGTTGTTTCAGAACATGTGAAAAACACATTTGGTTTCTAAAAGTGAATTATATGTCTAAAGCCCTCCAGCCTGCCAACCCTACCTTTCCCTTTCTTTTTGTCTCTCTCTTTCTCTGTCTCTTTCTGTCTCCATTATCAAGTTAATAGGTTCTCAGCAGGGAAATTTAAACTGTAATTTGAAAGCTTTTCTGAACAACTTTGACAGTCAAAAAGTGGCACACTATACCACCTGCAGAGTGAACAAACGAGAGGAAAGAAGGGGGATGTGAGAAACAGTATAGAAAGAAATGAGTGAGTGAGGGGAGGAGAGCAACAATTAGCATTCCTGAGGCTGCATGTGCAACTAATTACGTATGAGCATTGTGACAGGGAGGCTGTTGAGTGCAGTAATGGGATCCCTGCTGCTTAATGAACATGTCACAAGCTTTTGTCTGAGCTGAAGGAAACAGACGATGCTTGATGACCAGTGGGTATCCTGTGGATGTTATGTGGGTTGCATGTGCTTATATGTTGTGTCCCTTTGTACGTATGCATGGTGCTTAGAGACAATTTGCTAGGGGGGGGGGGGGGGTGTCATTGCAAATTTCCCCAGCGAGAATTACATCAACATTATTAGCATTCAACATATTGTTTGAGAGCCCCTCAGTTACATATAACATACCCTACTTACTGTTGCATCAGGCCTTTTATATCTTCACACAATTAATTAGTTCGAAAAAATAAAGCCTTTCAGATCCACGTGGCTCTGTAAATCAGTACTTCTCTTGGTAATCAGCCTTGCATGGCAACCACTAAAACATTTAAAAATATCCCTGAAAACTTTTTTAATGGTGGAACGAACTAATTATATGAGAGTGTGCACATTGCTCAGCCTGTGAGGAAGACGTCTGGAGAAAAAGGGGAAGGTAACGAGCATTTAAATCTTGCAGTCTACAGAGACTTTCAGACTTCTGATCTTTGCTTTTATAAATAATGATTGTTAATCATTGTTGTTCCAAAAGGGCCCCTCGCTGGCTCCGTCTTAATCGATAATGGTTGCAGTCGTTGCATGCAAAATTTCATTGTTAAGAAAGTCAGTTGTTATTTTGGGATCTTCTGCACAACATTTTTGTTGAAACAATGAAAAGAAAACAGAATTGTTAAATTTCAAAAAGTGGTACAATTTAGCCAAGCCAAGAGCAGGGCTCTAGGGATGCCGGCATTGCCAGTCTGTCGGTCAGTCCAGCAACTTGGTCTGGACTGAGATATCTCAGCAACTATGGGATTGCCATGATTTTTTTCCACAGAAAATTCCCCTTGGGATAAATCCTACCAATTTTACCTCCAAAACGTTTAACTCCACATACAACCTCAGAAAATATTAGGCTCTCCAAGTACCTCTAATGTTAAATTCTGGTAGCATGGGCCTTCCCTGCTCCACTACAGACAGTTCACACAGGAAGCAGGTTCATCTAAGACCATCGTGATAATGTGAACTCAACATTTTGTTTCCCTCTTTGGACTGGCTGCCGCCCCAAACACTTTGAGTGGGTGGGAGTACTCGCCTTAGCAGACAAACTCCTACAGCCAATCCTGACATTGGCACTTGCCTCTACTACACAATACATTGTCATGTTAGACAGTATGAATGTATTTATATTTACCATTTGTATGCAGTGTGTACCTTGTCGACAACAATCTCCATGAGGTTTTTCGCGATACGCTGGTATTGCCAGCATATTTTGCCATTTCTCTTTCAGCAACCAGCTGCCTGCGGACTACTGAATACCAGCTGGTAGCATCCTTGTATGTCTGATGCATTGTAAACACTGATCTGCAAGGCAGCTTTGAAGTCTCTCGTATCTGGTCCTCCCTTAGCTCAATCAGTGGCTAACAACAATGAATGGACTGGATTTGTATCGGGGAACATTTTCTTCATCACCAACCAGTTGAGATGTCAGGCTATTGCCAAATCCAGTTGAAAGAATGCAAGAATTTACACGCTGACATGAAGCATTATACCTGCCAAACATCAGCATGTTATCATATGACTGGTTGTGATGAACCTACAGAGAAATATCCCCCAAAGCTGCAGCTCCTCACGCTTTGTTGATTCTACAGGAGGCAATTTATTTTATACTCACACATACAACAGTGCCTTGCTTGGGATTAAAAATAAATAAAAAAGCAAGCCTTAATGTTTTAGTGTAAAATGATAAAAACTGACAGCGTCTGACACATTTATCGAGCATTTGAAAGCACATGCTCTCAGTTCTATTCACATATTTAATTGAATCCATGTAGACACCAAATCTAGCCCCAAAATACATCTATTTTCTTATGAATGTCATCCCTTGGGAGAAATGCTGCTAATCTACATTTCCAAAGTTTGACAAGTCCTCTTAAAAGGTAAAATATATACCATGTAGAGAAGCTCCTCAAATACAATTAAGTCACCATAATCACTTTCTCGAGACGACAGCGAGAAGAGAAAGATTAATGGTGTGGAAGAGCTGTGAAGGAGGGGACGTATTTTTCACCATCTTGCCCCTCTCGCTCACTTCCTTTCAGCCCCCATCCTTTTGAACAGCTGAAAAGTCTGAGATACATTATTGGAGCTAATCAGAGTCGAATGAGGAAAGCGCTGAGGTGAGACAGCAGAAATTACCTCCCTCCTCAGCCTGCCTGTTCTCTGCGCCCTCTTTCACTGAGCCTCTGTCCACATGTTCCCTGATAGAAGCAGAGAGATAAAGGTGAAGGGAGATGATGATGGCGGGGGTGCAGCTGAGGTATAGTCATAGAGCTGCGACTATTGCACTCTTAAGTCAAAGGGAGCAATGAAATGACTCTCTAATACAATGAAACAAGAATGAAAAGAAATGAAGGTTACAATAGAGGGTGATTAAGAGTTAATATAATTCAATTTTGCTTCTTTGTTGTCCAGATGGTGCCAGAGTCCTTCTAACCAATGAGTTAACAGAATTTACTCAAACAAGCAAACAAGTGCAATATCTCCTCATATAATGAGAAAACACATGGTCAAGTTTATAGTGGCTCCAATCCTCAATTTAGCGTGAATTTGTTTATGTGGGCGGGTATCTGTGCAGCGCTGAAAAAGGATCACAGCCTCCTCTAGGTTGGGGGTGGATGTCCAGAGGTAGTAGAAGGATGACAGGTCGAAAATAACTGAGCCTGTGCGCTGGCAGATTTCCTAAATCGAGGTTTGGTGCCAGGTGGAGTCAGCAACCTCCTCCATGCCTACAGTAAAAACACTGCAAGATTTCCCCTTAATCGCATCCATCATATCAGCAGCTACAGAAAATCTTAACTTCCTCATTGCTGCCTCTGAGATACGTTTCCTCATTCCCTTGAGTTGCATGTTGCCCGTCTTCCCTCTCAGCTTTCTGATGCTCGGGGAATAATAAGCAGAGTGAGACCGGAGTGGTAAAAACTGGATAAAGGGCTGAATTTAAGGTCTGAATGCTGATCACAGAGAGGTTAGATAAAAGAAGTTTGTAGGAGTTTGCTAATTTGAAGTTTCTATGCCGACCGGAGGAGTCCGAACTCAAGAAAAGTGAAGCTGACTTCAAACGATCGTTTGTGGTGTTTATGAATCCTTTGTAGTTTATTGACTGGCCATTATGTAACACCGAGGGGTGTTTGTTTGACACAAGTTCTAGAGTAGATAGATAAGTCGACTCACCCACCCACACACATACACAAACAAACAGCATTTCCCTGTGATGTGAGCACCAGTAAACTATCACCTCTTCAGTATCTGTCACCTCAGTGGATGATCACTAGGCTTTGCAAAGCAGTGACGGCCCCTCTGCCTGTTCTCATTGTCCCTGCTGGCAGCCCACTTCTCCCCCTGTCCCCTTGCATTATCTCTTTACTCATGGCACTCCTAGCCTACGGATGGACAAAAGGGCTTAAAGAGGTTCATTAGGATTTATTTTTGTTCATTTTGTGGTCTCCCTATGGAGTGTTATGGTGCCTCGGCAGCAGGGCTGACCCTGCGGTTCAAAGCGCTCTAACAGCCCATAAACAGAGACAAGGCCTGCAGATGACAACCTGCCACCACCCTGGCTCCGTCATCTGCAGCTCACCAAGCCCTTTAAATAGGTGTCTGGGGTGTCATCGTCTCTGAGGGCTGCCTTATGGGGAGGTGTATAATAAAACCAAGACTATAAACCTGAATGTAAGTGGCACAGCCTTGCCTGTGGCGCATGCTGCAACTTTTCAGCAGCAGCAGAATGCGGGCTGTGTTAGTTGTATGAGAGAAAATGAGAGAGAGAGCGGGAGGTGAAGAGCAAGGAAGGATGAGAGAGAAGTAATGAAAGGCTTTATGACATTAAGAGATGAAGGCAGTAAATCAGCATTAATGCCAGACTGATGCATTCTCTGCACATTTTTCATAGAGACATTATCGTACGGTTGTCCACCTGTGGCTGTGCTGCATGGTGGATTATTATCATATCTGCATTATGTGCATGTGGGAATGGGAATCTAACTTAAACACAACACTGAGTGATTCTTATAGAAGCGCAGAACTCCTAGGCCAGGCCAAGATGTTCTGATATTATGACAAGAATTGTTTTGTAAAAGCGTGAAAAATATCATGTAATATCGAGAAAAGTTTCTTGTTAGAAATCAAAACATCTTAAAACATAAAATTATAACAAGAAATGCTTCTTGTTGACATCAAAACATCTAACATCATATAAACATGAAAAACATTGCTATATCAAGAAACTTTTCATGTCATAACCCGATACTGATTAGTTTTGTTTCTGGCCTGGCAGTTCTACGCTTCCGTAGATTCTGTCCCCTTAAACCTCATAATTTTTGGTCGTAAGTCTCCAAACAATGCTTTTCACTCTCCAAGGTTTACTTTGTTTAGAACTGTGTTCCACCACAGTCAGAGCACTTGGCAGTTCGTACAGTCTGGCCAATAATGATGTTTGCTGTGTTCACAGTGCTGAGGAGAGATAGCCTGTCTTAAGCTTTGTTTTTTTCCTTTTTAAAAAAAATCTTGTTTTCCAGCAGCTATAAGTGTGTACAGCAGTTTGATCCAGGGAGAAGAACGGCCAAGAGCCATCTGCCAAAACCAGAGCATCATAAGCAGCTGCTGTGCTTTTATGCATATGTTGACTCTTTTTTTACATAATGTTGTTGATGTCTTGACCCTCGCATCCAGATGGAAGCGTTCAAGTAGCTGGGAAAATAATAAATAAGGGAATGGAGGCTATTCGCAGTCCTCCCGCTGATTTATGAATGCAAATGCTGTAAAAGGGCTGGTGGAGGGATTTAACGAGCTATGTGTTCTGTGCATCTGCGGAGGATGAATGACTGATGCGGTTATTTTTCCCCTCAAATCTCCTTTCTCTATGATGTGTAATAGTGATGGCAAGGGGAGAAAGGGTGAGGGGATGATGCACGGCATTACACAACCGGTGGCAGATCTTGTTCTCTTTCAGCTTCTGTATTGTAGTGTATTGTTAACCATCGCATGGGTTGCTGTATTTGTGGTTCTTCCACCATATCTGCGTAATGACCACGTTCCTGCAAAGGGTCCCTGTGAGAGTCATTATCCCTGATGCAATCGTCGATGACAGGGGGAAGGGGATGAAGAGGACGGATGTAAGATGACAGGCGCTGTGCTTTCTGATGGCCCCCTCATGTCTCCAGGGGGAAGACTCACAGCAAACGCTCATACAAAGAATCCACAGAGCAACAAAAGTAATCAGGCCTCTTCAGCATCAAACTCAGGGATTATGTTTTCTTTTCTGGGAAGCCACATATTTACTCATTGATGTGCTCCTTGAAGGGCAGCCTACCAGTTGTGTACAAGATAACATCCAGGTCGCTGGGGTTTAGAGGAGAGCCTCCACACACGCCACATGTTCCATGACATTTAGATGTGATGTTTCTATTGTGAAAGGGCTAAAGCCATTACTTGACCCAAGGGCTGTGCGCATCACGCAAGGCTTTGTTTTGGCTTTGTATGCATCAGCGGGCTTTTTTTTTTCCTTGTGAAAATGTCTCATTTTCTCTGTAGACATCAAAGAGCACCCATAGTCAACATGAGCAAATATATGTGACTGGAAAGTGCTTATTTCCAATGTAGTATGATAAAGATTACAGAACATAATATTAGACAGCAATGCAGTTTGCATTCTATTTTTTAAAAACGACTTTTAAAATCGACAGAAGGCTCAACAAATAATACAAAGCACTGACAAAACAGAAAAAATAAGCATAGGATTTACAGTAAATAAAGGCTAATACTCTTTCATCATTATAATTTTTTAATGTTAAAGGGACAGTAACCGCAAATTATTTTTTTAATCTCTTACCTATAGTGCTATTTATCAACCTAGACTGTTTTGGTGTAATTTGCAGAGTGTTGGAGATATCGGCCAGAGGTGTCTGCCTTTTTTCCCAATATAATGGAACTAGATGACACTCAGCTTGTGGTATTTAAAACACCAAAACAATACATTTCACAAATCTATCAGCTGTCTAAAATCAGGACCAGGTTACTCAAGATAATCCATAGACCTATTTTTTTTTCAGACAAAACTACACCTGCCAACTGTATCTCTGCATAGAAGGAAGCATCTACTCATAAATGAGTGGCTCATGCTTGTAACAGTGCAAGATGTAAACATTAATGGCGTCCTCCTCGGCTGAGTTGTAATGTTAGATAGCTCTGTGGGGTTAGGTGAGCTCACCGTAGATGCACACTTCCTTCTACATGGTCATATGGTTGGTCGGTGTAGTTTGTTGGAAAGAAAATAGTTCCCATATTAAACTATTCAAAACAAGGTCTGTTGATTATCTTAAGTAACAGGGTCATGATTTCTTCAAGAGTAATTGCTGTTGAGTGTTTCAAATGTATTTTTGGGTGCTCTGAGCATCAAAAGCTACGTGTTATGGAGTTCAATTATATTAGAGATGATATTTTTGGCCATAATATCTAACTTGGCAACTCACAGGGGAAAAATGTGTAGGTTTTTTCTGTGCTTTTTTTGTGTGTTTTTTTTTATTTTGGGGTGAACTGTCCCTTTAAGATGATTTAACTCACAATATCCAAGCCTGTATCCTATTAATTATGTACATATATCACTAATCTTTACTGCAGATTTGCTAAATTAACAACATTTAATGCCAGGAATGCATTTAAAGGGAAGTGACGTGAAGGTCACACAGCAGTGCAGTGAGTGAGTGTGTGGAGTTCAGCTGAGTTCAGGGAGGAGGATGAGGGGATAGTGTTAAATTGATCAGACAGGTTTGTATTCCTCTTGATGCTGGAGGTCACCATTAATATTTTTAATCTAAAACACTGACTATGACATGTCCTTCATCTTGACCAGGTGGTTTTAGTTGCATAAAATTAACCATATGCTAATCATGATTTATTAGCCATGTGCAGATTTTGTATTAATAAATTGCAGAAGGGAAGATTTTGCTGATATGTGATGCTGAGAAAAAACATTCTGGATACATTTATTTTAAAAAAATTAATCTGAAAGGCTTATGTCTCACCCAAATGCATTTTGCTAATGCAAACCAGTTGCATATGAATGTAAAAGGGCTGGAGGAATTATACCACACTAGAGAGTACAGCTGGATATGTTTGTGTATAAATTAGCAAAAATATTTTGTCTTGTTTTTTTTTTTTTTACAGCTGGCTAAGTTGCTCTGCTGTAGGGAGCCATGTTTTCTGATATCAGCCAGGCTGCACAGCCAGGCTGTGCCTGCTGACTCTGTACTTTGTCAAAGTGGTTCTGTATTTAATGCTATTCTCTATAGTCAGGTAATCTGCCACTCTGTTCTGTCTTCTTAAGGCCGCATAGCACTGCGTTTTGCTCTGTGCTTCTCCCTCAGTGTTCAAATGAGTGTTGAGTGAAGTTTTGTTGGACTTTGGGTATTTGGTTCAGTCTCATTTGTTTGAGGGTCCTACTGAAGCATTTAAGTGAACTGGTGTCAGGATAAGTTAGGAGAAGAGGCTGTGTTTTTTTTCTGTGCTCATCCCTTGGCCTTGTAGAGTTTTGTGGTCAGAGCAAGCAAACTGCAGATGTTTGAACGACCACTTGAGGCTGGCTCCAGAGCTGAGTCAATCCACAAAGACCCCTATGCTAAAAAGCCCAACTTTACAGCCGGAATAAACAAGTTTACAGCCTGGTACCAAACGCTTTTTTTAAGCTAATTTCCCCCTTAATGCAAACTATGCAGGGATGGATTTTTTTATATAACTCACCCGTTAAAATTTTATTAAGGTCTAATGTTACACATTATTATTATTATTATTATTGAGTGTCAGGATGCCAATAGTGTCCTTGGCTTTTAAAACAGGTCCACTGCTTGCCTTTCCACAGTGCCAGCCTTTCAACCAAATATGGTCACTTCTGGCTCAAAACAAACAAACAAACAAACAAAAACAATATGATGACAGTCAAAATGCCAAACTTAAGGCTTCAAAGCAGGAGACGACAGACTAATGGGTGACTTCATGTTGGCCATTATTTTTACAGTCCATCGAATATGAAGATACAATCAGCAGGCTATTAGCGTAGTTTAGCACTGAGACTGGAAACGGGAGGAAACTAGCCTGGCTCTCTCCAAAGGTTTCTTTTGGGTATATCGGTATTTTTGTGTTTGTTTGTTTTTTGTTGTTTGTTTGTTTTTGTACTGTTTACAGCCACTGAACTCTTGCTTTCACTTCTCTTAGCACTTGTGCCTGACCTCATGCAGCTATTGTATTGATTTTTAGTGTGTGCTTGTGTTTGTGTTTGTGGGCAGAGTAAATACATGGATTTCTATCAGTCTCAGTCATGTTTTAAGTCGTATTTAAATCCATGCCTGTAAGCAGTGTTCTGATTCTGGAGGAGAAAAAATTGTAAAGGGTTAAATCCTTTGGCCAAATGATAAAAATATAATTTCGAAAAACAGTTGGAGGATATACAGATGAATACTATGAAATTCATATGTGAGAAGGCAATAACTCACAGCCTCAGAGATGGTGTCCGTAAATGACTGAGCTCCGAAGCTAAGTCTCATGGGGCACTATTGGCACACTGACCGAAAAATGTTTAATTATGCGGTTGTTTTTGTCTCTGTGCCTAATAGCAAGCCATTACCTTGGACTGTGTTAAGAATCTGGAAATAACAACAATTAATTTGAGTCATAACAAAACAAACATCATTAGTGGAGGTAAGGTGGTGACAAGGATCTTCAGCCTTATTCTTTCTCGCTATGGCCTATTTCTGCATTCAGTGTGATTGTCATTAGGCAGAGAGAGGAGGTTGTTGATGATTGGCTGAGTTTGACTCAGCTGACTGATATAGCAACACTTATCTTATCTGATTGCCAAGGAGATGGTTCTATCAAAGGCACCAATCGGGGTAGCTATGCCCTGCAGAAATCAAATAAGATATGCGTGCTTAGTAGCCTCTCTGCAGATTAGATGGCTGAATAAAGAGGGATCTATGAGGGAGATAGAACAGGTGTGAAATAAAATTGCACCCTGGAGGAACATCTCCTACAAGCCTTGACAACTCCGGCACACATGTGTACATGCACATGTGTGCACAAACACACACTCATATGCACACAAAGCGTGTGCATTCTACACTATTTATTCATTCTACACATTAAGACACTCACTTGCAAAATAAAGTAAAGACATCTACATAGTTACACATAAAATCATGAGAGCCATATGGCTGGATGGAATTGGATGGGGGGGTGGGGGGGCAGGAAGGAAAACAGAAAACTGCCTCTACTGAGAATATGCGTCTGAAGCTTTGTTTGTGACCTTGACCATGACATTGCTGCTTCACCTCACTCGATTCCTGTCACGCACACAAGTGTACACTACTGTAAAATCTCAATCCATCAAGCCGCATTCAACAGACTTCTTGTAAACCATTTCAAGGGTACATTTATATGAAACATTAAACACTGCTTGGCTAGCTTTTGGTTCCTATTTACCTGCACTTCAGTGTGACCCCAATTACATTAGGCAAACTGCTGATTTAAGCGACAGACTTTTAACAGACTATTAAGAATAGTGGTAATAACCCTGAATGAGCCCAGAGTAGTGAAGGAACAGATTTCTGTATGATATTATGCTCATGTGATACAACGACTCCCTGATGTCACATGATTAAATCATGTCACATGTCAGTTTCTGTTGTCTCAGTAATGATGATCAGTGACTTGTTGAGCGAATAATTTGCATGTGAATGATGGGAAGCATGTTTCATGCCTGCTGCATGTAATAGTCAGTCATCTGAGATGAACACATTAGACTGGTAATTTGTTTTATCCCGCGGCGCATGACGTATAATATGTCTGATAAGAAAGTTCAAGTTGTGACTGTGCTAAAATCAATTATTAAGACAACATTTCTTCCCTTGTGGCTTATAACTGACAGCTGGCCTCTTTCATAGGTAACATGCACAAGGGCCAATTTAGAGTTGCAAAAGTGGTGTGCAATGTTAAAAAAAAAGGGTCACACAAGTCTAGAGTGATTTATTACCCTTTGTCTCTCTCTCTCATTGTGACATTGAAGACTGCATGATGTACTGCATTTTATTCTCACTGTGAGTTCTATTGTCTTCTAATGTGGATGATTCTGCATGGGTCATACGGGACGGTTCGAGTGCTGTCAAGCTTTATTTCACACATCAGCGGTCTCTGCGCCTTCAGTATCACAGGCATAACGTGAATGCTTTTTGGATGGTTGATATATTATAATACTCACAGATAAAGGCGCAGTGCACAATTGGCTATACATGAAATATGTTTTACCTATTATGATATCAAGACCACAGAAGAGTATGTCATTTCAGGCCCTGCGTCTCATCTACATGCTCTAGAAAGATGCATCTGTGTCGGCTTTTATAGGTAATGCGCATTATGCTGAGATAAGTGATTGTAACGTCACTGTATCGTCTTTGTGGCGCTCGCTGAGGGAATACAATGAATAAATCACATTTTATTGAACATACCAGACTTTATTTGAGGCCATGCTGTTACTCATTATGCGATTATAGAAGTTAACTTTGGAAGTGTGTGCTTGTTCTAATATGCACCTTTTAAGCGACCTTCAAGAGGAAAAAGTCAACCCCGGCATGAAAACAGCTTCTAATTCCCCTGGCACTTGAAAGTTACCTCTCTTTTAGAAACATTGCTCTTTTTATCACCTTGTTTTTTCCTGATGTGCAAACACAACATTACTTGGCCATCACTTTCTTTGCACTTCTGCTTTGTCCCCTCTCTACATTCCTTATATGTTGCCCCTTCTCTGTCACTCCCACTGCAGAAACCTAATGCCCTCCTCTTCCACCTGGTGTCCTCAAACATGCACCTGCCCTTGACCGGCAAAGCTGCCACTCAGAATCTGTCTTATGTCTTGAATGTAGTCTTCCACTTCCTAAATCATTGGTGCAACACCTCTGTATTGCAACAACACACCATTAGTGGTCTCCAGTCAATATGTGCACTTTCACAAGGCTGGCAAAAAACACCACAGGGAGTTATCCTCTCTCAATGTGTGTGTGTGTGTGTGTGTGTGTGTGTGTGTATGCATGTGTGTGCATGCGTGTGTGCGTGTGAGTGTGCTTTTCACCTGTAAATCCCCTGAGAAAAAGCATTCACTCTATAAGAACACAACACTGAGGGCTGGTCACACCTCATTAATCAACCAGAAATCCTTGTTTTTTGCTGCCATACACCTGTATCCTCTGTAACAATCTCCACAAATCTATCAACACATAAGGAAGATACGAAGACTGGTCTGTCTAGTGCGCACACACAAATACACACACTCTCACTCACGCACACACACACACACACACACACACACACACACACACACGAGTGAATAGGAGTAAGGTGAAACAAGCTTGATTTAACCACAGCTTCTATGTCTCTGTCCTTCCCGTGTTCTCCTTGTGACTAAACTCCAGGTCAGCCCAGATTTATAATTGGGTCCAGGGTGGGACACAAGGTACGTAGATAATGGGACAGCTCCAACACACACACACTCACACACACACACACACACACACACACACACACACACACACACACACACACACACACACACACACAACCCCACCTTCACCCATCATCTGTTCTCTCTCTTCAAGGCTACGCACAACCTTTCTATGAGTGTGTGTGTCTCTCGGACCCATTAAGAAGAAAGCTAATGTCCCATTATGTTCACCAGAACCACTACCTATTAACCATACGGCATGATAAAATGAACTCTGACCATGCCTTGACTGATAGCACAGTTCAAGGCTCTGTCTGTGTTCATTTTTGGCTTCCAGTCAAGCTGTTACATACAGCCTGTCTTATACCCTGGTCTCTCTGTGGGTGCCGCATATCCCTCTATTCCTGACTCTGCCGTAACCACAAGGCCGTAAACAACAGGAGCTGTCTGAAGACGGGAATGAAAGCCGAGCGCGAGTATTCACCTTCAGGTGAGGTGGCACTTCACACAATCCAGCGTGGGAGCGTGCGTGCTTTCTCTCACAGTTCCTCCTGTGTGTTTTTGCCTGTGTGACTGAATTATTAATACTTGACAAATGACAGCCATTTTGCACAGGACCCTCCACTCGACATCGATTAAATATAAACAATGAGCATGTGTGAGCAAATGTGTTTCTACCACTGCAACTGGAGCTGCAAGCCACTTTTCGCTTTGGTGGAGGGAGGTTGTGGTTGAGGGTGAGGGGTGAAATTTACAGCACCAGACAGTCACTTGGTATGCAGGGAAGGGACAGGCAAGACTGTTTACACATAATTGTTCCTTCATCATCTTCTCAGAGTTATGCTTTTGTTTGCTGGGTTTTTTTGTGCTTATGTGTGTATCTTTGTGAGGGACAAAAAAAGAAGACTGGCAGAGAAGGGGGGGGTGAAAATGGAATATCAAGCACATATGAGTGCATATTTGTGTTTATAAGAGAGAGGAAGAGAAGAGACAAGAGTGAGCAGAAACGGAATAAAGACTGTACGACAGCACTTTGTTTGTGTGTGTCTGCATGTGTCCATGTGTTCACCTGTTCACGTTCACCTGGGAAGGAGAGAGCTGAGAATGAGATCAAAGGCAAACAACTTTATTGGCGGTCTCCATAATTCAGCAGCTATACCAGGGGTCATAGTCTTTCCTTTGAGGTTGAGCTGCAGAGATGAATCTTTAATGCACTCCTGCCTAGGAATAATGGATGGCACGGGCCAGCCACTACCCAGCCCTGCTGCGGGCGCTTGGAGCAGTGGGGAAATGAATGGGAGCGAGGATGTGGAGGACATGTATGGACCACGGACAAAGCAAGGCATGTGCGGAAACGAATGAGGATTTGGGTTTAGTTTATAAAATATGTCTCGCTGAGTGCATGCCTTGGTTGTCTATGTGGATACTGTATGTTTCATGTGTGCACTGCATGCTTTATCACACGGCTTTATGTATATGGGATGAATTTCACCGCATGACAGTCTCCTCACAGCTGCGTAGCTCCGAGGTGCCCTTAGGGTACGGGAATGATTGAGCTGCACCACCCTTCCCACTGTGACCCACTAAGCCTCTCTGCCCCCCTGTGGTCCCCCAGCAGTCCGGGCCCTGTTCACCTGCCCTCCCTGCACCTGGACTGGAATGGCAGGCTCACACGGTATCTCAGTTCACCTGGAGGACGGGGAAATCTTCAGGACCTCCCAGGGGAGAATAAAAAGACTGCAGCACAGCAGGTAATACAGAACCGCGGGTTTCGTAGCTCGACACAGCAGATAATAAAGTAAGTGAGTTAATGTTACTGATCGTGTCTTTACTAAGCTGTGTTTTACAGCCTCCTCTGAGAGATGGATCCTTGTTATCCTGCTGTTTTCTGTCTGACATTAGACACAATCTATTCTCGATGTAGCCTCAGTTTTCACTGTCATTGTTGCCATGTTGCAAGAACCCCAAACAGCCATCTAGGACTACTACAGAAACAGTTTATGTAAATGTTGTGTTACACATGTTATCTCCCTTACAGTATGTGCTCCTCCGTACCCATAAACAGGTCATCCTCTAAGTTTAAGTACCCCATGTTTATATCCCTAACAGCCCAGATGAGCTTTAGTCCTTCTGATGTTTAGAGTGCTGTCAGAGTGGTGTCACGCACTGCACTAACATGCTAACGCACTACATAGCTCTGCCTGAGGGAATGGAGGAGAAACTATCGCAGAGGAATAGCCAGAGTTTGTAGTTTCCTCTCAGTGAACTAGTTTGTAGGTATATTGCTTTAAAGCATATCCACAAAGTGCAGCGTATTTACTGAAAGTAATGTATTAAAAGGGGAATGTTATATTATTAGAGAGAGAGAGAGAGAGAGAGAGAGAGAAAGAGAGAGAGAAAGAGAGAGAAAGATAGAGAGAGAGAGAGAGTCACAGTGTTGTGAAATTGGGTCACCCACAGCCAGAATGTGGAGCTGGCTCGTCTGAGCCGAAATGAGGTATAAAATACAAACAAATGAGCTTGCGATGCAATAAACCGAGCATCACACATTGCCCCAGCCCTTTCCCTCTCTAACACAGACGCACACACACACACTGGCACACTTCACAATTCAGCTTGCACAAGATTACATCTCAGCATCTTAGTCAATCAACCCCCCCCCCCATTCCCTCCATCATCTCGATCTCTAACCCAGCACAGGGTGGAAGCGGGGATGAGGGTGTGGTGGCAAGGAGGAGTAACAGGTTTTTTCGGATGGTGACAGAGTAAGAGAGGGAAGACGACAGAGAGAAGAGGTGGGGGGTGGGGAGGGACAATCGTCTGTAATCTGACAACGGAGAGAGAGAAAACTCCTTGCTGCAGCTCAAAATATATTCCACATTCAGTGTGTGTGAAAGCAGGCAGCCGCGCGGCAGCAGAATGCTCTGAAATAGTGGAGGAGAGTTCATTATGGAATGACATTGACTCAGGCTGATTTGCTGAGACGAATCAGATTGGAAAATGAGACATGTGCATTTTTTTTCTCCACTCTATTCCCATTCCCTGGCGCACAATGAAATATTAACTCGTCCTGTATGGCAGCCCCTTAAATTGCATGCGCGGCTCACACAAAGGGCCTAGCAAATGTGCCATTACCTCGTTTTAATCTGAACCATTTTCCCGGCTGCCTGCCTGGCTCTCGCCTACCGAGGGGACAGATTGTTGATCTGAGGGATCGAAAATAGGGAACAGAGAGACAATCTTATTCGGGAGAGTCTTAAATTCCTCTCTCACCTAAATTTAAGGACATCCATCAACTTAAGCAGATCATGTATTTTATCAAAAAATGCAGCAAAATCTAGGAGATGAGCTGTCAATGAGCATGCAGGGACAGGAGGATCTGCACTCTGGAAATCTTGGCTCACAACGCTCCTGTGTTTATGATTAAGATGTAGATGATTGTTGATGGTATCACAGCAGAGATTACACTGACAAATCTGTAGTTAATCTGTATCTGAGAAATGTCTTTTGCTTTGCTATTTGTATATCCATCCACACTGAGCTCCATTGCACAATAGAGCACAATATGCTCTTAGCTTCAGTGGGATGACACATCTATATTTTTTAATTACAAATTCTAAAGAAGAGTGGAAAATTACATAATTCACTTCGCAAAATACAAGTAGAATTTCTCTGCTTTGGAATATGATGTTTATCTGTCCATTATGTGAAATATGCAGGCTGCTAATAAGATATTTGGGCAACTGGTTAGGTGTAGTGGCATTTAGGCCGAAAACAGCCTTGGATTAAAACAATGGGGTTTGTTGGTTTGGAGGGCGTTGTTTTAGGTACCAGCAAAACATGAAATAAAATCCTGAAAGTCCAGTTTCAGTAACAGACTGAGAAGTGTTATGGATGATCAAAATGCAGAGTGTCTGGAAAAAGTGCAATGTTTTTACCTGAGCCTTGCTGTGTCTGTGGTATGGCCTTATTCAAATCAATGATGGGGCTGAACACAGACTTTTGCAACTTGATTAACATTGGATACGGGCTTGTGGTCATCACAGCTTAAGGCAAATGAATAGCCCTATTCACCAAACCGAGCACTACTCCTCACTGCGCAAGATCAGATTACTGACGTGTGCTCTTTGTGTTTTCCCCATGTGGGAAAACGTGCTTCTCTTGGTCTTTTGCGTGTCTCTTCTTTTAATTTCCTTGACATTGTCAAATATTTGGAAAAAAAACTAGAATTACCACCTTGTGGTTTTATGCCTCCACAAACCAGCTGCAACAAGTTGCAGCTACAGTTTAAATCCGTGTCTGTCCGGACTCATATGTAGCCACGGCAGCTGACAGTGCTTCAAATATGGATATTGCTGCAAAGAATTTACAAAATCTAAACCATGGATGCTTAACACACATCTTCAACCTAACAGCAAAAACAGATCTATATAATCTGCACAGTTTCAAGATGGGCACTTAAGATTAGTGTCATTGAATCAGTATCAGACCAAATGCTTCCCCTGCAGTTCCTGGGTTATGACATTACAGAACATTATGATGTCACAGTACAGCTGACCTTTGACCTTTTGATATAAAGCGTCATCACTTCATAATTTTATCCTATAAGACATAATTTTTGCATTATTTGTTTTTTTTCTTGATTTATGGCCAAAAACACATTTTGTGAGGTCAAAGTGACCTTGGCCTTTGACCACCAAATTCTAATTAGTTCATTGATGAGTTCAAGTGGACATTTGTGCCAAATTTAAAGAACTTTCCTCACGTCATTCTTGAGAAATCTTGTTAAAGACAATGACAATGATGCAAGGTCATAGTGACCTTTGACCACCAAAATCTAATAAGTTCATGGTTTAGTTTAAGTGGACGTTTGTGCCAAATATTAGATATCCCAATCATAAGAATGAAACAGTGAGGTCCCAGGAACCTTGGCCTTTGACTGCCAAAATCTAGTCATTTCATCCTTGAGTCTAAATGAACATTTGTGCCAAATTTGAAGAAATTTTCTCAAGGCATTCTTGAGATATCACGTTTATGAGAACAGAACAGATGAAAGGATGACCTGAGTCTCACTCTGAAGGCCTCACACGGTGACGGTCGCGCAGTGATCGCCCACGTCAACCTATAATGTGTTAGGTATCCCCGCTACGTCAAGCTTTGACATTCTGAGGTCAGAGAAAGGACTGTGTAACCACATAATATATGAAGGAGCGCAAGTGCAGGGTTGGCAGGAGGGGAGGTGAATAGGCCACAAAAAACAACTAACTTTCGTGCGGGAGTCTTGAGTTTGCGTCCTCTCTCTCTCTGTGTGTGTGTGTGTGTGTGTGTGTGTGTGTGTGTGTGTGTGTGTATGTGTGGTTTTCTACAGTTTACCATGTGCCCTTTTTGCTTAAACTTAACTTGACTTTGGTGCCTAATCCCTAACATCATGACAGTCTGCGCTGTTGTGTGAATAGGGACCGTGCTGTTTAATCCCACCACGTGCATTGGTTGACATCACAGTAACGGGTTGCATCATCCCACCATGATGTCATCCCAACACTTGCATTTTGTCATAGCTTGACTTGGGAAGGATACCTTAAACGTCATAGGTTGAAGTGGAAGGTCACCTGACCAAACGTCACTATGTGGTGAGTTGGGAGTGAGAATGTGCTGTGAAAACATAATGCTTCCGGACACAGCTATTGCTGACTTCTAAAGCGACAATAGCCACATGGCTATCAGCAAATAAATTACAGCATGTGATTAATTGGATGTCAATGTTTTTGCAATTTTTCTTGAATCTTAGTCTGCCATTACCATCCCTCTATATTGGTCATCTTTCTCTGGACGTAAAAATGAAGAAGCTCTTGAAAGGATTTCTTGACAAGACATGTTACTTCAGCAGTTCTGCAGGATTAAGTGTGTTTCCCATGCTGTTTCTGTAATAGATTCCAACAAGCCAGATCATTTCCCAGCAGTCTGACTTTATTGTATTTTTATTATCTCAACTGTGGTGCTACCACCACACCTCTGGTTCCCCTCTTAATGCTTCTCTCAGGGATTTTGTTGGGGCCTAATTAGCCATGTTGATGGATTGTATAGACCGTGTGTTATGCTCCTTACGCAGGGTGGTGAGCTGTGGGCTGTGGGAGTCTCTAGAGTCTATGTTAACGCAGTAGTTCCCTTTCGGAGAGTGCTAGCCATTAGCAGGCCTCTCACCCAGCCAACACAGGGGATTATGGGAATAAAGGAATGAGACTGCGTGACCTTGGCCTCACACAGCCACTCCAGCATCAGCGCATCGCAAAGGGGTTACGCGTTTATCTGCAGCTGAGTGTGTGTGTGTGTGTGTGTGTGTGTTGTGTGCGTGTGTCTGTGTCTGTGTGTGTTTATGTTGGGAATGCACGTGCTGTTCTCTGAGCTGTAAGGAAAAAAAACTGACAGAGAGGGATTCACACATAAACACTTCCTTCAAGGGCAACCCTTAAAGCCTGGACCACCTATTCTCTGAGACCTGTGTGCTCTCTTTGGCATCAAGTCAAACAGTAGAACAACTGAGATCTGAAAATAATAAAAAAGCTCAGCTCACTGCACGCTGAGACGCTGACATTCTCCCCGGGATGAGCTGAAATTTCAAGGGAGACAACAGGGAATGGGGAATTGCACCTCGGAGCACTCAGCAGGACGTCGTTTTCTATCTTTTGGTCTGTCTCTATCAACCTATCAATTAACATCATAACCGTCCCATGAAAGTTGACAGCCCTGCAGGAGCGTCATAGCAAGCCTTCAAAGTCTTACTGTAGTGTAAGGCTGAGAAAACACTCCAAGCCTCTTTTTTTCCTATCTTCGTATCTTACCTGGATAATGTGGCCTAGCAGCAGATGATTTCTGTCGCAATTGATCCACTGCACTGAGTCTTATGCTCTGTTGCCAACAACTCTATTGAAGACAAGTGCCATACATCCATCACCCACTGAGATGAACTGCTGGTGAGTACATTTACAAACCATTTGCTTCTTTCACTTTGCTGCTGCCCCCCCCCCCTCTCCTCCACTGCTATTCAGTCTCTATCTCTCTGTCAGTCTTACTCTTTATCTTCTGTAGCCCATTCAACACTAACACATGCACACTTTGACTGTGTGCCCAAACATGTACACAGATATGTAAATATCACGTTGTCCGGTGCAGATGGTGGTTGCACTGATAACCAGTAGAGGGAAACAAAGCGCTGCTGTTGTCCCCGGTGCAGCTGCTGTCATGGTGGCCCTCATCTGCTGTTGTCACGCATGCAACAAGCGTAAGTCTCTTATCATCATCCACCCACAGAGGTATGTTTTGGGAGCTTGTTAATAATTTAAAGAAAAATGACCTACAACTAACACAAAATGGATTTGAATTTAAAATATTGTTTTGCCTCCACCCCCACCAAATATATATGATACAGAAAATCATGCTCAACACAAAGACAAAAGGTGTTGAAAAATCTTGACAATATTACATTCAATGAAGGTGTATTATAGGCCTAGCAGTCTCAAACTACAGATTATGTGGAGGGGGGCTGCACTCCACATCACTCACTCCTGCCCACTAAGCAGTATAGAAGTACAGGTGATCATTCTCCAGTCCAAAAGCTTATTCTGCAATGCATTTAAAATGAATCACACCAGAATGTGTGAGATGGAGAGACCCATTCATTATAGTTATCTGCACAATACTTGAAAAAAGATTTTTTTCTTTCACCCTTATCATTTTCCTTCACTATTTCTTTTTTTCTTATTCACCGCCGAACATACTTTGCAAGTTAAGTGAAATGAAACATTGTGTGTTGAAGAGTCTTGACCTGTGACCTTGTGATTTGGGCAGCAATAGAAGAAGCAGAAGCTTGCTTAATGTTCCCCCTGGTCCCCGACTTCATTTAAATACCGCACATCATCGGAATACATTATTCATACAATCAACTTGCTAATCATCTTTTATGGAACATCATCTAGGGAATGGCTGTTCTTACTTTGCTCATTTCGATGCCTTGCTTTCATTCACTTCCAGCTGAGCAGAGGGTGACAATAATAACAATTAGGGTAGATGCACGGAAAGTAATAGGTGGTGCGAGCATCAAGGGAGAGAACAAAATAAACAGCATTATAATAGAATTCAGCGCGGAACAACAACATCCACAGCCTCAAAAATACCACAGGGTTAATGGTGTTCCCTTTATTGTGTCCACCCTGCGTGTCTGACATCTTTATCCATTTGATGCTCATCCTATCTGGCTCAAAAGTGAGGGGCAGAATGTAAAATACCATCTAGACCCAAATTTCAGAGAAAGTCAGAGTACTTTGCACCTAAAAACCCAGGCAGAGTAGTGAAGAGTTTCAGGAGGTGGACTAATACGTTACGACAGGTGCCAATGTCCATCATATCACCGTGTTGATATGCATGCTGCTGCTATAAGCCAACATGTCAGGCACAGGCTTCCTAGCAGCCCCTCTACAGCTGACCAATCACTCAGTGTTGACTGCTTTTTCAGCAGAATAGACAGCATGGCTCGGTTACAAAGGAAGACAGTAGACTGTTAAATTTTGGAACAGCTTTCTGATAATGGCAACATCAAAGTTGCATTCAGTGTCATAAGATTCAAGACAGCTTTGCAATGATCAAGGTGGATCTGGTTGGACTATGTTAACGGCAGAATCTACACAAACACTCACGTCATAGAGTCTTTACAAGCTGACAAGACGTAGCTCAAAGATCCTGATGAAACCTTGAAACAAAAGCAGCTTGGCAAAGTGAGAGAAGTCAAACATGCTGCATTACTGACAAACTCTTTCTCAGTCGTGATCGTCTGTTATCAGTTCTTCCTGAATTGTTATTTCTTCATTCTGTTTGTTTCTCTGTGGTTGGTGCCAGAAGGTGGAATACTCATTAAATCTCATTGATGGGGGGAAAATGCAAGGTTCATGCTATTTTGCATTTCATACTTGTTTGATGTTTTCATTTCTAGTGGCTCACTCTGTTTTTTTCTTTCTTTCACTTTCTGATTTCCTTATTCCTTATATTTTTTTTCAGCAGGCAAAAGATTCATATGAAGGCTTAAAACAGGCTCTGTGCGGGACAGATAGCAGAAGGAATTAACAGCCATTTCACGCTAGCACCTCGGTCGCCGAGCAGGGCACTGGGAGAGGGAAGCGGTTTGGGTGCAGCCGGGGCACTGACGGCCCCCGAGACACTCTGTAATTGTACTGCTCTGAAGAGCAGGTAGGTGTGCAAATTACCAAATGTGCCGTGTAAGCCCATTTCAGCCAGCTCAATCACTGTCAAGCATTTCCAAGTTTTGAGCAATTTCATTTTTGGTTCATTTCTGGATTTCTCAGTGTCGTGAATAGAGCAGGATTTTTCTCTCTGTAAAGGCTTAAACAGAGATGATATGTATGATGTGTCCTGTTTCTCTCAAAAGTGCATTATTAGTTTTTGATATACCATTTAAACCACTTCATCAATTACATCAATTAAGTTTGCATAATCAGAAGAATTTTCTATGTTATCACACTTACATGATGGCTTACCAAAAAAGCTTTTTATATTAAAACTGGATTTACTGCACGCAAGAGCCTGTATTTATACTCACTTAATTACATATGACTGATGTAAGATTATGACCTTTTGTGAGTCTACTCAGAAAAAGATTTCCTTATCTGTCGATCAGCATTATATTTCTCCTCACATTTCACACCATCTTGTATTCCACTTCACCACTCTGCCCAACTTTTTACTGGACAGAAAATCCTTCCCCTTGATGTATTGCCTTTATATAAGAAAGTGTCAAACCTGCAGGAATGTGAAGGATTGCAGGGCGACCTGAGGGCGCCTCGGGGTGGGCAAAAAATACCAGCTGATGTCACCAGGGCTTCTGCTAACAGAGCTGCAGCCTCTGTAGGCGGCATGGGGTTCGGGACCAGAGAGGGAACAAAGGAAACACTGACCCCTGGGTGTGTGACAATAAGTTGGCACTACAAAACAGGGGAGACTTTACACAGAGTAGGCCTGGCACGGTGCACTGTGATTTCAATCTGGCCTTTCCAAGCATTCGCTGTCACCCACAGGCCACTCGTGGGCAGGTGCCAGGACTTCCAGGGCATAGGTCCTGTGAGCTGTCAGGTGTGGAGAGTAATGCTGACTGAGCAGAGGTTGGCGGTGAATAGTCCACACCACTGACCCAAAGCACTGGAACATTAAAAACGTCCTTACACAAGGTAAGCTCATTGAGAATCCTGTATTAAGCACTCTCAGTACAACACCTGTATACTACTTGGTAACAGCTACATCCAAATGTATCGCACAGTATGACCTCAATTAAAGAAATTTATTTTGCATTTTGGTTTGCATTTTATGTGCCTATTATGGTCACAAGTCAAAGTTCTAGTTAGTCATAGTTATATGGCATTTTAAGATAGAAGTCTGACACTTTGGAAAATACTCTTATTCATTTTCTGGTGAAGAGTAATACCATCCATATGTCGGTAATGTAAATATGGAGCTCCAGCTAGCAGTCAGATATCTAAGCATAGCATAAAGACTGGAACAGTTAGCCTAAGTCTCTCTGAAGGCAGCAAAATGCTATTAACAGCATATCTAAATATCATTGATTAAAATACAGTATTATTTCTCACTGGTTTAATCCATACCAAAACTGAAGAATGACTAAATGGATCGCGACCCTTGCAAGGATAAGGATGAGCTATGAGTCTGGCTATATTTTGTCTGGAACCACTTTCCACACAGCCGGTAGACATTTCTGGAAGTTTTATATTTCACAGGCTTTACCCTATACTGGACCCTATGGGCAATATTCTCATCCAATCACAAGCATTCAGCCACCGAAATTCTCATAAAGGTTGCCAGCCAATCAGGACGTGCCCACCCAAATACCTGCCGTGTCCACATATAAGGCAGCAATATGACCCTAACAGCCACTCTGTTCTCTCGAGCAATAAAGATTTGCCCACCAATCTTTAGCTAGCCAGGATCGGTGTAGTGGGTTGATGTTATGTCATCACAGAGTGTTCATTCATCAGGCTCCACTCACTGTGTGAAAAAGACCAAAGGTCACACCATTGTAACCCTAGCTCTGTTATTACAGACAGAGGCCAAGGAGCCCTCTCTCGCCTAAGTCCAACACGTTTTCACTCCAAACTCGTCACATGGCGCCACTGTCAGGACCTTCTGCGTCAACCTATGACATTTTAGGTATCCTTGTGCGACAGCTGTTTACGCTCCGGGATGCTGCTACGGTGATGTCAACAAATGCATGTGGTGGGATAAAGCGGCACGCTCCCTAAGTTCACACAACAGTGCAGACTGTCACGATGGGCAGGATTAGGCAGCAAAGTCACGCATGGTTAGGTCTAGGCAAAAAAGGAACATGGTAAAGTGTAAAAACAAAAGAAAAGCACACTCTTACATCCACCCACCCACCTTATGACACCCCCGCTGTCCGCCAGCGCACAATAACGACGCCACCAGTTCTACCTGACCATGTTATCATCTGACGTGTCTGTGTACTTGCATGTGGACACGGAAGGTGGTTTTTGGCATCACACTCCTATGCCGAAAGCACTGACAGAGCGCTGCTATTTGACGAGTTCAGAATTAGAGCGGGTTGGGCTGACACCTTATATGTGGGCTGCATGTATTTAGGCAGGCATATCCTGATTGGTTGACATTGTTATCAATTTTTAGCAGATAAATGGGCTCGTGGTTGAAGGAGGGTATTATCCATAGAGTCCAGTGGAGGGCTCCACTTTTCCTAATAGAATTAGTGTTACATCATCTTGCTTCCAGACAAGAAATAATTGTGCACATACCCCCCCGAAAAACAACAAACCCTACAGATAAAGAGAGAGTATTGATGTTGTCTTTTAAACCTCCACTGCAAAGTAAACAGCACGTTCCCCAAAATTTTAAAGTTTTGCTTTAATGCTTAGTGCTTTGATCTAATGTTACATGGAAGATGTTGAAATCAGGTATTAATACCAAGAGGTTTGAACATTAGAGCAAAAAATTTAGGTTCCTTTTTATGATTTGTTGTTTCATAAATCCTGTATAGTAACTACTGTGAATTTCAGCTTATTTAAAATGATTTAGGATGATGTATGTTAAAATGTGGCATGTTGAAATAGAGTCAGATGTGTTTTCTACGGTGCCTCAAATTGAAGATCATAGCTTATAGAGGATTTTAATACATTCAAAAGCTTACAGTATGTATTAGCTTGCATGACTTGGTTCAGTGTTACACAACAGCATTCAGGCAACTTTGATCTTGTGTATAAATGGAGGAATACACCATGACCCAGCGTCTGCTTATTATGAGAATTAGTGCTGACACTGTCAGCCCATGCAGCCAACAGATTCAATACAGACACAGCGATAATGAGCCTGATGATTTTTACTTGCACATTTGTCACCTTCAAGATCTTTAGTCATGTGAGTTTTTCGCTGCCAATCCATCACAATGTCTTGAGGTAAAACCCTGTATGAGTATTAGTGATGATTACTTTTTTAATTTGTAAAAATGACTTTATTTTGGTTTAACCACAGAGAAATTAAATCTGTCCGGTAAAGTGTGCAGATGTGTTCAATAATTTATTCATTTTTTCAGGAAGGAGCATGAATGGCATTTGCAATTCACAATAATATTCACTGAATGAAACAGGTACAGTCTGACCAACTCACTGATGTAATTCATTATGAATCAACTAAATTCCATCCAAAATTCATACCCACATGTTTCAGGTTATTGACTATTATTACATGATTATACAGGTCAGTAGTTTAAAGTCAGGCAAGTTTAAAACAAAAGCAAACACAGAACCATCTTGAATCACATCTGCCACCTCCACATGATTAGCTGCAGTAAAGGGGCATGCAATAAGACATAAGGCTGATGTCTTAATACTAAGTCCCTGCTGTGTAGGGTATGGACTCAACCCAGGTTTGGTAAGAAATTTTGTTTTGCTTTTTCCAAATTCAGAGACATCAAAGTGCTTTTCAGAAAGGATTCTGGCCCTGACATGTAGTAGGTTTTTTAGTCACTAAGGTAGTCATCAAACTATGCCAGTTTGTTTATTTTATAATTTGACACCTCTTCTTGAATTTTTGGTTTTCAAGTTCCTTTGTAATGTACCATAAGGAGATGACAAGATATTTGCCAATAATCTCAGGAATTTGGATTGATGAAGTCTTACTATTAAGTTATTTTACTTACATCCTTCAGGGGATACAGTGAAAGAGCTTTGTAATGATACAACAGATATAAATGGGAGACAATCCTCAAAGATGCCCAGCTGTACATTTTGCCCACATACATAATTATCATAAAAGCAAATTAATGTTATTTAAGGGAACATAATTTGCCATTGCCAATAATGATTTTTTTCCCCCAATAGTTTTTTCTCTTTCTAGATTTTCTACTCTTTGGGTCTGGATAGTCCTCATTTTCTTCGTCCCACTTTCCATCTATAAACCTGTCACAGTGAGACATTACAATAGAAATCTGGTGTCAAGTCATGTTGCTATGATGGCTGAACAAACGCCTCGGCGATAACAACACACGATAGGGACCAAAACTAGACAAGAAGAAAAAAAAACACCACTTACTCCAGCGCCCACATTCCGCCACATTCTGTGGCTTGGAGTGTCACTCAAGTGACGCTCTGTTTGAAGCATCGCGGTGGCCACCAGCATCTATGGCAACAAACGCACCTCAACTGTAAAATTGGGCGGGCATGTTGACCCACGAGCTTCCGCTTCGGCCGCGGCTCCTCAGTATTCAGCCACCCAACCAGATCAGAAGCAACACCGTCTCCTCCACTCATCCCACTGTGGAGAGCCTCTCTGCCCATTTCACTCAAGTGCTCACGGTCCGCAGCGCAGCGATAAGACAACCTGTTGACGTGTGGCACCTAACTCCATGTGTCATGGTCTACAGTGTTTTTCATTCTGTGCTTGTCACTGTAGTGGGTGGCCGGTTGCCACACTTGATTGGTTCTCTGAGTGGACAGAGATGCTTCTGCAGTGTTTGTCGAAAAGAAAATGGAAAAGGAAAACTCTGTGAGATTCACCAACAGCAATCCATATAAGGGAGTGACTTCAGCGTATAGGCTGCTCTAGTTCTACTTTAACTCATCACCCAAGCACAAAAGTGATGAATGTGGACTTGTGGGCCACTGTAGGCACACTATTGGGCACAGGGAGTAAAGATGAATAGTCGGTTGTACTTTCAGCTGAGTCATCTGTGAAATCCTGGCTTCATATTTTGCTATTTAAAAACTCCTACCGCTCTTGCAACTCACATCTCACATCACCATTTTTTTCTGCCGGCATTATTTGCTATGGGAATACATTGAAGCCACTACTAATGAAAACACAAACACAGGACAGCAGGCATTTAGGACTTCATCCCTCATCCATGGTGGGAGCCGAATCAACTGGGCTCTTATCTAAATGTTGACATTTGAACCTGAGAGTAATATCTCCAGGAATTATGGTTGTAAGCCGTCCTTAATGGTCGAGCCGATGGATCGAAATCAGCAGTCATCCCGTAGCGGCAGCCTTGCTCCCCCGAGAAACAGTGAGAAGTGGAGGGGCTTGATGAATAATATATCCAAAAGGGAAGGCGATATGACAGCAGGAAATTAAACACACTAATACTGGGAACGGAGGACAGGACAATCAGGACTTAATTAAAGACTTTGAGGAGTAGAGGGCATGATTTAAGGCCAGAGATATACTACTTTCCTGCTGACATCAACTATGAGCTAAGGATTATGGGGGCACGACAACTCGGTGTGTTTCGGGAGACCTTGTGCCCTTTTATGACTCTTGTAATGAGTTGCTATTTCTGCTGTGGGATAATTACCACCCTCCACATGTTAACATGATGTAAGTGTCTGGAGAAGAGTCTGCTTTCTAATAATACATGTGTTGGCAATGAGGTTTATTTCACCTCACACAAACCTGTGTTGTTAAAACACTGGCCCTCTTAATAGGAGCTAAACAGAAAGACATTCAGGGGGGTTTTATAGGCAAAGCCACCACTGTTTAATTATGTGCAAGTAAGTGCCAGCATCTTTCATAGTAGCACATCCCTCCTGTTGTACAGTTGCTATTTAATAGAGATGCACTACACATGACAGATGTTGGGGTGAGCCGGACAATCACTCAGAGAAACTACAGGTACAATCTATTACACAAGAAAAATGAAAGAAAAGGGAAATAAAAACTCTACTACTCTTCCTCTTTTTTTTTGCTGCATCGTACATCTCTCTGGAGGGGGCGCCATGAAAAGGTAGCACAGGCTGCAACTCATCTTTGGGGACATGTTCATTTTTATTTATACTAACTAAATCATTCTACTCAAGAATAATTTTATTGGCAACTGTTGCCATGGTGTGTCTGGAGCCTGAATAAAATCATCAGTTGACCTCATTTAATGAAGCTGATACTGGCAGGCATGTGCAACCTTTTTGCACATGGCCACAGATGCTGGGCGAAATCATCAAAGCTCAGAGATGATTTCTAATAATATTTACCCCTGATTGGAAAATGAACTGCTTTCATGTATTACACAGAGCTACATTAATAATAAATAGTAGTAGTAGTATTAGGAAAAAATAAAAGAATATGTTGGATGAAATACTGAATTCTATCCTGCTGTTGGATCCTGCTGTGATGCTTTTGGGCATACAATTATGATTTTTTTTTTTTACATTTCATGTTTCAGTTTGTCATCTGCCTGTCAGGGTTTACAATTTAAATTTTGTGGAACTGCAACAGCAGAGCCACGGTCTTTGAGAGGCTTTTATTTAAGGAAGAAATCAGTGATTGTTAATACCGACTCAGGTTTTGTTCAAATCTTAATTTTTCAAAAGGGGAAAGACAGTTGCTGTGGCACTCATTCAGGATAATTCAATAAGTCCTCATAAACAATTGAAGATATTTTTTATCAAAGCAGACATAATGACATTTTGAGGTGGAATTAAGCAGCTAGAAACAATCAACAAATGAAATGAGAGCTGATGCCTATCTTTCTCATTGAACTCTCCTCCAGTTCCACATATCTTTCACCCAACTGGTTCCCTTTCTCTCTCCACCTCCGCTCCTTACCTTCATTTCCCCCCTCCTGTAGATAGTGGATGTAAGGTTGATAAATGGAGCTAATTGTTTTATGGCATGGCTGGCCTGATGCTGGCAGCGCAATCAGGCTGAATGAGGAGGCCTTGGGGAGGCCATTACCCTTCCCATTGTTATAAAGGACAGGAGGACGAGGCTGGGCCAGTGCACTCTGGAGGGACTGGGTCATAGACAGAGACCCTCTAGCACTGTGCACTGTTGTAGCCTCTGATACACATAGATGTACATCACCTCTGGAATTAAATAAAGGTTTGTGCAGTTCAAAGTGTCCTGGTGCCATTTCTGTAATGACTTTCACAACACTACTTTCTCTTATACAACACTAGAATTAAGTAGAATTTAATGCACCGCGTGTTATCACAAATCTGTAAATAAGAATCTCTCTCTCTTACTTGCGTTAAGTTAGAAATTAAAAGCTGCCATAATCAATATTTTTATTTTAACAATGGATCAAATGTCCGTCTGTGATGTGAAAGCGCTCCCTTAACCCAACTGTCTTGTGTTGCGTTCAGATGCCTTTCACAAGCTATTTGACCCTTTGACCCCTTGACCTTCACAAGGTTTTAGCACTCTAGGTTTTGGATTTGGGAGAGATTTGATCATTGATCACTATTTTGAACTGTCTTAGTGTATAAGAATAGCATGCATGATTTTGGAGAATGGGTATAGCTCCCCTTTAACCGTAGTTTATTCTCCACTATCATATTTTCTGAACCTTAATCATACAAAAGTTGCATGTGTAGATATTGTGGGGGAAATCAAATGTTAGCATTGCTAAGAAAAAACAAAAAAAAACCAACCAAACAAAAAACATAACTTTGAAAATGGGAAAAAATGCAATCTTTTTGTCTAGTAATACAGATGTTATTTTGGCAATTCTATAGTTTCATACAGCAAACTACATGTGAATACACATATGTATGCACTTTCTAAGTTCTCTGGTCATTACTGTAATGAAAGGAGCTCAATTAGAATCATTACTTGAAAGAATCTGAAGACATGCTGTCTCAGCATGAACGCAAAAATATGTGACTTAGAACGCACAGTGGCTAGTTACTAATCTCTGTCGACAAAGTACATGAATTATATCTGCCTTCAGTTTTACAGGTTCTTACTGCAATCACCAGATAAACCAGAATTTTCATTTAGTCTTATGTGGTTATCTCATTTTTATGATTTTGAGGTTCAGATCATCATTCTTCTACACTTTGCCATACTACAAGATAACACTGCGGTAGATAAGGCACCAACTTCTCAAGTAATAACCATGAAGCACTTTGGGCAATCAAAATGACTGCTATCTGCTGCCATTTTAATAATGACAGCAAGTACAAAGGGTATTGCAATCACAGCCATTATGTCCCTGATGTGCAGAAGGCTTTGCAGAATTACTTTTTTTTAACACATTTCTATCAAGGGTAAAGTCGGCAGAGCAAAAGTTGTTTAACACTGCAGGCATCTGAAGTAGCAGGAGGCGCATTATACTCACAGCCACCTGAGCTCCCATCCACTATTTTTATTCAGATTTTGAATTTGAGCCAAAAAGAAATCTGAAGGTAAACATCAGGTTCATAAAAAGTTCATATTCTTAACTGAGATAGAAAAGTTGGCATAGTGATAAAGAGAAAATGTGCTGAAGTGAGACTGAAATAGATTTTTTTCTTAAATAAATGAGGCCATGGTTGGATTTCTTGTAGTGTAGACACACACACACACACACACACACACACACACACACACACACACAGAGAAGCATTCACTCACCTGTTACACACCTCCTCACCACTGCCACTGCTTACTCACTGACTCATATAGCATCAATGATGCCTTTCATTGCACACATTCTTAATGTGGTACAATTTTCAAAGATGAGTCACTGGTGCTTATTTGATCACTTATTCCTAGATGACTTTGTTGGACCCTCTGATGGAAACACATGTTAATCGACATTGTCCCTTGTCAAGCTTTTGGAAATTCCAATAACTTGTGTGCAACAACAGAAATATACCTGCTCTGCCCTCTTGTACTGTCAACACTGATTGCACAAATGCCAACCGCCTGGGCTCCGAAAGCTCTGCCTGAACCACTGCAAAGTCCAGCTCCTCTGCCAAAACAATGCTAGCTGAATTGGAAAACACTGCTCTTTCAGTTATAGCTAATCTGAACTGGGGTCGTGTGTGGCATTACCTGGACAGCAAAGGACGTGACCCAGGCTTTGACCCAGGCTAAGACAATGCGGTTTTCTGGGTGAGAGAACACTTGTGCTTCCTGCAAACATATTTACTCCCCAGTCTGGTGTCAGAGAAAAAAATGTGCTGGCCCTGGATTGAACTGTTTGCTTCAACCAATGTCTGCTCAAGTGGCAGTGCTTGCCATTTCATGAGAAGACAGGACACAATATGCAGAGGTTTTGGGAATGCACAATGGGAAAAGGCCAGCGAGGCAGTGACCAATGTGGACAAAGCCGAACTCGAAGAATAGGAGCCAGGATGCCTTTATTGGCTATGACACTTGCCACACACTTGTGCCCAGACCCTGAACAGAAGTCCTCTCCTGCTTGCAAAGATCTGGACAGGAAAAGCCACAGGTAATTACCTATCCATTCAGGCAGAAAACAGAGCTAGGTGATCAGGCCTGTGTTACTGTCAAAATAGCCAGGAGGGCAGACAAAAATAGGAGAAATTACACGAATCTGAAACCACACTGACTGACTTAGAGCTCTTTGACTCAGATCTGTTAGTGACTTGAGGATTAATGTAATTCTGAAAACAATGTAAACAAATACATTTACTTTAGCAGGCAGCAAAATGACCTCAAATAACTAAAATTAACAGTAAACTGGATTCTGTGTCCCCATCTGGCTCAAATTCCACTGTTTTTTTTTTGTCTCTAATCTTGTTTTTTAAAGGTTGCACTAACAATGTATCACCTCGCTGCTTGAAACAATGCACTCTTATAGCACAAGATACCACTTAACAGGGTTTTACAATAATTTAAGATATTGCTCATAGTGGCTGTTTCAACACAACAGAGTTCCTAGGACACTTATTCTGCAAGTTGTCTTGGTTTTGACTCCTGTTCCAGGTTGATTTTGTCAAATCCAAGTACTCATGTAAATCAGGAAGAAACTTTAACAAGGTTTATTCTAGAATACAAAAAACTAAATACAGCAGGTAAAGTCCCTCCAAATCACACTGTGTCTGGCCCACTGATGTCTTATTCCTAATCTCACTTATCACCTGGTTTAAAACAGTACAACACTACACGGTCAAAACACATGACAACCCACATCTACACAGACTTTTCATTGTCTGCAAACACGTCATCACATTTTTCCATAGTCATGCACACCAAACACAGTCCACCACCACACACCATCTAAAATACACAGAAACTGCTGCAAAAACATGAACAATATCAGAACCTATGCAACATGTCACACTAAAACAAACGCTCACACCAAGCACAAACGTGATTCAGTGGCTTTTACATTGCTCCTTACATTGCTCCTGAAATAAGTCAAAAAATGTTATCATGCAATGTGTAGTCAATAATTTTAAAGGGGCTCTAGGCAAAATTCAGAGTGTTTGAGTTGCCTGGAGGGTGAGGTACTCAAGATGGATGTGGCTGAGCTGGTGGCAAGCCATTTAACAGTGCAAATCAAAAATAACGGCACTGACAGATATAACGGTGTTAACCTGAGAGAACTGCAGGGTGGTCGCTACACTCAAGCGTCAACGTCATCCTGATGTCAGCAGTAACAGCTATATAAGAGCAGCACAGACTGGCAGTGATAAGTTAGCCAGTGGGATACACAAATAACAAATGTTCATGTGCCTCTGGATCGGCTGACCCAACACGTTATCCCAAGTCATCACATATTGCTGCTTTGAAGTGGCCTTCCCAATCTACATATGATTCCCTAGGTATCGTTCTGCATAGTGGAACATGCTGGCACGGATGGTTAGGATTAGGGAAAAAGTGCACGGATGGTTAGGATTAGGGGAAGGGGGCACATGGTAATGTGCAGGAAAAAAGACACTCCATTATATCTCTACAAAACAAATGGTAGTTTGCTGCTGCATTATAGCTTTGAATGTTGCACATAATGTCTTGAAGTACAACACCATCCCAAACATCTGTAAAATAATGACCACTAACATATATGTTTACAGTGCTCACAGAGGGATTTTTGTTTTAAAAATATATATTTTTTAACTGAATTGTGTTCTGCTGTCCCATTTGGCCTCTTGCTTATTACATATCAAACACTGTTTCTTGCCATTTACCCATGAATCCAGAGTGCCTGACATGATTAGCTGTTTCATTTAACTGATTCTTGTTTGTTACACTTTGTTCCTGTAGAGGAAAACTAATTTTCTCCTTCCCCAGTTGTGTTCATGTTCTTGTGTACTTACAGTTGCTGCAGAACAATGATTTTGGATTTTACCATGGTAATCTCTCTCCTAAGAGACATCTGAACAAGAACATTTTTAGCCCCATTTTGGCATCGGGTTTTAGCATTCGGTTCCAGCAGAAATGTGTTTCAGTGTCCTTCCAGCTTGGTCATTAATGTTTGTGTAAGGCTCAGTAGTGCCCCTGTAAACCCAACACATGAATTGCTGCTGCTGCCAAGAGAAACACAAGTAGACCACCTTTCCTAGCGCATGCACTGACACTGAGTTCTGCCCAGCTGTCGCAGCCTATCCAAATCAAGGCCACGCTTTCCCTCAACGCAGTTTTCTCCAATCACTGGAGCCGATTACAGACATAGCTCATCAGTTTCACAATGGCACAGGATATGAAGGGAGTTAGTTTGTCAGAGGGCAATCAGTGCCAAATGGAGCCTCTTCACGCTTTGGTTCATCCTTGCCCATTAGTTAACCATGATTGTCTCCTTCCCCTAACAAGTCCCCAGCACACTGAAAACTTGCTATGCAAAAAAAAAAAAGAAAAGAAAAAAATAGTAACGGATGTGTCATATGCATGTCAAATACAAAAATATGTGATGGTTCAAGCATGGATCGTGATGAGGCTTTTTTAGTGTTTGCTTTTTTGTCTTAACTTAATGTCCCTTTTTCAGTTTGGTCATCTGCAGAGTTGGAATTAAGCATTAGAACAGGAAAGCACAACACTACCAGATGGTGGACACAGTAGTAATACACATAAATGTAATCGCCACAATACAATGAGTTCCGAACCATGGCGGCGTAGTAAAAATGATCTCAGTTTGAGTTTAACATATGAAAAAATTCATTTCAACAGTTTTTCCTTCGTCAGACAAGTCAGTTACAGTTGTCAAGCTAAGTACAACTGAGTGTGAATTTCCCCTGAAAATGTCTGTATTATGTTAGTGGGTGGAGGTAATTATCGATGGTTCCTCTCCCTGTAGACTGATAAGGTGGCCGAGCTGACAGATGGATTGCTGTGCTCTGCATATCTGGGCAAGGAAACATTGATCTCTGGGATTAATGCTGGCCCCAGAGGAGTTGATGGCAGTCAAATTCTGTTTCTGTAATTATACATTTACATAGGGCTACTATCTGGAAAGGTGCTGACAGGCCCACTTTAATGCTGCACAGCTACTCAAGTGGGAAAAGAATACATTTTTTTTACCCCTCACTTTTTATAATATTACTTTGCAAGATTAAAATGACCAGTTCATTCTTCACTAATGCAATGATTTAAGATATTTCTAAAAGATTTACGGAATCTCTTTGTATGCGATCGCATCAAATTTATGATCCCAGGTGAAAACTTAACACCACTCTGGCAGCTAAGAGGCAACATCCAATCGCTATTTTGTAGTCGAAATGGTTTGCTGATATATTGATAAGCTCACTTTGAAATTCATGGTACTGCTATTTAGGCGGACCTACCTGAATTAGTACATACATTTGTAACACTCACCATCATTTTCCACCCACAGCGTGGAGGATTTAAGGCACATGACTGCTTAGCCACTGCAACAGCAAGCACTAACATCAAAGAGATGGTTTCTAGCAAGCCAAATATTATAATGCTGGGTTTGTCTGGAGTGAATGCAGAGATCAGTGGAGGAGAGTTTGTAATCAGTGCAGAGCAGGTGGAAAATGAAGCTGTGGGTACTCTGTGCCTTCAGATCCTAACATGTGCATAAAGAATAATTTTGATCATTTGCGGTGGAGATTCTGGACTCTGGGGGGCCTCAGGCAAAGAAGCAAACCGAGGCCCCATTTTATTGCATTGGTTACACCTATAATTACATGTATAACAGTTACAGGTAGCTAGCTGATTGTCAGCTGTCAAATGGTCGTTAGAAAGAGTCCCACTTTAAGGGCATTTGGGGCAGCAATGTTGCAGTGTAAGATGCTTTTATGGCATGTTGAAGGGGTTCACAGCTATGATTGCAAAATATATCAGTGGCCATTAGGAAGCCTTTTTACCAAGTTTTTGGTGGCCCCAAACAATTGCATGGTTTGCCTCCTCAGACAGTGCACCTCTGATTACTTGAAAACTGGTCTGAGTTTCTGGAATTACAACAATTCAGCCCGTTCTCATTTTGATCTCTTCCAAGTACATCTGCTCTGTTAGCACTTTCGGCATACAAGCGTGACGCCAAAAACCAACTTGTGCGTCCACCCGGAATGCGGCTGGACAGCGTGAGATAAAAATGCGCTCAGACAGAACCCTGTTATTATACACGGATAGACGGCTGGATGGCGCCAGGCACGTCCACATGCAACATGCATGAGCTTGCCTAAACCTAAATATCTGTGACTTTGTTGCCTAATCTTAACCACCGCGATGGTCCGCCTTGGTTGCCAGGTGGTGTTATATAAACATAAGGACCATGAAGCGTCATCCCACTATGTGCATTTGTTGACATTGTGGTAACGGCATACCAGAGCGTAAACAGCTGACGCAGAGGGATACCTAAAATGTCATTAGTACGCATGGAAGGTCAATGACAGACCAGCAACGTGTGATGAGTTGGGATGAGAACGTGTTGAACAATGTGCTGACTGACCTCTTCAGGAAAAAAGCGACAAATACACTTTAGTTGACTGATTTTACAAATATGCCTCAAGTGTTTCCCCTTTGGGATATTTGTATTCATGAATTGTAATAAGCCATGAACAAACTACAGCAGATATTTCTTGTGTTCTTTAGTATGTGTGATGATTCATTGAGCGTGAATGTGCCACAGATTCCTAACTCAATTAAGATGAGGAGAGTTTGGCGCAGTATGAATACAGCAGAACTCTTGATCAGGGTTACCAGTTGAATAATTGATGTTGCTGTTTGCTTCTATTAATTGGCAGAGGGGCAGCTGAACCCGGTTTCTGTGAAGGACAACGATGCAGTGGCTTAAGATAAGCCTTCTCAGTAATTACTATTGACATTAGTTTAAAGGTAAACCACGGAAGAGTTCCTGTGGGGTATCGGTTATACAACAGACGAAGAGAAAAAGATCATTTCAGCTAAACAACAAGAACAAGAGTCACAGTAAAGAGATATACAGAAAACACATCATTTTTTGTTCTATGTACCAACTCCTTCTGGACTTGACACAAATATAAATTGATAAATGGAAAAATCAGAAGTGAAAACATAATTACACACACAGCATTAATGAAGCACAGGCATACTGTACAATGCTCATTTATTTCTAAGAATAAATGGTGTATCAAAATATTTGATAATGATACATAAACAATAATTTCATTGATTTAGACCATAAACCTTTCAGATATTCCTAGTTCCAAGTTTTTATCACATCCACCACAATGCATGGGGGAATTGTTGATTATTTGCACAAATAAGCCCAAAAAAGAAAAAAAAAAAATCTACAAAGGTCAAAGATCAGAGAAACAGCCATTACCATATTCACCATATTAAGAATGTTAGCATGCTAACATTTAATAATTAGTACTAAGAATAAACTACAGATGCTATTGTAATTAATTTAGTATTGGATCAGAAATCAATACATTAGACAAAGAAGAACCTTGACCTAAGGATGGCCCAAGAGGAAACAAATGAGTGAGTCACCATTAATCCTCTTGCAACCATAAATATCTAAATATGTAACATTTTACATTACTTTGTTTTGTCAGTTACTGAAAATAGTTTGGCAAAACTTTGCTCCCCCTGATTGCTTAATTGGCATGCATTTGTGCTGTGCATTAAGTTATTGCCAACGTGTCCTCACTCCAAACTCGTCACATGGTACTACTCTGTCAGGACCTTCCGCTTCTGCCTATGATGTTTCAGGTATCCTTCTGCATCGACTGTTTATAATCTGAAATGCCGTTATGGTGGGATGACGTAGCCCGTTACTGTGACACAACATGCACAAAGCAGCATGGTCCTAATGTTTACACAACAGTGCAGACTGTCACATTGGTTAGGATTAGGCAACAAAGTCATCGACGGTTAAGTTTAGGCAAAAGAGGCACATGGTAAGGTGTAAAATAAACACTCGCACACGTGCACCCATACAGGAAGTGAACTGTGGATCCCCCATAAGCCCACTCGCGCTACTCATACTATGTTGTTACCTGACGCTGTCCTTCGTCAGGTAATAACACTGCGTTCTCCAGTGAGGCTGCTGAAGTATTTATTGTCACTTTGTTTACACAGCATTAGGTATTACAGGAAATGCTGGGAAACCTTGGAGGGTGTACCGTGACTGTGTGACGCTACTAAACTAAACTACTGCTATAACAACGGAGGCCACAAATAGAGTTAGCCTTACTATGAGCAATATTGCAATACCTCTTTCCTATAGACTCCTAGCCAGAAGAGCTTAAGGCACTCCACCCAAGGATGTTATCGATTTTATCTACAGCGCAAACACAGAAACTAGAATTCCTAAATAAAGAATATTAACAAATTATTCCTGACAAACGTTTGTGTACAGTGCACGGCCCTGAACATGTGTCAATTTATGTCATTAACTTTTTGCACCATGATCGTCATGCAATTCTGTAATGTTTACTTGTTTTTAGTTTTGGCTGAAGCCCTGAATGGGTATACAAATGCAGATGCTTCAAGCTACAATTAGCAGATTTTTTTTTATCTTTGCTGCAATTAAAAGTATGTCACCTGAAATTCTCAACACAGCATTGATGTGAAATGCAGTTTCACTGTATCACAAGTGCTGTCGTTAAGCACAGAGTGGTAGGCAGCGAGATGAAGCTGTCTTCTTTAGTTTGTGCTTCAGATCTGTCTCTCAGTGACATGGCTGCCTGGTTTGATGTGTCTCTTGCTGTATTGCCCCCTGGAGGACACAGGTGTTGTCATGTTGATGCACACTGATTAGCATGGCCAAATATGTTATATAGATAGTATACCCGTAACAATCAGCACTGCTGCTCTGGTAAATAATTATTCAAATGCAATCGCGTGCCTTTGAGTGTTGCACACAGTTGTACGGAATCTGTCTGGAGCATTTGGTCATTATGTTGTTAAATTTCTGCCTGGATGAGCAGAGCATCCTCGCAGCTGGGCTTTAGGTAGGCTGCAGCCCACCGAATGATGGGAAACTGGGAGGCAGTGAAGTGAAGTGACTCACATCACATTCAGCTGAAGGGCCCTTTCCTGTCAAGCTTGATTTACTATCAACTGTCATCCTGTTGCAGGGATGGGTAATGCCACTTATTCCACCAAATATGCATGTATCAGACCAGGTGACGGCAAATAGCAATCAAGGATTGCTATGAGACGTCACAACAGCATGTGTGCACCCTTAAGTATCGCTCATATCAGATGGAACAGTCGGGCAGGCATTTCTGGCTGACGTTATTGACAACTGGGCGAGCTAAACTAAATTGATATTGTCCCAACATTTTTCTTGATTGTGTTTTGTTTATGTTTGCCTTTGGACCTGCACCATTAACTCATCGTCCCTGTTATTATGGTGCAATACCACTGCCGCGTGTGTGGCATATGCTTCCATCAAACTCTCATTAACCTTGTGTCTGATTATGTCCTGCATGGTGAGATTACTCTCTGAGATTCCCTTCACACAACAGAGTGGCCATTTACAGCTCGATGATGATTAACAGTCCAAACAAACAGTTGCCCTCCAGGCTGCGATCAGACAACTGTGACTGCAACGTGGTCTTTAAGTTGTGGAGAAAACAAAAGGCACAAGATTTTGATTTTTTTTTCGCAAAGTTGTAAAGATGATAGTAATCTTTAGTTTCACCTTGAAGAGGGAGTAGATCCCAGTGATGTGAAAGAAAAAGTTTGATATAATGGGAAAAAAGCTTGTTGTTAGAGTTAGATGAGACGATTCCACTGTCATGATTATTTGGCACGGTACATATGAAGCTACAGCACTCTCAGCAGGCGACTGAGGGAAACAGCTGGCCTGGCTCTGTCCAAAGGTGAGGAAATCCTTCTACCATCCTCCTCAAAAGCTCTCTCTGTGTCAAATCACCCCTCCAGGAACTCAGCTTTTCCCGATCCAGAAATTTACGCTTAGTTTTTTCTACGGATTAGACAAACCAGATATAATGTGTTACTGAGCTTTGGAGGTCTGGTAGTAAGATGTTGTAACCTTTAGGCACACTGTGAAAATAAACTTTTTGTTTTAACTTAAAATAGTGAGTGTGCAGGCTGCCTTAAATTTTTAAGTTGACTGAATTTGAGAATCATAACAAAATACCTCAACTTGACTCCTATAGCTTCATATTTAGCTTATAAATATGAGAGTGGTATCAAATCTCTGGCTAACTCTCAGCGAGAAAGCAAATGACCATGTTTATCAAAATGTCAAACCCTTCCTTTAAATCTATAAGGCTCTATGGCTTCTGATTATGACACATATAACTCCTTAAAGGTATACTCCGGAGAGATGGAAATACCGTAATTAAAGGAAAGTAAGTTAAGGGAAAGTCAACCTCGAATTCACTTTATTTTGGAACAAGCTTAACTGCTTGGCATTTCACCTGACTATGCTCACATTTTTTTCTGTGCTTCCTCCAGGATTTTCGACAATTAGTCTTTATAAAGTCCCAACTTTATCTTATAACTGTGCCCTGGAATGTCCTCAACCTAGCAAAATAAGAAGAAAATAAAAAAATACAGGCCAGCAGCAGCGTCTCTGCAGATAAATACACCACCACACACTTTTAGTAAAGTTTTTTAGTAAAATACTACCATTAAGCTGCTGATGTTACATATTATTTTTTTCAATGGCTCCATGCCGGCAACAGTGGAGGTACATTGGTCCATCCCATACTCATGAACACAATATCTCAAGAACCCATTTATGAATTTCTTCAAATTTGGCACAAATGTACACTTGGACTCAATGATTGAGTCAGTGAATGAGTGGATAGATTTTGGTGGTCAAAGGTCGAGGTTACTGTGATCACATGTCCGTCACATTGTCCTGAACAAAAGATCTCAAAACGTCAGTGAGGGAAATTTCCTTAAAATTTGGCATGAACAATAATTTGTGACACTTATCTTTTGTGCTCATGTTAAAACTAAGCTGATTGTGTCTTCTGTGCTGCTGGGTTGAAGATGTGTGTGAAGCATTCATATTTTAGAATAAGCTTATTTACAGCACCATCCATATTTGAAGTATTAACTGTCATAGATAACATGTAATTGTCAGGAAATTAACAAAAATAGGCCTGAATTAGGTAGAACAATAAGCTTGGCCATCCACTTGCATCTGTGCTTTAATTCAAGAAGTCAGGGCCATGCGTTATATACAATAAAACATATGAACGTGAATTACCTTTGTTTCTTTCACACCTCACAGTATGTCTATTCAAAGAGGTCAATACAGTTTATATGTCACACAGTTATTGTGGGGCCTCGATGTCGGTGTGACTCAAATGTTTAGTTCAAAGTATGACTCATACAAGTTTGGAACATCTGACTGCCTCAAACAAAGAGCCATCAGTCTCACCTCCTATGATAATTGCCTCTCTCAACACCATGACAAGAAGAGCTTAGAGATGCCCTTCTATTGAGGGGACAATGTATGTGTACTTAAGTGCCTGTTGCATAGAAGCCTTTCCTGCTCGAACAATGTCTAGATCGAAAAATGACTTACATTTTTAGCAGTTATTTTAAATAAATCTGCAATGCTATAAAGAAAAGTAGCCTGTAGACTAAAGGGCACTTTGACAGTTTTTGTGCCCCATTGAATTTACATTTTACACAAATCCCATAAAGTGCACTGCTTTTTAACACTCAATGGCATTTCCTCACATTTGGATTTTCTCCCCTCTTGTGATTCACAGATGGCCTATGAAGAGGTCCATTAACACTGTCCAGAGAGAGAAGCTCAGATGAGTTTTAAATGCTGTAAGATGGAGAGCCGTTTATTTTCATCGAAGGGCAAAGTGTAGAAGGTCAACAACTTCACAGCCAGCGGTCTGCTCTCATTTCCTCAGACAGTAAATAGGTGATGCAGGTGATACAAAATCTGAAGTGATGAAATTAAGCAATTTATGCCATCCCATTAAAAATTTAAACTGACGTGAATAAATGGGGCGAGGGTCCTCCAAAATGGTGAGCTATCTGTTTGCATTCATTATGGGTCTAATAAAGTTTGCTGACGTGCCAGCATGTGATTAATATTTGTTTTAATTTCGTTTGAGCTCTGAGTTAACACACAGCAATCAATATTTAATGTTTTCAGTGAATATTTATTATCACGTTGCAAGAGAGTAATTGGTTATCACCACAATGGCCCAGATTCTCTCGGTGCGTGAAAAAGGAAAAGTAAAAATTTCTGTCATCCACTTCAGACACAGCAGTTGAGAAAGTTTACAAAAGCATCAACCTATTGCCAGAGTCGTGCATGCGCTTACGTGGGAAGTTGAACACAACAATGTAACACTGTTGTTGATCTGCGGTGTTTTAATGCTTCATGTTCGTCCATCAGAGGCCAAGCCAAAATATGCCACTATAGTATTTTATGAAGGAAAACACACACACCAAACACACATCCAATATGATCCTCATTTACATTTCATATCGCTGTAAGATTTGTCATGTAATTGCTTTAAAAAAGCATCAATATGTGAGTTTTTTCAATGGCCAACAGAAAGCTTTATTAATTTCCTTATACTCTGGCAAGAGTCCAGCTAAGACTTCCTAATGAAATGGATTCGATGCAAAGAGAACTTTGGAGGATGAGCTGACTTAACAATTTTTCTCCATATGTGAAGCTCTCCTCAGAGTCTAAGGTTAGGTGAGGCAAAGGAAAAGGAAGTGAATATGGCTGTATTGTTTGTCTCTAAAGATTTAGAGATGAGGGGGCTATGACACTAACTACTGAGCTGTGGAGAGAGCAACTGGAATATAGAACTTCTCTATAGTACAACACTTACATCCATTAACATCACAGTAAAGTGCAAATTAAATGAATGAAAACAATAAACCAGCTGGTGTGTAAAAGCAGTAACCCAATGTCAATATCATATCATTGCCACATACAAAACACATCATCACGCTATTTGCACCACTGCATCACCACCAACACAAAAACTGATCTTAAACAACAGCAACCCCACTAGCAGCGATTGCAGCACCACCATCAGATCATCCTACATGTCTCCAAGCAACCAGGTGCCACACCACCCACAACATGGCAAAAAAGTTTCCTTATAATAAATATAACAATAATATTATCACTGCGCAGCCTTCAGTGCAGTAAGAAATAATTAAATGTGTATGTTACAGCCAACAATACTTATCACATCCAACCTTAACAATGCACAATGTTGTATAAACCACAACAATACAATAACTATTTCTGAGAAAAAAAGTAGCACTCACCCATCACTTGTAAAGAAAATCCGTCCTTCGACTCATGCAGTTGTGCTTCCTGCTTTAGATGAATGAGCAGCTCCTTCTCTGTGGAGATAGAAACCAGTGCTGACAATCGTGTTTGTCCAGTTGTATTATTTGCATATGTTTTGATGCGTTTGAGAGCCGAGGCTGTGGATACTGGGATTGTTATGATCAAGTATGTGAGGGCATGAAGTTGTGATATACTGTCTGTAAGCCCTGTGCTCCTCAGAAATATCAGTAGATCACTTGGGATCTTCTGCTGAGAGTTTGTCATGTTATACATCACTTTGAGTTCAGCTCTGATTCTGGGAACATCAAACTGTGCTGTGTAGCTCTCGTTCAGGCTCCTGAGCTCTGACTCAGGAAACGTCTGCTTGAATTGTGGAAACAGTTGATGCAACAAACAGCAGCCTCTTGTGATCTTCAAAACAATTCTTAATTTGTGCAAGGATGCTGTCGATCGCAGCTGTGTGCAGCTCTCTGCAGTGTGCGCAGGGGTCTGGTCTTCCTCTGGCTGCGATTGGCTGTCCCACGGCCTCCACAGTTTTATCAAAGATGCTTTCTAATTTTCTCCGCTCACCTTCAATGCTTTGGCAAAAGTCTGCAATTCTGGCCAGAAACTGAACTGAACATCTAAGCTCTTATTTTGCAGAATTCCAAAGAGCACATCAGCAAAGTCAAAAATGCCAAAGAAGGCAAAAAGAAAAAAAACAGAAGTCAAAGCTTCTCAACTGTGTTAAGTGCTCTGATGCACAGTGTACCGTTTCACGGTCAAAATCCTCAGTGTGGTCAAGGATGTGTCGGTACAGCTCAACGTTTTTTTTTATCATGGACCTTACAAACCAACCTGGAGTTAAAGTTCCACTGCACCTGAGACACTCATGGCAGCCTTCTCTGGCAAAATTCATCCAGTAATTCAGTGCATTTGGGTGAACATGTAAAACATGTAGACAATCCTCCCAGATTTGCAAAAAAAAAATCTTAACAGTCTTTAATTTTTGATGCTCCCTGAGAGATCACACGATTTAATGTGTGTGCACAAATAACAGTACACAAAAAAAGAGCCTGGGGGATCGATTCTTTCACACTCCATTCAGTCCCGATTCAGTCCCTGCACAAAGACTTTGCTTGCCTGAGTAAGTCCATCCAGTTTAGGTGCAGTTTAGGTGTTCCTCTTGTAATTGTTTCTTTCTGGTCTGCAAACGATCCTCGAAGTAGATCGGCAACAAAGTCGGTAGCGGCTGTAAATGCAGCGGCCATTGTTTTCCTCATCAGTGTAAGTAGCTGGTTAGCTAACGTCAAAACGCGCCAGGTCAAGCTCAAAGCTGAGGAGACCACCAAAGGCTTGCGCAGCGATACATTGCAGGACCACCAGGGCGTTCTGTCGCTACATATCAAAATCTGATTGGTCTATAATACTGTCACTCAAAGTTGTAATCAATTTGCAGCTCTGGGCTCCAGCAAAAGGCTAGCACTGCCACAACAGCTGGTCTGAGGAGCTGTGATGCATTTAAGTGACATAGGAAATCCTAGCGGAGCCCCATGACAGAAAAAAAACATATTTGTTTTGTGGATAAGTAGCACACTGAACAAGTAATTACATACAGACACATTTCAGGCACATTTCCATTTAATTATGAAAATCAAATTATGATTTTGATTTTGATAGGGCCAGCAGAGAAGGCCCTGCTGGCCCTGACAGCACACCACTGCTCTATCATAAGGGCGTGTGTCCACAGCCTTTTTCTTTCGAAGAAAAGGCCCTGAAGGGAGACTCTTCATTAAAAAATAAATAACTGAATAAAAAAAATAAAAAGTTCACAGCACTTTTCTTTTTTTAGTAACATACTTCAAATATTTTGTTTCTTTACAACAGTATTTTAACATTGACAATATGCTTACAATGCATATGGTGATAAAGGCACAACACTTACCAGCATCATTCAGTGTCTGATATTCACCCACAAATGGGCTTATCTGTCATTGTTGAGATATAGTTTTTGACTGATATACAGTGCAGGATAGACCGTAAAGGAACAGCTTTTTCATTAGGTGGCCGCATACACCCTCTCCTGATGAGGAGCAATCTAGGTAACTCTAGGTAAACATGTACTAAGCATTTTTAATTACAAAAAAAGTTATTGTAGGGATGTAAATTCAATCAATTATGCAAGTGATCTCAAGAGACTGCACCAAAACAAAAACACATGGCTCTTAGCATGGTCATGTGCATGTTTTAAACCTGGCTCTTGATGAGTATTAAATATTTTCAAAACCAAACAGAAAGTTTGATTAAGTCTGACCTAGTACTTTTTTAAAGATTATTCTTTTGGGCATTTTACCTTTATTCATAGGAAAGGCACAGATAGACAGGAACGGAGGAAGGGAGAGAGAGAGGAGAATGATGTGTAGCAAAGGGCCACAAGCTGGATTTGAACCTGGGCCGCTGCAGAGTCCTCGAACATATGGAGCGCACACTCTACCTGACAAGCTAGAGGTCAGCCTGAGTCTGACTTAGTATTTAACTGTCGCATTTAATTTACAGCATGCAGTTTGAAAAAACTGATGCAGGTTTACATGGCTAATATGTTACTGGCTACCTACCTCTTTAAATTGCGAATTTGCTCCACCTAGATGGTCTGAAGGACACAATTTTTTGTTTTGCAAAGCTCCCAAAAGAAATAAAAAAACCTTTCCAACTCTCAATCCTTGGTTATTTACCATGAAATGCTATGTGAAGGCAGTACTACTTTTTTGTTATTCTTAATGTGTGATAAACTAGTGATTGCTCGAGGGTCATAGATAAGTATGGATCTGAAATTAAAAAACTGAGATCTGAAAAACAGCCGGCCTGCGGGGGTGGAATGGAGTCAGACAGGGTTTGCAATATCAATCTGAGATCTGTCAGTGATGCTAAAACAGGGTCATGCAAAAAGGGCGATACCAAAGCAACAGTTGTTGATCGAGTAGATTATCAGCTCTCTGATGAATTGGATAGATTTTTATCTGTCTGTCATGATTTATTAAAGACTCCCCAGGGGCATTTGATGTCCGCAGTCTCCTTCTTTTGTCTGCTGCTAAAACTGTTCTCAGTAATGCAATACTGCAGCTGCATCTCTGCAGCACCTCTTCATGAGTTTACAACAAGCTTCAATATGCTCACAACCACGCCACCTATATGCCGAGTCACACCCGCTCCTGAGTCCACATCAGCCCCTGCCACTAGTATCTCACTAGGATCCCAGTCAATAACACTGCATCAATCAACTATATTAATTATAACTTAGAAAGAGTTGGCCCAGGAGAACATTTTTTCTATTTAAACTTTTTTTTTTCTTTCCCTATAGTGACTAAGGTGTTGTAAAGAGACTGTATATTTTCAACAACATAAGTTAAAGTATATGAGATACATGAGAAATAAAATGAGTAAGATTATGATTATTAAATGCACAAAGCAAAGGTCTTCATTATAATTTCAAAGTAATTCTACCGTTGTTCCTGCTATAAGGATAGCCCACAAAGGACTTTGGTGATAGTTTCTCATTATTTGTTTCCTTGTTAAACTCTGCTTGACCTTCATTTGGATGCAGAAAGAAAAGAAACACAATGTTATGTGGCATGATAAAGTATTAAATGTTTAATATCTCATCAACCAACTACCAATTGTCATTATATTGCCAATTAAATATAATGTTCACCAGCAAAACAAGATTTACCACAGCTGCCTAGTAACAACTGTAAAGGGCTAATGTTAATCACATCAGAAAGTTCTGCAGCTTCACATGTGGGTTAACTGGGGGTTAATAACAAATTAGTGAAAGAATAAGATTATGGACCTCACAGATTCAAAGTATATTTCTGAAGTTCATTACTGATTCACTCAGTAAACTCTCTAAACTGAGTCTCTGTACTGTCCAGCCACTATAGTTCAAAGTCATTGAAGGAATTGTTCATTAGCATTTGTTAAAGAATTAGTTCTGCTTTGTCCAGCATATTAAACATGCATATAGAGGGTTGTGAAGCACTTCTTTGTTCATTTGTGTCCTGTGCTTAGCAAAAGAAAAGTTCAATTTCCTACAGGCTTTGGTCTGTAACGGTCCTTGTTGACTGAGCCACTCACCTTATCACAACTGAAATGTTTTTGTCTATCACAATACGCCTTCTTTATTGCTCTGTGCTTATTAAAAACAAAGTTGTACAAGACATCCACTTTTTCCGCAGCACTTAAAAAGACAACTTATTCAAGACTGTTGACGTCTAAAACTTTTCTAGCTAAATAATGCCTGACATGTTCCAGTGTGATCAATGTCATTGATTTCACTTTGTCTCGAAAGACCAGCTGGTATGCCTTCAAGCTTCTTTCAGTTGTAAAAAGCCAGCATTGTTGGAGCCACACTACCAACGTGATTGGAATTACCTGACCAAAATCGTAACTGCAGCGTTAACAAGTTAAGACAGCATTAGAATTAGTCAGTATTTCCTAATAAATAGAATCGCCTGCCTGTTGCCCATTTTCTTCTGGTTTCACCAATTCTATATTCATTCACTATGAAACATGGTGCAGTTGGCAACAGTATTCAGTGACCATGGTTATTAGAAATGTTTCTGTCATAACTGCATAGCTCATTTCTGCCCATTCTCACTCCAAACTCGTAAAAGCCCCCCGGGCTGGGCGGGTGGTGAGTGGATGGGTCCCACAAACAACTGCCTTTTGTGTGAGTCTGATGTTCACTTCCAGTATCATGTGCCTCTTTTGCCTAAATATCTGTGTTTAGGTTGCCTAATCCTAACCATTGTAACAGTCCCATTGGTTGCCATTTGCTGTTGTGTAAACATAAGGACCATGCTGCATCATCCCACCATATGCATTTGTTGATATCACAGTAATTGCATACTGGAGCATAAACTGCTGACGCACAAGGATACTTAAATATCATAGGTAGATACAGAAGGTCACTGACAGAGTGGCACCATGTGACGAGTTGGGATGGGACTGTGTTGTTCCTTTTCGGTATGTGAGCATGGTGGAAAAGCCTCACAAAGACTGTGTCTGTGTTCCACAATTATATCATAGCCCTGTCCAAAATTTGGCTGAAATCACTCCATGTAAAAGCTGGGTGAGGGTCTGGCATGGTTTGTTGAACTTCGTACTATACTAGACTGTAATGTTTCACTGCAAAACTGTATACTGGGAAATGTTGGATTGGGTGTTTTATGGCAGCACCAGCAGGGTTGCCAGCCTGGGTGTAGTTATTCTTTAAAGACTAATTTCTCACAATGTCATCTTTTCACCCCAGAGACTGAGATGAGTAGCAGGTAAACTGCCCCCTTCAGAGCCCACATTCCACTGGGCAAACAGGCTTTAGCATTGAGTGCACAAAGTTCCCTCTGAGGATTAATCCTCAGGGCATTGTCAGCAGATTCGGCACTTTCTCGTCTCCTTGTGGAGAAACGAATGGCAGGTTAGCCACACCTCTAAGAGCTTGTGACCCACTGAGATAATTTTGAGTAGCAAGCTCCTATGAGGAGGCTAGCCCAAAGCCTTTTAGATCAGTGAATAAAGGCAAGGTGACATACCTTTGGAGACATACAAAGAATGCTGTCCTAAACTGACCTGCACAATTGCTGCAGCAGCCAAGGCTGTTCTCATGCACTGTTTGTACGTATAACCACAAAAAGTAATGCACTACAAGTTGTATTAAACCCACATAATGAGCCAGTAATATGTGTATAACCCACTTAATTGTACAGTCTGAGTTCATGCGACCAATGTGGTGACAGGAATAAAGAAGAAGTTGTGAGCATATGGTGGCAAGTAGGGATTGTGGTAGACTGTTATCATAAAGCATGCCGAAATTTTTCTACACAAAAAATTCACTTGAGGAACGTGCAAACGGTAGTAAACAAGGAAGCAGTCAAAGTGGACTGCTGAGGAGGCAGCCCTAGGGTCATGGATGGATCACAAAACCATGGATGTTTCCCTAGGACTTCAGAACAGTGAGAACTTTGAGTCATTATGAGGTACGTCCTCACTATGTTTCTTAAACCTGACCACAGTAATGTTACTTGCCTTTTAAAACAATTTAAAGATATTTTTAAGGGCATTTTTGCCTTTAATTGATAGGCCAGCATGACTGTGAAAGGGGCAGAGAGAGAGGGGATGACATGCAGCAAAGTGCCGAGGCTGTAATCAAACCCGAGGCCGCTGCGGTGAGGGCTCAGCCTCTAAACATGGGGCGCCAGCTCTATCCACTGAGCCACCAGGCACCCCATTGTGTGATTATTTTTGTAGGATATCATATGAACCGTTCTATGAGGATATGAGGATATGAGGATTGTTGATGGGTCACAAAGCACAGGACTTTCTTTCAGGAAAGCTGTCTGTATTATCACTTCCAGTCATCTGTGTGAAAACTATGTTTGGGATTCATTATAAAGCAGAATCCACCTTGTTTAAGTCATACATACTTACAAATTTACTAATAGAATGAACATGGAAAACACTGTAAATGTCTATGATTACTGATGATTATTTATTGTAGCTTGCTTGGTATTGTATGAACAATGCTGTATTTATATTTACATTATGTAGAGAGAATTCAAAATTTAAATCACTTCTAATTAAAATCAAGCATTTCAACCAGCATTATTTTAAAGTAGCTATCTGTGCATTTACATACTGTACACACCATAAGCACTGGCTCCAATTAGTATTACAGCAATCTTTTCAGTATATCAGAATTAAATAATCCAACTCATGCAGGAGGCCTAATAAGTATGTGAAAGCCAAAACTGATTAGGCTTAAGCTAAAAAAGGGCTTTCAATGTAACCACAAAACTAGAGTTGTAATGCATAAATTGTGTATAAACACAATAAGTATATGGGTAGCAATGAATCAATGAAGGGGGAGGGAATCCTGAAAAGATAAACTGGAAAAAAGTCCATATTTGTCAACCTGAAAGAGGGAAGGACAGCAACAGAGAGGAGGACCTGGGAAAAAGATGCATTTTTCACAACCAGCTGCTCAGGTACAGTATATTAGACAACGTAGAGAAGAGGGCTTGGCGATCCGTGTCCCTCACCTTTCAAATCCCATCTCCTTCAATGAAATCAGGTGTCAAAGTTTGCAGGGGATGTAGTGAAAACAAGCCAAACTCGATCACGGCTGGAGCTGTCACAGCTGTTGAGAGGGCAGATAAAATAACCTAATAAAGAAGAGAGAGTTGTCTTCAGCTCGGTACTGCCGTCGTGGACAGTAGAGCTGAAAATTTTACGGTGGCATGCGTGCATGAGATTGAGAATGAATGAACTTGCTGGACATTTTTAAAGCACAGCAGTAAATCTGTGTGGTGTGTGTTGAACAATTTGGGGAGTAACATGGAAAGTGCTCTATTATTATAGAATACAGAAAGAAAACAGTTGTTTTGATACTATTTCTAAAACCTTTGGAAGATTCCAGCTTGATTTGTGCAGGAAGAAGAGTGAGTGCACTCCAGTACACAGTAATGTGTATAAAAAAGTGCTACTGGCAATTCATTCTTGAGAATTCAGATGCAAAAAATAAATTGCTTTTGTTCAGAAAAACATCTGCAGTATATTTTTAGGATTGAAATCAAGTGTGATAGTCAGATAGTCTAAAAACTACAGGAAGTTAAAGTCTTTGCCCTCATGTCAGTAGGACCGCAAACAGCCATATGATCATAACTGAAGCTGGGGACCTTCCAGAGAAAATGAATTTTCCTGCAATTTCACATATCCTACATACGTGTTTTACGGCTGATTTCCCTTGCCTCTGCTGTATGACACAGGATATAAATCAAAGTCTCTGATTTTGATGTGTCTCTTTATTTGCTGCAGAGCTCCTCCATCTGTTCATTCTGAAACCATTACTGTAAAAAGTCGTAATTATAATAAAAAGAACTAAAGTTATATTCTCTAGGTCACTGTGTGCATATTGTGCTGTTATTATCTATCCCTGATGCAATGGAGGAAGATGATGAAAACATGGGAACCATGGGAACATAGTACACACTGACAGCAACATGTTGTTAATGTTTGATATTATCACACCTTTCCTAAAACATGCAGACATCCTGTAAATGTTAGCAGACCGTGGCAAAAACAAGCATCACGAGTGTCACATCAGCACTTTATTCGAGAAACAGTTGGTGTCTTTTTATAGACTGATCCGAGATGGGGGTCATGGCTCTGTTACTTTTCAAAATCCTATTTTTGTTCCCCTCACTTCTAAGATTTCAGTCTGATTCACTCAGTAAACTCTCGAAACAGTGTCTCTATACTGTGCAGCCACTATAGTCCAGGGGAGAGGAGTTTAAAAAATTGATATGTTCACCCAGTCAGCTTTCAATTATTACCGTGGTTCATAGTAATAAGCTATACAATTGGCTGACTTGTGGGCCTTTTTTGACCCAGGTTTCGCCTACCAGGCTCCATATAATATTACTGCTCTACTCTCCGATTGGTGGTTATGACTGCAGCCTAAGAGTCTGATAACCAATGCCATTATAATATGCTGTATTCAAGATCAATTAATCCTGCACCCTTAGGACAGATCACTGATATTTTGTATTACCACTAAGTTAAAACAGCCACATTATTGGACATCTAGAGAGTGGGCAGCAAAAGGTGCTAACTTGCATCCATTAGTATGTCACACCACTGACAGTAGACTTTTGTGAATATGCCTAAATTAGACAATTGTATCATCATAAAGAAGGTTTTGAAATAAATAATGGGAAGAATCCAGATCTCTGTTTCCCCATCCTTGAAAGGATGGATGTCTGTGTGATAAACTCCTAAATGATGCTGGGGACACTTGGTACTGACGGATGGCTGGCGTGAGTGGGAGGTGGTTGCATTACAGTCTTACAGTATAGCAGCATCAGAGTGCAGTCAACTAAATCTCAACCTAGATCAAACAGTTGGTTGTTAATAGTCTGGTTATTTCCAGACACAGCCTAATGATACGTTTACCTTTGGTTTCTTATCCCCCCAAAAAACAGGTGCTGCCCTGACATTTTTCAGAGTATCTGTAGATGTTGGGCTGGTCTGTTGTCTCAACTTCAGGCTGAGCTTCATACATAACACTTGAATTGACATCCACATCCAAAGTCCAAGCCCTTGTATAAGTTCTTTCTGCTGAACTTTGAAAGCTATACCATCTTGTCTGCTCTTATTTCTTGGAAAATGTACCCTCATGAGACTCAGCCTCTCGTAGATTCACCACAGATGATGGATAGCACTGCAATCTGTCATCCACTGTCATTTTCCTCTTTGAACTTGTCCTCCTCTGTGCCATTACCGTGACACAGTAGGACAGTCATAGGTAACACAACTAATATCATATGCCATGTCACTTCAACACATGGCAGGAAAAGCTTAGGGATTGATATTCATCTAATAATTGTTTTCTTCACTTTCATTTAAATTGATTGAACATATCCATGAAGAAACTGCTAATTATCGGTCAGTTATATATGTCTGATGTTAATAATTTTGAACATTAATTCTCAAACCCTTACAGAAGACACAAAAAACTTGCATCCAAAAAAACTACCTTCCAGCTACACTTATAGCAGGTTTGCTGCAGCACTGGCATTTAGTCTACAATACACAAAATGGGCTCTTGATATTGAATATTATCACTATGGCAGCAATTAAGGGATAAAAAGTGTAGTGTGGCCCTTTATCTATTATACTCTGTACAAGTATATTTCAGTGGGATCTCCTGTTTAGACATTGTATTTGGTGATAATAACTTACTTGAAGTCACTCATTTGTTATTTTCCTAAATAATCTGGCCCTTTACTTTGACATTTTTACAATATCAGAGATGGCAAACATGATCCCTTTCAAATATGACTCAACATTGACATAATTCACACGGTGAGCTGTGAGGTTCACTTAATCCTGGCTTAACTTTAGCTGTCCTCCTCCTGTATTGTTATAAGCTAATACATGTTACACAAATGAGACATGAGTGGTGCCATTAATAATGGGCTGAGATCAATTGTTAAACTGTTATTTTAGCCACTGGTCTGATCTCGTCAGTAAGAGAGGGTTGGGGATAGTGAGGGGGAGGCAGAGGATGACACCACAAGGCCATAACGAGTTGTGTCTTACCCATTAATCAATGCCTTCCACACAATTTGCTGTCTGTGAATTGGGATTGACCTGTCTCAAGGGTCACTTGCCAATTTTCGGCTGCAGTCAGCCCGCATCGGGCTGAGCTCTGTGCTTATGCCCAGTGTTCCTTTTGAGTGATTCCATCTTTAAGATCATGACTGCTGCATTCCTCTCTCTGTGAGGGTGATATCATTCTCACTGAAGGCACTCCTACACAACAGCACTGGGGATTTAAGGAGGTTATTTACCACTGCTAATGGAGGCTGGATGATTGTGTGTGCCTTTTACAGTTTTGCACATTCATGTGTAGCACCTTTTCCTATGCAAAATGCTGCTGTACACTGTTCACAGCCCAAAATTTAAGAAAAGATCTGCGACAATTCAACAGGACAGAATGTTGCAGAAAAAACTTGCAGTGGCTGCAATTATGTTGTTAAAGACAGCTGTTGTTAGAACCTACAGTGTTTCATCTCCACTAATCACAAAAAGAAAATAAATCATAAATATTATATTTGTGAAACCATATGCATGTATAGAAAAATGACAATGCATCTGTACTTCCTCCCACTGTACAAAAAATGCCAGTTTTCAATTGTGGGGCCACGGTTTGCACAGTAATGACTAGCGAGTGGAGCCAATTACAGGTTGAACTAAAGAAGCAGAGCACAACGCTTCATACTCTGAGGTCACACCCACCAGGTGGAAAACTGTCAGAGCAACAGTATGCTAACAAAGGCTGAAAAGCTAACAAAATGCCTGTGGTTAGCTAAAAACACTAGATATCAGTTTGTCAAAAAAATAATTTCGCCCTTTATGTCTCCCAGAGAAGAAAAGCAATAGTTACCTAGTTATTCCTCATTATTATAGACTTTTACTACTTTAGGAAGTAATTTGAAACATATGAAACATGGTGCACTTTTTGGGCTGGCAGACCAATTGAGTGATTTAAGCTGTCGCAGGCATTACTAAAAAGGATGTTTGATATCAGTGCTCCATGGCCGGCCAAATCACCTCTATTGCATTCATCAGAAGAGCAGTGTGAGGTACAGGTCCACTCCGGGCTCTTACCATTACTTTGCTGGTGGTGGGAGTAACCTGCCAGCTTGAAAAAGACACAAAATTGCCTACAGGTTTCTCCTTTTCTTCCTCTTCTCCTCTCACCAACTCCCTTTTAACTGACAGGAAAGACAGAGATTCTCACACGTTGATTGTAATTGGTTTGAATGAGGGTGTGCACATTAATGGTAATGATGTTTTAAGATATTTTAATTTCGTATGATGTGTAATTGAAACAAGGTGCTCCAGTGCTTGAGGGGAATCTAATTGAAAAGCATTACCCAAAACAGTCTGAAAACACTGATGAGGGAACTGAGGAATTAATTATAAACATAAGTTTGCAAACACGAAGCTGGTGATAGAGGATGGTTATTATTGTTTTGTTATAGATTTGATTAAATCAAACACATGTTGGGAGCAAACAGTTTGTTGAAGCTATGGTTTAGATTAAAATAATACAATTCCAGGAAATTCAAAATCCTTCTGCTCTGAATACTGTGTTGCAACCTGGGAATATATAAAAACCTGCTTAACTTACTGTAGGGGAGAGAGGGGTCAGTAGGGACATTTTTGTATTGACACAAAATAACCTTCCATTACTAACAGACTACCAAAACAGTAATGAAAATAATTTAATCCCTGAACACTTAGGGGTTGGAATGAAGGCCTACATGAAGGCCATGCAGTAAATATTTACTCAGTGACTTCACAGTGGATCATTAGAAAAAGCCTTTGTCTTGTTTTGTCTACTTTTAGCCAATTTATGATGACTGTAGGAACTAAAAACAACATTGTCCCTTCCGCCTCTTGGTAACTGTCATAACAATCCATAAGGAGAACAGACACATTTTGGACTCATATATTTTTTTGCATGTGGCTTAACTGTCACTGGCACTGTCCAAACTGTCCTCCTGTCCCAGCCAACCCCACTCTCCCCTACATTTCACAACATCTCACCAGGTGAGTCATTTTTAGACCAGTTCTGCTGACCTGCACCTATAGGGAAGCTAAGATTGGACCAGTAGCCAGTGTTGTCATGTATGTCAATGTTGCATTGTGCATCATAGCTGCTGTTAAATACTTGACTATCACACAAGTAAGCATTAATGTAAATTTTCAGCAGAGAACCTGTGAATGTAATTTTCAAGCAATCTTTGACTCCGGTAAACACATACAAATTGTGAATTATTTAAATTGTTGCTTTCTTTTTGTGCCTGCTTTAAAACCCCTTTTTGCACAGATAAAATTAGGCCTCAAGCCCTTCACTCTTCAAAGTTATCAGCAGGACAGTCCTGGAGGATAAATAAGACACAACAACACTCCAAGCAGTACTTCAGCATTAAGGACATGTTGTGTTTTCCCCTTCTTTCTTTGCTCTCTTCATAGAGAGCTTGGAGTGGCTAAGGAACTATGGATCTACCTATAATGCCTGATGAGACATTGTCAAATAGGGTAATACGAATAAAATTTGTAGTTGGAAGGATAAAACACAGAACATCCCCAAATTAGCTCTACTAACTAGGTTTAGCAGCTATAACATCTGCCAATGATATTCATTGCAGGCCGTAGTGTTTCCATTAAAGAAACCAGCTCATTAGCCAACTGCCCTCTCCTCTTGTTCCTGTTGGTGTTGCTTGTTTCTTTTGTTGTATCTTTCTAAGTCAGTTTCAAGCTCCCCTTGGGCGCACATGCATGCACGCACGCACACACACACACGCACGCACACACACACACACAAAAAAAAAACCCACTTGATTTCCTCTTCGCATGTGTAAGCAACAGAACCCAAGTGCTACTGCACACTGACTCCCTCAGCAGCACAGAGTTTATTGTCCCAGGCAGCAGTGCTGCTGGTTGGCCTAAACTTTGGCAGCCGTAGCTGTTGCCTCTGTTTGTTGTATTTTCTCAGCAGTGGACTTTGGCACATGGAGGTGCTCTGACAGCGTTATAAAATATGAATAAGTAAGGTAACCCAATATATCCTATGTGCATGTATACTAAGTCATCCTGGCTGTGTGGAATGTAGGTTTCTGTGGTAATACTATAACTTTTAGCATTTCTTTTTTTTACACATAAAGTAGCGGATGCATTGCATAGCAATCTGTTTCATAGGATGGCACAATGTTTACAAAATATATCTCTTAGTTGAATAGAGTCTTTATTTAGTGATGAGAAGAAACCATGTTGTTTTTGCAACACTGCACTTGGACACAGGCTTTACAGTCGACACACAACTCTTCTGCAATAATGGACATTTCTCCAGTGTCAAAACAGCTCATTCAATCTTGTTGTTAACTCAACACAAATCAATGAACTAATCAATGAGATTCATTAAGTTGAAATCCCACAGGATTAAATCGAGTTGCTTGGTCACCAAGAAAACAAAAAATACAGACTCCAGCTACTCTAACCGAAACTGGATAAAAAAAATAAATAAATAAATAAAAACATGACATAAAGGGAAGCTGGGTTTTCACTAATAGGTCTTGCTGATACTCAGAACACACTGAAAGGACCAACAGAATAAATGCAATAGTGTGCTACTGATGTAACTTCTGTTTGTTAAACCATATTTTGTCTGCTAACTCTTGTTGAGTCCTTCAGATCTAACAAAGGATGAATAGAGTAGAGTAGATGCATATGTAGCCTCAATTAAACACGTACCGAAGCAACAGCATCTTCAATAACATGTTCATCTTCTGACCTTTGTGATCATAATCATGACAATATAGGATAAGATCCATCCACAAAAGGAATTTATCCTTGAAGAAGCACAGGGGATTTTTGATCTTTCCACAAGAAATGGATAGCTTATCAACATTGAACACCTGAAGCAGGAGAAAAATCCCTTTGAAGATGGAAATCTTTTAACTGGATGGGATTCATACAAGCAACAGTATAAGATAAGTGTGATTGGGATTGATTTTGCGATTGTCCTGATTTTACAAATGTAGCTGATGAACCAAAGTTACCGTAATCTGCTACAGAGTGTTTCTATGTGAAATCTTAACAGCTTTTTCTCTGCCATCCTCATACTGTGCTCCAGAACCCACCTTCAACTATTCAGTTCACCTCTACTTGGCCGCTCAGCCAACTGTGACCCGCTAAACATTAGTTCACCATTTACTGTCACAACCCTCACAAGAACAAGCCAAGCACACAGGTCAAACCATATATGAATTATACTGGAGGACAGCGCCTGCATGGATCATGTGGGCCATAAGAACAGGAACATAAATACAACGAAGACAAGTTGGTACTGGACTCGAAGGACACAAGAAAATAAGCTTTACAAGAACGTTAGAAGGATAAACATCACCTGGACTCTTGACATTGAAGGTTACACCTACACATGGAAACATAAAAACTAAACAGAAATTGTTCAAACTAGTGAGGTCAGTGGCAAAAAAACATTGAACACTGATGCAGTGCAAAATGTCTGCCATAGCATGCCAGCAGCAGGTAAGTCCATAATAATCGACTGTTGCAATGACAATTGTAACGGCACATACCTGCATGGCATTGTACTCCTCACCTCTTTTTTTACGCTGCTGGTTTGTTTCTTCTTATTTTTCTCTATGCACAGCTATGCGGCCCTCCAAGATGTAAGTAAAAACTACATGGAACTGTGTAAAAAACAAGTAAAATCTTTCAAAATTATTGATGATTGAAAAAAACATGCCATGCAGTGGTGTTACTATGTAGATGTTTTTACACTTCCCTTCAAATAAAAATAAATTAATATAATTAAGGCATCTGGAAGTTAAAACAATCCAGTTAATTAATTCAGTACTAGATTTATATATCCTACACTTCCAAACCCTGTATAATGAACTTCATTATAATTTTCAAAAGTCAGTATGCACACAGTGAAGCTGGCACACAACCACATGCTAGAAATATGGGGTCTGTTAAGCAGGTAACAAAAATAACCCTGCTCTGCCCTGCCCGTGTGATGCATTGCATTGTGCCCCATGTATTTCAGCCATTACACCTGCAAACAAGTTGTAATATTTGACAACTCTTAAAGAGGAACAAATTAACTCACTTCACAAGCAGGAGTGAATCCAAAATCCTGCTTTTGTATGTTACATGCTCAGTTGTGCCTAAGAGCAGGTCACATCCATGAGCTGCTTCTCCAGATTTGTTTAGAGTGGTTTTTGTTCAGACTCCAGTTCAGACACTCGAGCCAAAGAATGAGTCTTTCATAAACACATGCACCCCGAGCCAAAGAACGAATAGTTCATAAGCAACTACCACCTGAGCCAAAGAACGAGTGAGAGATGCTGCTCAGCGAGAGACTCCCATTCATCAAGCTTAGCTTACCCAGATTGAAATCGCAAAAGGTAAATTTGCAATGGTTATTTTGCTTGTATTTCTATAATCGTGACATGTAACAGAGTTTTTTTTTTTTTTTAAATTTAGACTAAAAAAGCTCGGAGAGCTTTTGGAACATATCAAACCCACCACTGGCTGAGGCGAGGTGGGTGGTTGGTTGTAGGTGAACCAAAATGAACGACATGAACCAGGTCACTTAAAAGAACTGCTCTTCTCATCATTAGTCCAAACTCCTGTTAAAATGATATTGATGTATGATGTGACAATGGCTATATGAAAGGTGTATGTAGCTATTTACACTTGATCCTGACACCTCAAGTGGAGAAGAGGTCAATGATATTGGCTGCTATCATTTGCGCCTTCATGTGTGAGACATACATTACTGCCATCATTGCTCTTTTGATCTGATGCTTCTCTTAGATCAGGCATGTCAAACTGGTCCACAGGGGGGCCGGTGTGGCTGCAGGTTTTTGTGCCAACCAACCAAGAGCACACAGTTTGACCAATCAACTGTCTGAAGACGGAGATCAGTTGATTAAATGAGTCAAGTCTGGTGTGCTGCTACTTGGTTGGAAACAAAACCTGCAGCCACACCGGCCCCCCTGTGGACCGGTTTGACATGCCTGTCTTAGATGAAACATGCTGTTAGATACGTGATTGGTGCATTATGATGGCATGGCAACATATTAGTTATGCGCATCAGTGTATATCTACAGGAATGAGTTGACCTACAACACAAGATGTTTTTTTTTTTTTAAGCTAGTCTCTTTCTTGTGTCACGACATTGGTTTGCATCATAATGGGAAAGCAAGGCTTGGTCTGCTGCCATAGAACAGAAAAAGACTACTTATCGATCTACTGTCCCTCCAGATATCGGCTACAGACATAGGTATGAGTTTCATTTTACAGTTGACCATTTGTGCTGTGTACATGTGATTATTTCACAGCTTTACTCCTTGGTAGTGCATGCACGTGGCCTATTGTTATAATTTTCCTCTTCTGAATTAAGAGGCTTTTTGCACAACACTATATAGAAGCTTTATGTAGAAGAGTGGTAGGAGAGTGTGTATGTGCACAAATGCATAATCAGTCAGAGAGAACATCATTCAGATGGTAAAAGTTTCAGCAGAGTGTAATTCATAGTGGATGTTCAACAGCTAGTTCCTGGAATAACATAAAGCATGTCCATGTCTTTCTTCTGTTTAATAACATCAAAATCGCTGGTCCTGTTAATGCAGTCTTTGAGAGGTTCTGTAAAAAGCCTACTCTTGCGGAACATCTTTGAATTTTATACTAAGAAAAAATGCATTATAAAGGCACTGGAATAATTGCAAAGCCTGTTGATATGGCATCATATCCTGTGCTACAAATGTCACTGTCAACAGGCATTACTGACAGTTGGGGCTATTGGCATTTGTCTTGTGTCTGAATGACGATTATGATGGCCATGATGCTGTAGGCCGCAGGAAAGCTCTAGAAAAGAAAAGATCTATGGGTCAACAAAGGTATTCTGTCTGACAACTGCAGTGGAGATTTTTATTTTTTTTATAATAAATAGACAGCAGTTTTTAAGTTCCGTTGTAGTTGTGCTCAGAAATAGCAAAGAAACAGTGGAAAATGAAAGACAATCGGCCACACATCCATCAGCTGAGTATTTGTCTCAGGTGGATAGCTTTTTTAGATTCAAGATGCAATACTTCATCGCCATGTCAGCAAAGCTACACTTAGCTGATAGGAATTTGTTTTGCCTGCTATACATCAGCATGTCAGTCAAGCACACACACATACACACAAAGCTGCCACAGGAGCTCATTCATAAGTGACAGAGCCTCAATTTTGCATGTCCCCAACAAATTCTATGACACAAGGCCTGAGTCAACATCCTATCAAACTTACTAAGGTGCTTGCAGGCAGTTTGTTGTTGCCTGATAGCAAAATTGCATGTCCTATTACTTAAGTAATGAATTTATTTTTAAAAGCAGAGCATATATTATTATAGCTGTGATACACTGATATTTCACTTGAATCAAATTACAATACAATGCAGGAAGCAAAATATAAACAAATTTTCTCATATTTTTGTTTTTGCCTGATTTGTTGGAACCCGTTGAATTCTAGGATTAGGACCAATGTTTTATTTTCACTAATTTCTTGGTTAAGAGAACATGAAACAAACCAAAAACAGACATGTATTTCATTGAATCAACTTTAAAATATGTTTTAGTTATTATATATATATACTATAAATATATATATATATAATATATATAATATATATATATATATATATATATATATATATATATATATATATATATATATATATATATATATATATATATATATATTAGATTTAAACTCATGATAAACTCCGACATGTATGTTTTTCAAAATTATGACTATATGAACTCTGAATGGTAGTATCAGAAATGTCATTATCTAAATTTCAAAGTGAGTACCATCCCTAAGGGGATCTGTTTATCCTCAATGACTTGAGCTCTGGGGCATATTTTGTATTGATTCAAGCCCATTTATCACATTTCTTTTGGTTTTGTTTTTGGAGGCCTGAAAGCAGAGATTTGGTGTACTGTGTGACTTGCAAAGGAAGATGGATGCTGAGGCCCAGGATTCTTATGTGCATTTCAACAAGAAGTGCTTAATTTCTGCAACAGGTGCCTGGAGAACAAGTTCAAAAGAACAGTATGATACAAAAAATAGTGAAATAAAATATGGCCAATAATAAATGTTAAATAAAACAACACGCTGAATAGCTACTTTGGTAGGATTTTTTGTCCCAGGTGGCACATCAGGGAGCAAGGTAACATCAATACACTTGTCTCAGACCCATTTGTCTGTTACAGGAGGTGTTAAAAATAGAACAGAACACTGTGTAAGTGTTTCACTGCAAGCCTTAAAATAGCCTGGTTTCTACAGCAGTTCCAACTGATGTCAGCCAAGGCCAGATGAGAGGAGACTCACATTACAGTATGTGCTGAAGGCCAAAACACATACACTGGGGATGGGGAGACACAATGAGCAGGACAAAAAATGAAAAAAAAAAAAAAAAAAAATCTTGCCAATGGTTGTTTAAGCCCTAAAATATGGAACATTCTGAGGAGTAAACATCTCACCATTAAAAACATACCTAACATTTTATTCAACATAATTCAAAGAAACGATTTAAACTATTTTGAAAAAGTATACAATTCTACAATTTCATTTAGCAGACGCTTTTATCCATAGCATTACTGCAAAGTATTGCATTATTATGTATATCTTTTAATTTCGAACGAAAGGTCTCTACAGAGCACTGGTACAAGACAGACAAAAAAGAAAACCTATGTCTGTGGTGTACCACTTTATAGCTCAACAAAAAGGAAAACATGCTTTTTCTGTAATAAAGTTATGTTTGAACATCTATGATTCCTTGTGACTAAGGGATGTCTAGCCATAATTTTTTTCCCTCATAAAAGACTCAGTCATTAGACAGCTTTAAATGTGGCTGACGCAGCCTAGATTAAGACCTTTAACCCCAAACTTCTTCAGTGAGATTACTTCATGGCAATCTGATCAACAGACTGTGGTTGTACAAAGGGTTAAAAATGAAGCAACAGTGCCAAAAAGTGCAGTTCCTTGAATGGCCACTTGAGGTTTGTTCCAAAAGTGAGTCAATTCCAACAGGCCCCTGGGTTAAAATGCCTAACTTTACAGCAGACACTCACATGTTTGCAGTCTGGTACAAAAAAGGGTTTTTCTCTATAGCTTATTTCAGCATTCACTACTGTACAGGGGCGATGGAAACAACTTCTCATTCAAAATCATGCTTTTGTACTGAAAATCAGCAGGGCCGATCCTTGAACCTGTACATAAAGAATTCAATAGTCAGGTCAGATGTTGATCACATAACACATTGTGTCACTGAAATCAATCAAAAGCCATAGGCATCTGCACAGTAAAAAGCTTTCACTGCAAAAATGTCTTCAGAAAAAATTGTTTCATTAAAAAGACAAGACAATGTCAAGGGCATTTGGGTCGCTCTATATATTCTTTAATAACCAAGAATGGGTGTGTGCCTCACGCATTTCTACTTCAATGCTCATTTTTAACTAAGACAGTTGGTCTACTGTATGTAATGTTAGTGCATTCACATTTTTCTAGCAAATTAATATGAATGTATATTGCAATCTTACAGCACTGCTTATTGCAAAAATTTTAATACAAGCCCCTCCACAGTAACATGTATCCTTCACAGTTTAGATCAATGTCACATAATGGATGTGGCTAAAGTTGAAGTTAAACTACAAAGGGAGGAAACACATCTAATCTAAAGTTTCCATGACAAGGGGAGAAAGGGGGAACATTTTGGGGGAAAACACAAGCAAATTCAACTCTGTGTTCTCAGGCAAACTGAAATTCCTGCAGAGGCCTGTGCACCTTGTCAGTCACACCCTGTGCAAAATGACCACTGGATCAAGTGTGAAGTTTAATGTCTTTAAATTTTACACAAGGATGAGACAATATATCTAAGAGAACATGAAAAGAATCAAAGCTAAAAATCACATATTGCTACAGAGCACAAAGCTGCACGCTGCCCTAAAGTTCAGTGAACATACATCACATTGGAAAGCCATTAATAAACCTGTCAGTGCACAGACCAACCTCAGCCTGACTTTCATTACAACTGTTATTTGGGGTTCTTGCTGTACTATGCCATCTGCACAAAATAAGCTCCGTATCACCCCTTCTGTTAAAAGCCTGAACTTAGAGAGGAAACATCTCCACTCTGTATTTTCAGTGTCCTCTATAAACTTCCTGCTACAGCCTAGGGCAAGCAAGTGTGGAGCAGAGCTTAGCTGCACTGCAGTGATGTGTGATTAAGGTTTAGATGAGGCCTGACCCATGTGTGCAACTGGTACAGTAATGGAGTGTTGGTTGTTTAGAATTGTAAACTCAGTGACAGAACAGGTTGAGCAACCCTGGGAAGGGTCAGCACACACGCTGAATATTGTTTGGTGGCAAGCAGAGTACAACAGAGTCACATCCAACTTTACCAGTCATGCTTCGCTTTGAAGTTTTGGCAATGAGGAGAGGAGATATTACAAACTAAACTCCCTGATACATCCTCAGTCTCTAGATTGTGTACATCTCTACCTCTAGCTCTACCTTATAGCCTTGCAAACTTTTGGACATTTGACTTGTGCACAACCATGACCTGTATAAATAATGAACACAGCTACTGTGACATCACCCATTGGTTTGCTGTCTGCCATTTTGAAGCTTTTGGCATTTTGGCCATCGCCATCTTGGATTTTGGAGCCAGAAGTGACCATATTTGAGAGACTGGAGCGGTGGAGGAACAAGATGATTATCTAACTCAAACATGGTAATGATGCCTCACAGACGGCCTGTCGCTCAAGCGACCCTGCCGTTAAATATGCGTAATATTGGGCCTTGATAAAATGTAACAAGGTGAGTTATTCATTCATACTTATATTCTGCCCCCTTACTGTTGTCATGAACGTTAAAATTTGGATTTGTGCTATTGTGGAGCCAGCCTCAAGTGGCCTATTGATGAACTGTAGTTTGTGGCACTTCCATACTGGCCTCATTTTTAATCCTGAGAGGTTGCCGCTTTTGTACAACATATCAATGACAACGCAGAGCTGACCATGAACAGACAAGAAGTTGTGTCGTAAATCGCAGAAAAAACCCTCATTTGATAAGCATATTTCAAATGCTCTGTATACATGTACAGAGAATGCTTCCAAAACCCAAATAATATCTGCATATCCAGCCTGTTCTTTCTCCGAACTTATAAAATAGTGCAACTTTGTCAGTGCTTTTGCTGTAAGAGAACAACGCAAAAGGCACCTTTCATGTGTGCATGAAACACCGCTGGACGGCATCAGGTGAAAACACAGCTGCACAGAACAGGTCAAGGTATTATTATACACTGCTGGATGGCCGAATGGCATCTGCTGCAGAAACGCGGCAGGACAACTTCAGTTTGAAACACTGTCCAGTGTTTAGGGAAGGAATCTGCTCTTTACATGACCCTTATAAAATTCAGAATATTGTCATATTCAGAATGCTGATGAGAAATTAGTGTGCGTGTAAACTTAGTCAGTGACTCAATCGCCATTTTTTCCTCCATGGTGAAGCTGCTCTGTCCCCTTTCTTTACAGCTCCCTGTCACTGCTCAGTTTATTTTAGAAGGTGGATCAGGACCCCATTACCCCACTCACTTTGTGCTACCCACCCCTTTTTTATTAGCAGCATAATGGCACAGATACATTATCAGAGCTAATCAGAGTCAAATGAAGAAAAGTAGTGGAGTGAGACTGCAGGAATTGCCTTTTTTCTCTCCCTTGCAGTGCTGCCATCCTGGCAGACCGTGTTAAACTTTTCCAACCTCCCTCTCTCTATTTTTTCTCTACCTCTCTTATTTCATTTTCCCCCTCAAAGCCTCCCCTTGTTTTCTTGCTCTCCATTTTTAGTCCTGATGTTTGTCCTTTCTCCTCCCTCTCACATCTCTTTCTGTGCGTCTCTTCTCTCTCCCTCTCTCCCCTCCACATCTTTCTCTTCCTTTCCTCAGGGACTGCCTGTTTGATATTCTACTTGTGTGGCGGGGCGGCAGGATGGATTAGAGCATGGACAGGCCCCACAAACCACCCTGATCTACAGGACAGCTTTTCAATCACTTCTCCAATGCTGTTCCACCTATATAAATACAAGCACTGGGAGAGCCACAGAGGGGGAAAAAAGTGGAAATAATAGAGAGGGATAAAAAACAAACAGGAAAGGACAAATGTAGAATTTTATGAAGTAGCACTGTTACTGTGCAAACAGGGTGAAATATGCCAGAACCTACGAGTTACATTTCCCACCTCTACTGAGTTTGAGCATATCAAGTGTCTGCAGGTACCGTTTAGAGCACAAGCCAGCTCAAACACAGCACAATGGCTCATTTGCACCTGTAATGGCTCGCAGCAGTTTGTGCTTTACAATGGATGGCCTGCATAGCCATCCCTTCGGATTTGTTCGAAGGTACAGGTTTGTTTTTTTCTCTCTCCCTGTGTGTTTATACTCTGTTCTACCTTGATCCTCAGGACCTTTCCCATTTAGATGAAAATTGTGGATCCCTCATGTGGGTAAAACAGAATTATTGTGCCTCCCCAGCCTTTTTTTTATTGGATCAATAGGGTGATCTTCCAAGGCCGGCATTAGGGGGCATTATAAAAAGGTTACAAATGAGTGTTTAGTTCATTGCACTCTCCTCAGGTACTTGGGGAGTATTGATCCATTGTGGCTCATCAAACTGTTTTGTTGCAAAAGTGACACTTGAACAGTAATCACCTTCAAAAGGTGAGATAATAAGATGCTGTGTAATTGCAGAAGCTTAACAAAGCCACTAATGGCCGATGCTGTCAGGTGCCAGGGTGGTATTATGTTGTGTCTGTGTATGATCAGTAGGAATTGCACTTCAAGTAGGACAGCTTTCTGATTCAGTTAAACCACCATTTTGTTACATCTACATTTGCTTTATGTGAGAGTTTTCAGAAAAAAAGGGACGCTGCTGAGTCTGTCTGTTCTTTGATGAGTACACAGTGTGTTTTATTAATAGTAATGTAACTCTATTTAAGTATAATGCAAACACAAGCTCAGAAAACAAGTGGGAAGTGATGATGTGGGGGTCTGCGCACAGAATAACACTTGTTTCTGTAGAGCTTTTTCCCCCCTGAATTATAATATTTTACAGATTTACAATGACATACATAATGTAGATTCAGTGTCCTAGTACATTACATTTATATAGACCACTATATTTCTTACTCTTTTCTGCTAGTGATTATTGTATATAAAAGGTGAAACAATATTATTTAAAACCATAAACTGTTGTATTGTGATTATCACTACAAATTTAATTGGGTTCTTTGTCATATTTTCTCTAATGTTTTTTCTCTTATAGCTGAGTCTTACAGTTTAAAGGTGCTACAAATGAAGACAAAAATAAATGTACAGATTATCAGCAAGGAAATTTACCAGAATGAATCTGGAGGGGTCTACTGGTCCAAATTAAAACAAGAATGAGAAAATTCATCAACTGAAATCCCATGAACTTGATTCCCAAATATACAGTCTTTGCACTTGTCATGTTTAAAGGAGGATTTTTTTTTTCTTCATATGAATCCAGAAGTTTCAATGCCTGTAACGCGTGGGCTCTCGTTGGTATTTGATGGACAGCTGGGCTGGCAGGAGGACAGATACTTGAAGCTCTATTTCAGGGATGCAATTATAAAGACCAGCATAAAGCACAAGGTCACATTTGACAAGGACAATGAGGGTGCATTCACCTGCTATTTAAGTTCATATGCAGCAGGTGCTGTATGCAAGAGAAGTCTGGAGTGCTGGAACATACTCATGGAAGTTATATAACTCATCTCATATCTAAGTGCCAAACTTGTCACAATGGCACATGACTAAAATGGCTAACAAAGCAGAGAGGAAAATCCAGACCGGCTTTTCTACGTAAAAAAACAATGTGGTTGTTCAAGAATGGGAATGCAAGGGTGCCCAGTAGCTCACCTGGTAGAGCAGTGACTCTACCTGCTGTCATTTACAGGACATTACTGAGGACACTTTTTAAAGCCTCAGTTGGCATGTGATATTAATGCCAAAGGTAACTTTTAGCATCTTCATTAGATGCACTGGGCTTTCAGCTAACACTAACGTAAACCCATCCGTAGTAATAACTGATGCAGAAAGCAACATGCGTCACAAAAAGAGCAATGTAACAAACATATTCATTTTGGGCCACAACATGATCTTTTTCCTAAACCTAAACAAGTTGTTTTGTTGCCTAAACCTAACCAGTCGTATTTCACAAAATTAACCATTTGTCATAATGTGTTTCAAATGTGCGTCACATAGACACTAAAGGGTGCCCTTTGGGTTACTATGACATGCCAAGGGGCAGGGAACTCTGGGAGATGGTGGCACAGGGGCACCTTAAAATCTACACACAGTCCCTGCACCACAATAACACAGACTTTGTGTTTTACCAAAGTGATTAAAAGGTTTGTATTTAATTAGATATGGCTTTGTTTACAGGAAGAAAAAAAAATAATGCCACTGCTGCCAAAACTGAGTGAAGCAAAATTTTGTTTAAACATCCCCCGCAGACGCTTTAAGACAGGAACACAAATGGTCTCTTTGAATGTTTTTACATCATTTATTACAAAAAAGAAAACTTTAAAATTTGCTTTATCTTTGCCACAGGATTGACTGTAGCAGAGCACAACCTTTAGCTGAACTAAAGACTGAATGTTATCTTTAATGTATTAGAGGAGATACTATTCTTTTAGTGCTCTTTTGATTGATTGCATCTTTACACAAAATTAACTACAAGTATTGAAATGATGCTGGAGCTTGAGCACCGGCTTTACCTTCGGGTGGAGAAAGAAAACTGATCTGCTCATAATATCACACCACCATTATATTGCCACATGCTTGAGTGGATAATATTATTATTGTTACCGGATAGTCACTCCCAATTGAAGTCGATAAATACATACAAAAGGCAAACCTCACTGTCATCTTGAAATATTGTGGTGTTGAGACTTTGAAGGTGAGTCGAGTTATTAAGCTACGCCATTATAGTGCAGTGAAACCCCTTATGCATGCCTACACATGCTGACATTACTTAACAAGTAGGAATTACTTCAGTCCAGTAAGTGAGTCTTATGGTGATTTTATCACTCACAATGATGCCTTGACACTGTTTATCACACAGCAGACGAACTCTGGTATGTGAGCCAGCCATCCATCCACCTCTGTTAGTGACAGCTCATATGCGACATTTAGTGCTCTTCCCCAGAGCACTGAGAGGCTAATGAAAGATGTGGTGTCTTAGAATGACTGGCTAACCTCTAATCCTGAATATATGAAAAACATTGATGATATTATAATAATCTGCCCCTCCCACCTTCTTGGCCAGGCTTCCTCTCTCTAAGTGGATAGGCCTACATTGTGTAAGTGGAGCTAAAGTCAAGTGACATAAATGCAGTACATTAGTGCAGGTTCTTGATAATAAAATACCAAAACATTATGTGTTTTGATTGAAACTGTCAAACATTTATTTAGTTTTCTATGATTAAATTTGTGTGAGAGCCCCTCTGTGCCCCTTCATGCAGGTTTGGACTGCTGACCAGTGAAGTGGGCAACTGACCCAGGATCCAAGTGAGTTAATTGTTTTGTGGCAATGTGTTAAATTGCAGATTAGTCTGGTCATGTGCATCACTAAATTATAATAAGTAAAATAACAAGGGCTTTTAGCCCTGTTATTACCAGGAGGAATCAACATCAGGTTTATTACCTACAGTGGAGGCATGAACCGTACTTTACTGTGAGATGAGCTGAAAACTATGAATGTGGGTGTGACTTAGTCATGTAATTGACTGCCCACCTCTTAGCCAACCTATCTAGTGTCACAGACCCTGTGACCCTGAATTGGATGCATTATTCATTATTCTGACGAATGGTTATTAATATCACTGCTTCCACAATATCACTACAAATGCATAAGCATAAATATTTCTGTAACATTGAAAATATGTATACACAGGCCCATTAACACATAATTTCCTCAACCATCATATCCTGTGTCTGTTTTGTTGTTGTTGTTGTTTGTTACATAATTACAGACCACAGTTTATGCACAATAGTGTCCTGGTTAAGATCAAATTTAGAAATATATTCTGGTTTTAGAAATTGGGATTATCCCTTATTACAGTTTTGAGAGATGTTGATATAGCTGGAGTGCTGATAAAAACCAGAATACCAACACTAGGGATCTAACCAACCAATGCAAAGATAATAAGCTATGCACATATATGGGGATGCATAGGAATTGTTCCAATAATATTCAAAATGTATATGTCGATTTTACAAACAAAATTACATTACATTACATACAAAAAATACATCAGGATTCTCTCAAGTTATAAACACAACATCCAGCATGTGAAAACACACGCTCTGGCCCAGTGCAATTCAGGTATTTTCAATTAACATCCTGTTTTATTACCACTGTTTATTTCCACCAGGACTTTTTACAGTTGCACAACTCTTATTCTGACTCACTTTAGGCATAGTTGTTTTTTTATTATTATTATTATTATTATTATAGTTTAAGCCTGATACAAATACAGATATTGTTTGTGTTGAATACAAATAGAAATAGTAGCTTTATGTAACATCCCAGGGCTGTTCTAATGCAGTGTTTGTCTGTAAAACTCCAAAAAGTAATATAAAGTAATATATATAATTTGTGTATGACACTCTAAATTGAGAGGGCTGCAATCACATTATCAATGTGCTGATGGCAGCAAACAAGTACAGTCCCAATAAAGAGACAGCTTGGTGATTGGATTAACAAATACAGGACTTTCCCCTGGAAACTGGTATTCAGGACTATGTGAAACCAAGTGACCTTTGAGGTACTTTAAGGTATGTTGTCATCATGTTTTTTTTGTTTTTTTTCCCCTAAACTTAACCTACTAACTATGCATTAAGTACAAACATGATAACGCCACTTGTGGGGCCCTTAAAGTTAAATATCATAGCTATTGTTGTATATGCTGGTTCATAAGATATCATAGAAACCAACGTATAAGTTGCTGTACATCCCTTGGGCCTAACAGCTTTTCCAACCTGTGTCCATCCTCTACTGTTAAGGAAACTTAGTTGGTACAGAAATGATGGAGAGGGACGTTCATAAATATCAGATATTCTAGTTCTTCATATTTCGTCTAAATGTGATATCCTGAATATGATCAAAACAAAGATACTAATGTGCATGTAATAATACTTAACATGTTAGCTTTAAATCAATGCTGATGCTCACTAAACCGTGGAAAACCATTTTCATCATCAATCCCAAAAGTATCAGCTTTCTTCCTGAATTTTGCTATGTAATAACCCTGGGAAAACACTGACTTATTATGCACAATAAAATATTTAGGCGCTGATTTTTTTACAGTATTATCTGGCTATACATCATTAACAGCTTGTAGAAAAAGAAAATGTTTGCACCAGTTCAAATCATGTATTTATACTTGTCAACTAATGAGTGTCCTCCCTCGCTAAAGCTAAACACTGTATATTAAAATTCTGAACAGGGACAGAATCTCTTTTTATCTCACCATTTACACTCCCATCTTGAGCCATTACTGTCATCAGACGGGAGCTCTCTGACTTTGATAGTGCATGAGCATGTCCTGTGCTGAAGTGTTAAGGGCAGGAGGGAGTCAGTGACTGATGTGGAGAGCAGCAATGCTCCCCCCAGTGTCAGGCCGTGATTGATGTTCAAAGAATGGTCCAAAAAACCCATGACCAATTCGCCTCACAGCCAGAGGCACCTTACTCCCCATCCCTCATATGAAAGTGATATTTTCAGAGATATGAAATAATAATTATACGCAGCCATGTTGGAATGTCTCTGATGTGAAATGAAGGTCCCTTTGGATTTGAATAAAATTAATAAAACACATCATTGAGAGATATTACAGTCCACCTTGGCATTGTAATTTTGACATTTAAAGAAAATTTGCATTTAGTTATTACAGTTATCCAGAATTGCCAAGAATTGCTCATAAGGATGTCCTCTGTTGTTTGACTTGTTCAATACTCTGGAATACTATCATGATGCAAACTACCAGGCTGCAATGGCTGCTACAGGTAACCATTAGAAAGTGTTTTAAAATATATAAATGTATAAAGATAGTATAATAAATCATAATAGGCTGATTTAAGCTGTTTTGTCTCATGTACATTAGGATATTTGTTCCCCCTGTTCCTCTTTATATTTGACCTTCATTTGCAAACAAAGATCCATTCGTCTTCCCTGCTACAATGAACGGTTGGGGTCACAAAAATATGTTACGGATAAATGAAATGCCTCTGTCAACAACGCTATTCTTACATGGGTGGTCGTTTCGATTAAAATGTCATTGCCTCTGTTCATTTTCTTTGATGTTTCTGTTGAACTTTACACACTTGACTTGTTCTGTCCATAAAATGTGAATTATCCTCGCTGGCTTCACAAGACCTCCCTGTGTATCTACATGCACGTGTGATTGCACACTCGAGCGGAGCCACCACATGTATTCTCATTGTGAGTTCCTCTGTGATGTTTATAGGGACATTTTATGATCACATTTAAAACAACCACTTCATATGTATGTACACAGGGAACTTTGTATAAAGGTAATACATTACAACTATGGAGCATAATGGAACTGACAAGCCTCAGGGTCAGAAAAGTTTACGTAAAAGTATACTTGGCTGGATACCAAAATGGGCTTTTTTTAATGGGAATTGTGTTGTCTTTTTCATTTGAAAACAACTATACTTTCTGAGCTCACCACACATTCCAAAGTTTTATCCAATACACCAGCTCCAAATGATTACTTGCAATTTTTATGCTCATTGTTGAACACAATCCACAAAGTGCATTAATTTACCCCAGGCACACAACTGTGAAAAAACAGAAATTAAAAATAGGGCAGCATCCAGTGATGGAATAAATGGAAAAAGCACTTAAGAGAAGATGATGAGAATGCTGTTGCATCCCTTGAGAGGGTGGCTGGAACAAATGGCTATGGTAGATATGGGCTGAGAAGTCCTGTTAAGATTGACACAGGTAAGTGGTACTGCACGAGCAGGGGTGCCGTGTCAATTAAGGTGCATAGAGGACCGCTGTCTGTCTGTGAGAAGCTCATTAACACCAAGGTCAGTCTCATCAGGCCCCCAAGCTGTCGTTATTCTGATATTACCAGCAGGCCAGGAAATAAAAAAAAGCATATTGGGCATGCATTTTAAAACCTCAGGATTGCATGCATTCAGAGTTACACATGCAAATGCAGACAGTGCATATAAAGATACGAAAATACATTGTCGGACAGCCACCGCCACCATTGCTTCCACAGACACACAAAAGACACACAAACCCATTTACCCACTTGCATGCAAAATAATAGCTGTTTAAATAGCTGGTTCCCAAGAGGGATTTTGAAAATGCAGAGCAGGTAGCAGGTGCTTGTTAAAATGAATATTGCGATTGTGTTTATGCAAAACAATTTTATCAATGATTGCACATGGTTCCATGAGACTTAAATGGCTGAATAACTATCTCTACCTCTGCAACCTGTCTGCTCGTGCAAACCTACCTTAGTCATAGTAAGCCTCTGTAGAAGTAAAAGACTAATGGATTTCTTCTCATCGAGATATTTTCTCCACTCATTCTCACTGCATTTTCTCTACAGTGCAGATCTTTTCCTCTACATTCTATTATGTTTAATTCCAGAGCCACTGTATGTGCTACCAAGCAATCAGCACAATATGTATTGTGTAAGAAAGGCCATAATTAAAACACAAATCCATCTTAGACAGTTCACAAGCACAACCTTGGTGCAGTTCAAGCCCCTGCTTTTAACCTCCACGTCAAGCATGTGGGGGATAAACAGTTAATTGCCTGAGTGAGTCTGAATGGTTGGTGCACAAGCAGGCAGAGTGCCTTCAGCTCCGATTGTCGGTCCTTCCAGCAGCCAGTGTTTCCCTATATCTTCTGACACTGGGCCCTTTCTTGTCTCTCCCATGTTATTGGAAAGCTCTGATGGGAAATATATAACAGCTCGACACGGTAACTGCCAACTCCGTGCCCTAAGCCTCGCTCTCAACTCAACTGTCAAGATCTAAAAGACAAAAGGCCTCTTGTTACTGTGCCTAGGTGCATGGCTACAGCTCAATTTGTTTGCAGGAGAGATTTTCAAAGGGTGAGAGTCACCTGCCTACATCCCTTCGCTCCGTTTGCTCTTTCTCTGAATTGTCACTCAACCTCTTTCCCTCCCCTCCTGCTAGTGTTGCCTTTGTCTCTCTATGGATATTCCTGAACGGTTTGTGCCCACAGGCAGCCGTTCCACTTGTTTATCCCTTTCTTTTTCAATAAGAGAATGTGGAGGACAGATTCAAACTCTTGTTGACAATACAGCCAAATCCACTCTTTTCTTGATTCCATCAGGCAAACAAGTCAGTGCTTCTCTCTTATTTTAAACCAAAAGTATACAGACTTTGAATGGCAGGGTTAACATGCAATGATTTATGCCAATAAAGACAAACTGCTGTCCAATTTGTCTTCACAAAGCAACAGGATGCATTCCACTTTTAGAACATTACATAACCATCACTAAAGCGCTCAAAGCAGACACACATGTCAAAACACTGACAGAGAGACAGATAACCAGTAAAAACAGCGGAAATAGTCAAGAAATTAAAGTAGAACAAAGTGGTAAATTAATTAAATACTACATATACATACAAAACATTATAGTATAGCTCTAAAAACATCCCAGTGTTTAAGTGAAAGCACAGATGGACAATTATCACCTTAATCCAGCATGGACTGGTGTCAAAACAGATCTAAGATCTTCTGGAATTAGTTTTAGGTATATGCCGTATAGTCGTTCTCCCTCCCTACTTGTCAAATACAGCAGCTTGGTAATTCGCATTAAAGTATGATGCTCTAGCATCAGATTTGGATGTGTCAGATTAATTTCCTCTCATTACATGCAACAGTGTCTTTCAAAATAAACATCCATCCTCACAGGAAACAGGTTTTGCCACCAAAACTACTTTAGATTCAGGCAACAAAACTACTTGGTTAGGTTAAAAAAAACTACCATAGTTTGGTATGAAATAACTAAATTCGTCACAGTAACTTAACATGTCAGTCGACAAGTATATCTCAAGATGTACTTGAGTAACTACATTACATAGTCAGAAAAACCCCAACAACAACAACAACAACAACAAAAAAAACCAAACTCAAATTAACTTTTTGTTTCACATGGGACACAAACACCAGTCTCCTGGGTAAGAGTCTGTTGTGTCTTTGACAAATTCATCACTCCTCCACCCCACCTTACCCGGACTTTCTTGTTCGTTCTACTGTGTTGTTGCCACAGACTGGATAATTATAATTATTCAAAAGCCTGCTGTCTTTTTTTTCTTCTTTTTTTAATTACTAGTTTTAGTTTTCTTTTTGAGAAGTAACACACATTCAACAAGGAAAAATGCACATTCATTATGTGTCTCATACAGATGCTGTAGGGTGCATTGCACATCAGTAACACAAGCCAAAGGTTATAAACCAGGCTGCTGTATTTGATGTCATGGAAGAAGAGAACGGAGTGGCATAGCAGCTAAGAGCAACCCAGCCATGTTTGGAGTTTATTCTGGAACAGTAAGTGGTCCAGTACCAGCTGACCTGCATGGTCTGTTGGCTTGATGTTCGTAAAGGAAGATCAGAAATCTTTAGGTGTTACTGTGGCCGCACTTTAAAACCATTTATTGTACAAATTGGAAAACCCTTTCAGAGATCTGAAAAGGTAGCAAAAAGAAAGCTGGTAGCTAAATGTTTGGCCTGATGTTGGCACCAGTGGAAAGGTCATGTCATCACCAACAAAATCAATAGGCTTCATCCTGTTGGGAAGAAACCACAGTGAAAAACGTGGCAGTTTAGAAACGTGTTTCAGATACTTGCAACTGAGACAAACAAACGAAAAAAAAAAAATAAAAAAAACAAATGGAGGGGAATAAATAATCTATTGATCTATATATATATAAGTGTATGCCTGTGAATCTCTCTGTCCTACAAAAAAATAAACTAATTTATTTTCACATCTATCATAATAGAATACAACACTACTACAATAGTTTAAATTGTTCCTGATTGTCAATTCAAGGATGCCTTTAACAGAGGTGGAATATTGTTAAAAGCTTTGGGACTACGGAAACGCTAAAACACCTAATCCCTTTTCACTGCAATGTCCCGATGGTAAAGGATGCTCTTCTTGTCTGTGTACTTAGTAAAATATTGTAATGTTTGGGTAAAAACAATCTGCACCATGAGCAAGGTGAAATGCACAAGAAGAAAAATAAGCAATTTGGCAAAATTGCTATGTCATTTTTTTTTGCTAATTGCTTCAGACTAAATGAAAGAAGTGGGTCACAGCTGAAATGCTGAAATCTCAGCAGCTGGTTACTGAGGTAACACAAAGTAAGTTGCGCTTATCATAATTATGATCATTAGAAATCTATGAGAAAACCTCCCAAAAAACGTAGTGATGCATTTCCTTTCGTACAGTTAAATGACTCCCCTCTAATTTGCAGTGTACATATAACATAGAGCCTCAAAAACTGGATGAAGTGTTAGGGGACAGCATCATTCATTCTCACCTCAATTCATTTCTAATGATTTCATTATTTGTTTGATGCCCCCTTTCTCCAATCTTACCCCAGAGGCTCCAGGCTGAACACCATTCTGCCTTTAAATTGAACACTGATTGTTTTTCATGTTTATTCACAACCCACGGGTCAGCAGCCTCCCATAATCTGCTGTTTCTTCCAAGGACAATTTGGGAGATATGAATAAAAATGATCTTAATAATATTGCAGTGAAAGGACCCATGGCAACTATGAATACCATTAGAGCTTGATCAGAGGCCGTTAGTGCCACATTTATATGGCCGGAGCAACAGTATAGGGCCTGCATGAGTGACTCCGGAGGCTGGCTGTTTACATTCCTTTGTCATTGGTTCTTTCATATATTCTCTCATCTTCACAGTGCTGTATTTCAATGGGTTCTTTATAGTATAATGGAGTTCTGATCCCTTGAGGCATGGTTATGTGTATTTGTATTAGTTGAAGTATTCATCTTACTTCTCCAGTTTACCTCAGATTGATAATATGGAAACAGAAATGTAAGAGAAAGTCATTGTGTCTTTGGAAGTATCTTTGCTGTGAAGCAAGCGGCATGGAGCAGTCGCAGTAATTTGCCTCCCTCCAATACCCTTGACCTAGATGGCAAAACTTCCAGGGGAGTAGAGAATTAAAAGTGAGAGAAAAATACAATTATGTTCAGGGGAAAAAAACACATTAGGTGATCAAATATAGTATTTTCCTTGAACTATGGGGTAAGGGGATGGCTGTTCTCATAATATTAACATAAAGAACAATATTCTAAGGGATATGCTCTACCTGAGGAATCTCCTAGGGAAGTAGGGTTACCGCAAAGGTTGCCAGGACCCTACAAATTACACATACTGTGTCACAGTATCTTGATTCTGACATTCTGGCTGGGTGGAGTTAAGCTCTAGAGCTATTATTATGCATGGGTTGGAGTGACCACAGTTGATTTCTGTTAATACGGTATGAAATTAATCCTGAGGTCAAGGCCAACCTGTCCCCAAATCCTTGCCATGTTCAAACATTTTTTTTCTCTCATCTTTTAAATGTTCCTGCTTGTACTCATCCATGTTTTATGTGATTTACATCCTCTTCTCTTGACTTTGAGGCTTCTGTTTTGATGAATTAAGGTGCAATGTGCTACGCACAGCCAACTGTGCCGTGATGAGGTGGGTTGAGAAAGAATCCATTATCATACATAATGTGTGGGTGTGTTAGAGGCTGTGACAATCGTGGCCAATCACATTGGTTCCTTTCACCCCCTTAAAAGCAGCGCTGTCCCACCCTAATGTACTGACAGCTTGGTAATAGAGAACAGAGCCCAGGAAACTCACAAAATCCCAATCTCCTAATGTAGCCTATATCTTTGGAAAAATATAATATATGGTAGCACAAATACACCAGCAAATACAAATGTCTCTTTTTAAGCAGAATTAATTTCTCTAGACAAATTGAAAGCCTGGTCAAAATGTTTGCCATGTTTAAGAGTGTACTCATCAGCATGATTTAATTTCTTTGTCACAGAATCACTGTGACAAAGAAATTAAATCATGCTGATGAGTACACTCTTAACATTGTTTTACTGATATGATTATTAGACAAGTTCACTAAACACAATAAATATATTTTTTACTCGCTCGTGTTTTTTTTTGAGTCCCAGGTTCTGAGAAACCTGACTCTGAGACTCCCAATGCTACCCCAGTACAATAGAGGTGAAATAAATTTAGCTTGTGCTGCTCAAAGCACTGAAAAGTGTTGACAGTGTAATGAATGTACATTTGTCAAAACAGCAGTTTGTGTCTGTTATCAATACTATGGAAAAAATGAGATTAATAATATCGGGACCATTTAAAATCTTCAGAATTGCAATGTATTCATAAATCAATATTTTTTTACACTATAATGAACAATATAAAATGCTATAATCTGCATATAAGCTTTTCACAAAAAATAATACACTCAGATGTAACCCTTTTGTGAACACCTACTTCATACGGTAACTGATTACAATTGCATTTATTCTGTAATTTAATCACATTACTCTGTTAGATGTAACTAGTTGCCCCCTAACACTGGCACTACCCACCCAAATAAGAATATTTAGAATTCTATTATCAGAAGTTTTTTTAAATTTTTTTTTTATGTGGTTTGTTAATACCAGAGAGTCCCTCTGAGTAAACATACTAAGGGAATGTATCCGGTCACGCAGAAGCCATTTAAAATGTAAAACATGAAATAGTTTCTGTTACTATTATAGCTCGATGCATGTTTTATCATCTAATGTGCATGCTCAGTTCGTGGCAAAGGAAAGAGCAATCATAGCTTGCCAACACATTGACCAGAAGAAAATAAAAATGCCTGAAGTAATTAAATTGAATGATTTTTCAATTATTGCTGTTATTATAATTATTTACACATACAGCAATGGGGGACCCCTAATTAATGAGAAAGAGAAGCCAATGTCAACAAAATAAGGGTTAAACTGCCACGGGTCATTTAAGAATAATGCAGTGGGCTACTTTCCTTGAGACTTCTGTGAAAGAAAATAGTTCAGATGACAAGGTCTACAGATTATCCTCAGCAGCTGTGACAGCATTTGTCACAACTGATTTAAATGGGATCTCTGAAATTTGATAAATCATTCCTCACAGTCACAGATTTATGAGTACCAGGTCCAAAATAATCATTATAGTTCAATTATCATTTCATCTTTAGGGTGATTTGTTTTTCCTCACTGTAGCCCACCAAAGTCTACATTTTCTCGTAAAACTGGCTGGCTGGCTGGCTGACGAAAAGGTCTTTCACATGAGTGTACATTTTGACAGCTATTACGGAAATATAGCATAATTAAGGGCTATCAATGTCACAAGGCACCGAGGCATCCTGCTTAACCCTAAAGGAAGACAAACATAAAACCCAGTTCAAGGCAAGTTTGCAGATTGGCCTGTCCGGTTAAACTGTCTGCATTAATTATTTAGTAATTAGCTACATGTAATTGCTTTCTGACACCTAGGATTACACTGTCTTTGTAATGCATTAGCTGTCTCAATTATAGCAGGGTGTTGGATAAGCCTGCACTTGATGTGGCTTATCTTTTCATTTCCCTTCTCTTTACCCCCCACTCCCTATTTTCTGTACTTCAACATGCTCTCCACCCGTCTATCCTTTGGTGGGGGGTGTATGTGGTTAAGCCATAGCAGTGAGCCAGCATGTGATGTTAGAGAAAGACAAATGATACCCCGGCGTGCCTCTGATCTCTAAGCCAGGGCCTCTTAGTCTTTTATAAGGTCCGATGCCACTCATTACGATTGCAGTAAACAAGTGCACTTCTGCATGTGTTTTCACACAGCAGCATGGGCTCCTTTGTGGATCTGCTCATCTTTTTGCTCTGGCTGCACTGTATTTGCACACTGAGACCTTGAAGCCTGGTCCTGGATCTCATATCTCTAGACCTAGGGATATTCACCCAGACTTCAGGCCAAACAGAGACAGCTGATTATCAGAGGGGCCTTGGGATGGATTGGGAAACTGCAGAACCAGGAGGCCCATGGACGATAAGCTGGGGTTTTATGGGTTAGCTGAGCAGTCCCACCATCCCCAGAGGGATGTGTGAATAGTATACATGTTTATGTGTGTGTGCATATATGTGTCTGTTTGAAAGTGTATATATTTCTTTGTGATGTTTGAGTGTTTGCATTTTGAGGCTTTGTCACATATATGTCTGAATTTACTTCTGTGAAGCTGGGAGCTGCGCTGGAAGGGGAAAAGAAGCAAAAGTGACTTGCCTCAAAGAGCCTCTGCCCTGTGTCAGTCTCTGTTTTATGGGAGCAAATACCACAATTTTGACTGCTTTTAAATCACCCCCTCAACATATGACTGCAGTTTTGTGATTAACCACAAATGCCCCCGCCCTCCCAAAAATTAAGAGAGCACTGTGGATGTTACAATGAGTAGCAGACAGAGGAGCTGCATCAGAGCCTAAGAAACACATTTCAAAGAATCTATCACAAGCTCAAAAAAGGTGACGACCTCATCACCGTGGCAGAGTCATGTGACAGCAGTATTGTAATGACGTAAACTCAAAGTATGCTACAAATACATTGCTTCCTAAAGATGGTTTCTGACATTTAAAGTAGTTCTTATTACACTGATGTATATTCAAGTGTTTTTTTTTTCTGACAAGTTTGGTTTTAGCTAGTTATTTAATGCTATAAAAAGGTGTGCTCATGATCAGTGGCACTAGTTGGATTGGTGGAAACTCGATACTTAAGATCACTACTGTGCAGACTCTGGCTCCAAATGAAGTCACCAGTGCAAAGATAGCATTGGCCATATGCCAATATCTTAGCTTTAATTTTTGTACAGTGGGCATACATGGAGACACTTTGTCCATATTTATATACAGTCTATGATCAGAATCAAACCCAGGCTGCTGCCAGGTGAACTAAGAGAATGCGCCAAGAATATATTAGAGGGTGAGGTCAGTCAACAGGGTCAGTGCTTAAAATGTCATGTGGTTCTGCTTTCCTTACTGGATGAGACTGACGCTCAGAAGAGGCAATTTTGGGATAACTAAATAGTGACAGGATTAAAGTAAAAGAGCAGTGAGAGAAATGAGTCTGGGGCTTCTTCCCTACCTGTTGAAATGCACCTCCTCTGCCCTGCCAGTCTTCAGTGGTACTTGCTTTAGGCTGGAGATGCAGTCTTAATCAATTTGCGTTTTCCTACATTGCTTAAAGGGCTTAATGATGTGAGGGATGCGAGCAGAGCCTGGCAAGTGGGTGTCTCAGTCTGTGCTCTTGAGATACTACAGTAAAGAGGTGTTCTAACATCATTTTGACACCCAACCTGATCAGAGAAATAATTGAGTTTGACTGAGTTGACTTAGTATGTAATGACATCAAAGACATGGGCTTACCCCCATATTTGTGTGTCTCCCCCGAGAGCTGACTTGGCAACAGGATTTGGAACATTTTATCATCAAATTGCTGCTCTTAATAAGAAATGGAACACAGCAGGGTGACAAGTAGGCTGAATGTACATTCCTCAGCCAAACCATAGGCCTCGTATTACTCCGACAGCTTGATAGGAGATTATTTTGGGAAACCAAACCTGCATATATTCCGTCTGTAACCTTAAGATATAAAAACGACCACCCACACTAAGCAAAAGCAAGCTGTTAGATGTATTTTGCTTAGCAACTCCTGATAACAGAGAAACTAAATTTTAACTAAAAGTGCCTGCTTGTATGCATGCATGCAAGTGTGTTTGTGTTTATCTGTGAACCTGCAATAAGAGGACCTGATGCTTATGCTTTTTGGTACATATTAGGACTTTCTTTTGTATTCAGCTTTATTAGTATTTTATTTCCATTCCAAAATCTCTCTCAGCTTAATTAAGTGCATATATAGATAGTATGTGATAATACTGGGTTAAATAAAAAGTATCATTGAAGCTAGTAGCGAATTCAGTTGCTGTGGCTGGATTCCATATTAGTAATTAATGTGAACTATATTGGCTACTGATCTCCATAACGTTTCAGCAGTTACAGTAGTATAAAGAAATCAACATACTTGCCATTTTATAGTAACAATAACATATCTGCGGAAACGTTTCCTAAACAAAGGGTGCTGAAAAACAGTGGGATAAAAAATGTGTGTGTGTGTGTGTGTGTGTGTGTGTGTGTGTGCACATGCGTGTGTGTGTGCGTAACTAACTATGCAATGAACAAACAATGAAACAAACAAAAAGGGTACACCATTGCACAGAGACTCTCATTAAAAAGCTAAAACAGTGACAAAGCAGAGGCCATATATTGCTAGACTGAGTATTGCGGAAGTATTCTAAAAATGGTAAATAGAGTATTTTGATGCTGTATAGAGTTTGTAACTATCTAAATGAATTTAGATTGTTCAGGGTGGCTGGATGGGTCATACAAACGCAGGACTTTCACCCAGGAGACTGCTGATAGTGTACCATGTGAACCCGAAAATAAACTTAACTTAACTGCGTTATTTTTACATAACATCATGTAAATTACATTTGTACATCATATATTTACGTAAAATTCCATATTTACGTCACGTTACCTTACACTATACAAACACATAACAAACTTATTTTAACCCAAGCCATAAACTTTTATTTTTTCCCCATGCCATTTTTTTTTGTTTTGTTACTTAAACCTAACCATTACTGTTTCACGATGTTATCTATGTAGTACAATGTGTTCAATCAAGGAAACAGCTGTGCATCTCAAACAAAGGTAAAGGGTGCCTTGTGCATCAGACAGCAAGGTGGCGTGACATAGCATTACTACTTGATGACCTGGTAATGAGAACAGATTAATACAGTTAACATTCAAATGACCCAAAATTAAGGCCTTAGATGCTGGGCTCTTCAGACACACAGTACTATTCTCTGCACACAGTGTCTAAACTTTCCCATTTAGAAAGTTAAGTGTTACACAAAAACATATTTAGGCGCTTTTGTAAAGTAATGATCCGTATCTTTGGCGTAATGGCCATAAATCATGAACTACAAATTTTAGAGGCTGGCAATGAATCTTGTCAAAGAAAAAAATCAGAGACTAGCGCTGCATTGGGAAAGGCTGAGCCAGATCAAAGAATACCATTAAATTTCCAATATGTGCTGCTGCTACCACCCTTCTCCAAAAATATTAAAATACTGCAATCAAGGAAACCATGCTTCATTATGCATCTTATCAGTATGCAACTCTACACCTCACATGCTCACAAGACATATTGTCTTTAAAAATCTGCTTTTTTTCCTGTAGCAATAGGAATGTTATTGCAGGAATTCTTTCATGAAATGATGAAAGATATATAAAAAAATATGGAAATGCGAGCAGAAAAAAAGCAGCTAACAGGAAAGTGTGTCTCTAAAGTCCGCTATGACATTTTGGAAGCCCTTGAAATGTTTGTCCTATTTTTTGTTTGTACCTGTTTCTTTGTTTATAAAGTTGGTAATATGGATTTCACATTATTACTTCTTGGGGTTAGTATTAGGGTTAGTTTATCAAACAAACCAATTAACACACACAATGAGGAGGTGGGTTACATTTAAGGACACTCTATTGCCTGGAATTTATTGCCTACAGGCATGCCCCAACCTTAATCTCACCCCAATCAAGAAAGGCACCATTTATGCTTATTCTGAATCCGATGCAGTGAAACCGAGGTTAGAGACACCAATTGTGTCCCCCAAAACTCTTCCTCAGTCAATTTACTATAACTCAATTAAACTCATTTAACCCCTACGTATCTCTAAAGCACACAATAAAGAAGCGCAAGGGTCAACAGCGGCAAACACTCACATTCATCATTTTGTATTTGGTGTCATAATGTGTCTAGAAATATGGTAGGCTTTTGTGGAAAATTATTACTAGAGATATTCTTTTAGTATCTCCCCCTCTTGTTCTGCTTTCTGCATGCCATCCTCTCTTACAAGTTTAAATGAAGAGTCTGGTGTCAAGACCAAAGAATGGTACGAGGGTCTCCTCCTGCCTCTGTCAAAGCGCTGTTATTTCCACTAAATTTGTATTCACTTGAAACAGACAATGAGCTGACACAGGGGTGTTAGGCAAGCTAGTTATTCAGAGTAATTGCTACTTGACCTGCATAGAATTATGATCCTTATGACTATTTATAAGTCATACAGTAGTAATGCTTCATGGACTCTTATAGTAACTCTTAACTATACATTATGCATTGTATACAATGCATTATGCATGTGTTGATGCATTATATAGGTACATGAAATGCATTATACATATTCATTCATGAAATATGTTACCCAATTTTGCATTATTAACTGGTACACTCCCACATGACACTTGTTTTCACTTGTGAACACACTCAGCTGTCAGTGGGCCATCAGGTGCTGTTGGGCCATTGCTGATTTGTGGCTTCTTCAGAGCAAAAAAAAAAACAAAAAAAAAACAGGGGCTGATATCTTATTGCATAATTGAGGGAAAATCTTCAGCGCCAGCTGGCACATGAATTAGGCATATTCTCAATTCATTAGCAGAAAATTTGCAGCAACCACTCATGGTTCTCAGAGGATGAATCCTTGGCCACATCTGCACTTTTCATTCAGAGCATTTTACAGATAAAATCCAGATGGGATTAAAGGCACTTTCATATATGTTTAGCCACATATATATATGACATGGATGTATTGATAAAATCTGACAGTGAGTGGCTATTTCTACAGCCTGCTTCCTCACATAGTTACACCATGGGCATAGTTACACCATGGGAGGACTAAATTACTAATGTGTCTTGGAAACACTGATGCATTTACACCTTTTCAACATCTGACTAGAATGCATTTCAAACCACCTCCGGAGAAGCAATAACATGTCAATCTGTCTTGAATGCTTCCTGGCTGATAGCTATCCAATCTGCCCAAGATGCATGAATGGACTTGGTGTTCTGGCTTTTTGTCTAATGCCACCATAAGGTTAACATTTTTCAGCTGGCTAGCCGCTGCAGCCTTTACAGTGTGCTAATGTGAAATATTAGGTGATGTAAAGTGTCTTAGTGCAGTAAAAAGCATGTAATCAGTCTGACTATGTTAAGGCCCTGACACACCAAGGTGACAGTTGGCCATCAGTCAAAGTTGGGCCATTGGTTAGAGTTTGTGGCCCTTGTTGCTGAGGTGTGTCCCGCACTGTTGGCTCTCATTGGCCCTCGTCAGCTTTCTTTCCACCGATTCAGCATGCTGAATCAGCAGTTGAATTGGCATTGGAATGTAAACAACTGATTATAGTCAAGGGGAGTGAGGTTGAAACAAACTTGATAAGATTGTTTCTCTTTAACCATTAAGCTTTTAAGTAGATACGTTTCCTGGTAGTTTGTGTTATTGTTCAGTGGCGTAAGGTCAATATGCTTTGTTCCTTCCGCATTGGATTGTGTTATTATTGTGCTAAGTGGCTAACTAGCTTTAAGGCAGTCTTCAGGTTTTCCTTATTGAATAATAGATAAAGACACTGGTCGTCTGCAGGGGTTTATTTCCTCTCACATAGGCGCAAAACATACATGCTGGTTGGCTGTCAGTCTGATATGTTCATGTGCAACTTTTTTGCCGAGACGGTGACCTAAGGCAACACAACGGGGGCTTTTGTCACCGCTAGTTGTGTGATGTTGGTTTGGTGTGTCTAGGCCTTTAGATATAGCACTTTTAGATCAGCCTGGTATGTCAATCCCCTAAGGAAAATATAGGATTTCTCCATAGCCGGTCAAGGTCAGATAATTTCAAAAATTAATTAATTAACATACTTCTACTAACACTTACGAAGGCATTTTGCAGTGCAGATATGCATCTAGTGTAAAGTTGGATTAACTCATGACCTTAGACTACAAAAAATCATGCTGCTTTGTTTTCACACTATTGACACAAAGATGTCAAAGGAGCCAACATGCAGAGTAACAATGTGTTTGTGAGACACACTGGCAAGGTCAGGTTGAAGTTATTCACAAACAAGCTACAAAAAGTAAGAAAAAGAAGACTCTAATAATTATTATTTCATAAAATGGTAAATCAATGTGCTATCTCGTGCAACTGACAAAATCGTCTTTAGTTGATTGAGATTAACTGTAAAATTACTTTCTCATTCACCTAAAACTATTTGATCATTATAAATAATTTCATGTGGGTGAAAATCTGTTCATGAGGACAAAACTAATTAACTTTTCTCACCTGAACCTTTCCCCGTGACATTTCCTATAAATACCAGGCATCCCACTGGTTCCAAAATGAAACTTCAACAAACTGCAACAGAAAATCCAATGTTGTGTCTTACTTTGTTTCAATAAACTCCCTGCTTTCCCCAATTAAAACATATGCCCCATTCAAACTGACACAACAATTACAAAGACTATGTCCCTTGTCTTGTTAGTGTTCACCATCTACCCATGTTGCTTAACTCTGCTGCTGGTTTCTGGGATGAAAGCTACATGTTGTCATTATATGGTGGCACCATTCCATTCATGGCAAAAATTGTTGCTCTGGAGATCAATAGCTACTGAAGAGTAGATGAGAAATGGTTCTGAGTAACTGAGGAGGAGTGCCATACAATGTCGGTGACTGATAGTGCTGCACCACTTCCTGGATATAGGTCACCATAGCTTTTACACTTAAAGCTTACTAATTGCCAAGAGAAAATGCATAATTACAGACTCTTTGTCGGCTCTGTTTGGTTGAGAATCAGTAGGCAGTGAGCAAAGTAGTTTAGAGGGTTATGTTTTATGCTTATTGTGCTAATGTCTAATCTGCATTTGCAATAAAAACATACAACCTTTTGTTAAATTTGATCTTGATGATGCTCATAGCCTCCCTCCTTACAACAACTCATGGCTTCTTTTTTTTTTTCAAAGGCTGATAGATCACACTTAAAACCCATTTTCTGTAATATATTCAAAGGCAAAACAAGTATGGAAATGCAGTTGCTGTTGCATGAACCTGTTAGTTTAAAAATACTTATGCAAATGGCATTGAGATGCACGTTTTCTTCGAGGGCAGGCGTTATATGTTTCCAGTTACTGAATGTATATCAAAGTGAAATAAGCATCCATAACTTGCATATAAGAGGTTTATGTGAGTTTAGTGACGGCTATGTGGGTGCGATGTTGCTGTGAGCCATAAAATTACCAGACAGATGCAGGCAGAGTTTTCTTTCTTTCTGTCTGTCTTTCTGTCTCTCTTTCTACTGAATTACCACCTCTATACTTGAAAGATGATGTTGATTCATATATTCCACATACATTACCCTTAGTTAAAAAACATTTAACACAGTTAATGTAAATGTGAGTGTCAGTTACACTGACAACTTTACTGATACATTTTTATAGTTATGTTTCAGTAAAACCAATAGAGAGCTACCAAATTTGATTAAAAAAAAACTAGAATGTTGCAGTTACAGTTTACATCCATGTCTGTCCAGACTCGTATGTTGCCATGACAGTGTGCGTAGATCCTTTACATGAATCTTTAATCCAGCAGCACAGAAGATCTGTACAATTAGCACAGTGTCAAGGTTGGCAGCCAAGATCAGGGTCTCCAATTTGGTATCTGATGAAATTTCTCCCCTCTGTTCCCAAGTTATGACATTGATTGATGGCATGAAGAAATTTTGTCATAATTAGCTAATTAATTGAGTTATGGCCAACAACATGCTTTGTGAGGTCAGCGGGATCTTGACCTCTGACTACCAAAATCTAATCAGTTCATCATTGAGTCCATGTGTACGTTTGTGCCAAATGTGAAGAAATTCTTTTATTGTGTTCTTGAGATATACTGCTCACACAATATGAGATGGATGCAAGTTCACAGTAACCTTGACCTTTAACCATCAACATCTAATAAGTTCATAACTGAGTCCAGGGGGATGTTGAGTCCAAGTGAAGGTTTGCACCAAATTTGAATAAATTCTTGTTCAGAATAATGGGACGTAAGGAAGGACGGACAGACAACTCGAAAACATAATGCCACACATAGGCATAAAAACAATCAAAAAATCTCCACAATAATATTAATGTGTTCACATGAGGTCTTCCTTTTATACACTGTAGCCTTCAATTACAGAAGGTAGAAGGTAGATTTATTGGTCATTTTTTAAAAAAAAGTTTAAAAAACAAAATTACATTTGTCCTTGATCCTGCTACATCTGTTACACAAAATCTAGTTGGTATGTATGCATAGTCTTTTGTCTGGTGTCAGTATTTTGATGCTAAACAGACACACTAATCTATTTTCTCCTATTTTCTTGTTGTGTAGTTCAGGGACAGCTGTGACTTTCTGGTGTCCTGCCTGACATGGTTATACTTAAATCTTCAATGGCCATCATCTGGAGCTTAGCCCATAGAAAAAAGGGACCATATTTCAAATAGCTTTTTCCCCCATCCTTTTTTAGTACTTACACCTTCCAGCCCATCTGGTGAGCTATTCTCTCAGCTGCACATTAGCATTGGTATGAGGCAGTTGTGAAATATCCAGTAAAATCACCAAGCTAGAATTCTAGAAAAATATATGTAGCATAAATATTAATTTTATTCTTTATAGACTTGTCCTTGAAATACAGACAAAGCATTAACAAATAGTTTTCTTTTTTCTTACGATTTGTTAAACAAATGCTTACTTTTCTTGCAGCCCAATATCCTTAAATTTCCAAACAAGCAGACTACAACAGGAGTATTTTCCAGCAGTCAAGAGAGAGAAAAACTGGGTATGCTGAACTAGATAAATAGGATGAAATCAGATCACAATGGCCTTGATGTCTAACTCAGGGATTTAGTGAAGGGAACCAAGGGACAGGATAAGGGAGGACACTGACAGCTTGTACTCTTGATGGCCAAATCCCGACCCCTGTTGTCCTTCCAAGTTAGGGCGCATTTCCAGCTGATAGACACTGTGTTGTGTGCGCCCTGTCTGGCACATGGATTGTTATGCCCTTGTAATCTTCCTTACTCCTGCTATTTATACTTTTTATAACCCATCTTTTGAATCATTTTTATTATTCCCTGAGCCATATTCTCCCATCCTTTGAGGGGGAAGCTTTCCAACACTTTATTCCGGTTCATCTGTGCTGGGGATAAAGGAGGTATAGATCCATCTGAAATCCTACTGTTAACTGTATATTCTGTATCTGGGGTCTTCAGCTGCTGGGCAGATTTGGCCATGGGTCTGGCCTACATGATGTCATCATTCAAGCTGTTGCGTTTTCTTGTAGTGTGTCGGTTTTTGTCTTGAAAAAGTGAGATAGAAGTTACCCTGATGTAACCGGTTCAAATGGGCATTATTGGCAGAATTGTGTTCATTCATTTATTTTAGGCCTAACACTGCTGTGGTACAATCCAGCCTCATCAGGATGAACCAATACCAAAGAATTTTAGAGGTCTGGTCATTTTATTTATTTATTTATTTTTTGATAACCATCAGAGGATGGTTGTTAATGCAAAATAAGATGTACCTGCCTTCATATTTATCATTTTTGCACAGTATATGATAGTACAACACAATGAAAAAAAATGTGTATTTGACATCAAATGTCTAATTATATAAAGCTAAACTGACTGTTTTCTTTGACAACTTATTCAAAACTTTGCAGTGAAATGGCAAGCCTTGTTCATCTGGTGTTATTTTGTCAGAAGGGGCTGAAGGACCCGCATACAGCCATGAAGAACTGAAGCTTGGCTAAGAAGAGAAGATCTTGCTGCGCAGCTTCAGTGGTGTCGAAGGAGGCTGTTGCAGGATTTGAGAGCTTCTTTCTGTGTACTGTGTTCACATACTGTTGAAACATTGGACAAACCTGAATTGACTCTCTCTGCAATGGAGATTTTCAGCCCATCTGTGGCCACAGAATGGTAAAGGGGAACAAATATAAGCCAGTAAGCACAGTCCTCCCCTTTCACTGTGACATTTTTGAAAAAGCAATGGGCAGTTTTCATGAGTTTCTCCATCTACGGTACTTAAGACAGGTGGCTGTGAAATTAATTTAAGACACACATATTATTCTGTGTGTTTTTGTTGTAGTTTTTAAGAACCTTAAGTTTAAAACAGTAGTTAATGTTTTAAAGTTAATACCATTTTTAGTTCAAAAAATATTCCTGTTGTTTCAGCAAATCTGAATTTCATTGCACCAGTAAAAGCAAATGAAACCAGTCAGACAAACTCCATAGATGCACTCTAACTAATGAACTCAATTAATTTTTCAATTAACAGTAAGTCTTTGTGTCTTCACTGTGACAACATTCACATTTAAACTCTTTCTGCTGCCTAAAGAGTGCTTAAAATATAAATTCACCACATACTATTCTGACATAGTCTTAACCAAACAACAGAATCCTCGTTTATTGGTCAAAGACAACTATGGCATTGTTAAGCTCTCCAATGGACATCCCTGCCCAGGGTGAAATATTTGCTTGAAAATTTGCAGATAGTCTTGCATTGGTTCCCTTTGTAATTGCAAGATCTTAAAGATAAAATATAATACAAGAAGAAATACCCTCACCAAGGCCATTTCTCTTCTTTTGTTAAATTTTTAATTTTTTTACTATTGGCCTTGTCTTGACAGTATAAAACGTTAACATTTACGTTTCTGCAGATAGAATTTCTTTGGATATTCTGTGCTAGTAATAATAAAACTTTTGAGGAATGATTATGGCGACAAATACCGCCTTCAATGTACTAAATGAATGGTTATGTGAAACGGCATCATTTATAAAGCAAATGCCCCAAAATATCATATCGAGACAAGTCAAGTCAATTTTATATATAAAGCCCATTATCACAAATCACAATTTGCCTTAGAGGGCAAACATGTTTATATTCCAATGACAAAGCCTTTAAGAAGCTGCAAAAAAAAATAAATAAATAAATAAAAAAAAAATGGTCAGGTTTCATTGTTAAAGTGACACAGTCTAGAGGAGGGGTTCAGGATGGATGCCTGAAGAACAATAAAATGTTGCACTTTAAGACAGAAAAATACTGTACTGTTTTCTAGCAACAACAACAAAAAGAAAAAAGACCACAACCATCCTTAACCTTAAAGCTAGTGGACTTTTTACTTAGAAATTCATATTACATACATACAAGCCCTTGCAAAACAAGTTCACAAGATGCTGATTTAGCCGTTTGTCATAATGGAAAGCTCTCTGTATCTTCAGTTTACTGGAGATGTGGTGTCTGGTGTATGTGGCGAATATACGCAAGCAATCTGGAAGTGACGCGTGGTAGAAGCTATGGTAGAAACCCTGAGAGGCGTCCAAGAAAAGTTTCTGGAGTGGATGCTCCAGATAAAAAAGAAACCTGGGGTTCAGATGAGGGATTTAGGTCCAAAAAACACTTGAAAAGAGGGTTCCTGGGGGCAGGAGAGATGTGGCAAGCTCAAAAAGTTATAAGTTATAAGCACACACGGACAGCGTTTATGGAAAAACTCTCACTGCCAGAGGGTGAGGAGTCAAAAATTCTGAGCTCCAGCTTTAACCAAGTTTTTCCCATGGTGAGGAAAAATTCCGAAATGCCGTTAAAGTAAAATAGTCATATGTATTATGACATTTAAATTGGAAGACTTGTTGGTATTTGAGTCATGTATAAAGACAGACTTGGAAAAAAAAATGCAAACCTGTCCTTTACAACTTGCTTAACTACTTATTTGGCACCATAGTCAGAGCCTTAAGATTTATATTTCACTCACTAATACCTTATTGTATGACAGTTGTCTAAAAATCTATTATCTAATTAAAGACTTTTAGCAGTTGTATAATATAAAATATATAAAAGTAGTATAAAATGAGCATTTGCACTTCTGACCTCTGGAATAAAATATCTCACAACACAGCTAATTAAAATTTCAACTCCATCTTTTTTCCCAGTTGTAGGTGGATGTCAGTGTTTTCAAAAATCAACGCAAGTATAAGGGAAATATACAATAGCACACATTTCTTCAGTGTGTGCATGATATATTCACTATTACAGGGACACTGGATGAGTGTCCTAGTACAATATAGGAGTTCCATTGGACAGCCTCTCATTACATTTTAATGATGTGGCTTCAGAGCGGGCCTTAAAAGCTGTCTGTCTCTTTGGGGCTGCATGGTAATTGAAAAGAGGTTTCAATCTGGCGCATGGAAGCCAACAGGGATATTTCTGAAAATAACCCCTCGTTTTAATGAGTTTGTTCATTAAAAGTTGAACAATTCTCTTATAAAATGTAGACAGAATTTTATGCAGGCGAGGAAAATCACATATAATGACGGTGACGTTAGTCAAACCTCAGTAACAGTCGCAGAATTTTTGGTCTTTATGTTACCCAAAAACTGAGCAGAATTTTACTGAGGTGTTCAGCATGAACATTCAAACATATGAAATGTAGCAGACTAGGTTTGCTCCTGTCCTCCCCTCTAATTTGTCACTAGGATGGATTCAGTGATTTACCTGTGTCCTAATTAATGGGCGGTGCCGTTAAGGGCTATAAATAGACAGGTGACTGTTACTTGGATGTACGTTTCCTACCTGGATTCCGTGTGGGCGGCACGGTCTGCAGTGTGGCAAGGCTGATTTAATAACATGTCTATTTATGATCATGTTACCCAGAAAGTATAAGTATAATAGCTTGGCTCATGGCAACACATCCAGAGTAATTTTGTTCCTTTTCGTACGTTTGCCTAGGTCTTGCAGCTCTCACGCTCTCTGCAGTCTGGGAAGCTGTGCCTCAGCTCTCTGGCACTTGCACCACAGTGGGTGGCCTCTACTCACTGATGCTGTTTAGTCTGTGGATCATTTTGTCTCCATGCTTCACGCTCTACATCTTTACATCAACTTGTTTACTATTATTATTTCCTTTTCTGCTTTCGCACCTCAGTGGGTTCGGCTCCGAGGCTCTGTCCATGCTTGCTTTGGTTGGGGTTGGCAAAGCTGTCCATTAAGGACTCTGGGAATGCTAGGGGTTTCCCTCTGAGATACCGGGAGTGTGTGTTTTGTGTTTATTTCTTTTCTGTAGGTTGGTTTAATTGGTTACATTGAGTTTTCTTTCAGTTTGCTGAACTTTTTTGTATTTCATGTTGTTCATTGTTTGACATGCCATTGCTATTAGTGTTTTGTTTTTGTGATGTTTTCTTATTTTAGTTGTTATTGTGTGCCCCCCACACTGCTTGACTCCGCCAAATTGTTGCCGTGCTATTTTGTCCTTTAATGTGTATTTTAAATTGTGAAACTGGGTTTGCCATTAAAAGGTAAACATGGTTGATATGGTGGATAAACTTTCTCAGAATTTGCGAGGAGTGAAATTCCCCTAGGTGACATAGTCAACACTATTACAACGTAAACCCCTACTCTTACCACACAAAGAACATTAGTGTTGGTTTCACCGTCTCCACCTGTCTCATCAAGTTGACAATGCCACACCACTGGCAAGAATACAACCTATAACATGCCCTGATAAAAAATGGGCAACATGTGAAGACAGTTTGCTTTAACTTTTCCTTCTCACTATCATTCTCTCGCTTTTTTCATCTCCTACCGTAACAGTCATACGCACACAAACTCATGCATGCAAACACTCACAATCAATTAAACAAAAAAAACACAAAAAGTTAAGACAGAAAGTTGAGATAGGGAGAAAGAGAACTTTAATTACAGAAATAATTTCTGCTGCGTTCATAACTGTTGTCACACTTGTTATGATTTATTGTGTTCAAAATTTCATAGCCTACTTAGCTGTTGAAACGGAAGTATGCAGGAACACTACTGTTAAACACACATTTAGGAAACAAAGAACAGCTGAAACCAAAAGCTGATTAAAGCGCATCCCTTCACAATGACACTTGCACTGCACTGGGGTCTTTCTACATTCAGCTTTCAATTATCCATTGATAATTGAATATGAGCTTCCCCTTAGAGTGGTGTCTCTGGCCACTAAATGAATGAGGTTTAATATTCACTCAACTTTTTAACAAATGGTTTGGTCCACCGACAGTCAGAGCGACCTGTCTGCGGACTAGAAATCAAAAGCAATGAGTTAAAAATTACTGAAACCTTGTAAAGCTGCAGAGTTGAGTGTCATGGCACTACAAGTGATGAGTTAAGTTATCCAATTTATTCAATGTAAATGCCATAATGTGTATTTCAGTGCAACGTGAAATGTAAGTTAAAACGTTTCAATAACAAGGTGCATAAAAGGTCTTTATAGGCCCTGATAACAATAAAGGCATTATTTTATTAATCCAGACAGACATTGTATGGATTCAGCCCAATTTTAGACCTGAATTGGTCGCTCCCAACTCATTTTAGAATCAAGCTGAATTTATCCCAAATTGATTGACACCTGACATGCAGTTTGATGGATTTTAGATTAATTGTCTGAGCAATTAATCATCTGGATTTCTGGCATGTCAGAAATTTCAGTTGACTGTCTTGCAGTCTGAGCAGTTGCATAGCACGATTTCTCACATGGCTGCTGCCAAAAGATTCGTTATAAACTCTTCTGAGCTTGTTTTCATATTATTAGAATAATCTTTTTATATATTGTGACTGCTGTGATATTTTGTTTGTATCTGTCAAGTATCCATGGTTTGTTTTCATACTTCTTGTCCTTCTTAGACTTATAGACTTTCCCCTCTTAGAATTGTACTATAACATTGTCCTCTGTTTTTGTTTTGTTACTTCACCTTGCAGAGGTGTGAACTCAAGCACATGACTTAGACTTGAGTCAGTCTCAAGCCATACACTTTATGACTTACACTTTATGACTCAACTTAACAAGATAAACAAACAAACAAAAAAGTAGATGGCTAATTTGACTTGGACTTTTCCAGTCGCACAGCATCCAGTCAAGTTGCAAGAGATAACCATGACGAACTACAGTTATGTTACTGCACACCAGTTGGAAAAAACAATACGAATGATAATTTCTTTGTGTACAAAAACTATGATGTGGTTAACAAAATCAGATTGCAGTATATGTGGGTCAAAAAGTGCACGTAAATATGCAACAAACAGACTTGTTTTGCAAATTAAAGACAAATTTTAAAAACCATTTGTGATTTTTGGTAATTTAATATATTATGACTCTGCTGTTGAAAGGCGTTATAATTGCTGAGCATAATACGAATGTTTGGGACTCAAAGAATAAAATTTAGTACTCTGGTCTTGACTTGGGACTCAAGTGCAAAGACTAGTATTTGACTGTATCCAGCCCTTAGTTTAGAAAACGGTCATTATAGAGCCCTCACATTGTTACCAATCTCTATAAATGTGCAGTCTATCTCCCATTCACTTCAATTGAAACCCAAACAACTGATAAATTAAAATATGCATTTCACTTTCCCACTGCAAAAAGTGATACATCATGTTCAAAAAACATGAAGACATTATTCTAGTGCTGTATCATCACCCCAATTTATACAATATTACACTACAAGACTTCAAACTGCAGCATCACTGTCATAGACTCTTTCCAGTTGATGATTACTCCGCTATATTAGATATATCCACATTAAGTATCTGACATTACATCCTTTATCTGGGCTGAATGGAGGGCAATTCTGTCCGGAAATTGGCAAATGTCAATCTATCTTTACTAGCGCTTCTACAAGGAATCCTGATCATCAGTTACACCTGTATTATTCCTGCCATGACAAGCAAAAATGTCTGCTGTTAAGACATACAGGGTATGGCTGACTATAAATGATAGGGCAGTACATAAAAATGATAAAAGATGTTTAACATGGGAAATGTTGATGGTTGTCAGCTAGTAATGTCAGTTTCAGATTGTGGTTATAACACTGCCCATACTATTTCCTCCTGTCCCACTTGTTTTTCACCCCAGCATGAGATTCAATTTTGCCCTGCCAATTTCAGGTCTGACAGCAGCTTAACCACTTCTGCTCTAACTTGAGATTACCATTTTAGTGGTGGATGTTGGCCACGGTATATGGCCTGGGAATAAGTTCTGTCTGAGAGGCCTAATTCAGGACAAGAAAAGAAGCTTGACCAGGGAAGTGGATTTTCTTCATTGCTTCAGTACATACTGACGCTCTAGTAGAAAGTCACAATGCTTAGGTCATTCGTATGGTAATCTCAGAGGCTATATTTGTATTTTAGGGGTGTACAGTCAAAGTCATTCTGTAGTTTTTCCCAAGTTAAATATATACAGTTTACAGGTGGAATTTTAAGGGGGGATAGGGTTAACTCACCATAACCATAACTCCATACACAAACAATAACTTAACCCTTTGCGACCAGGAATGAAATTACTTTCCTTAAATACTTTCCAAGTATTTAAACCTTTGAACCTGAGCAAATTTGCACAGATTTCTATCAAAAACATGGAAAAAAAGGCACTGAGCAACTTGACAATAAATGTTTCCACAAAATGCAATAAATTAGTGTATTTAGAATTTTTTTTTTAAAATTAAGCTGGGAAATGCCTAGGGAAAAAAAGAAAAGAAAGCGAGGGAAAAAAAGAAAACTAATTTCCATGTCATTTCTTCTTTTATTTTTTCATCGTGTTCCCTTCTCCATGCTTTTGAAAGAAATCAAGCCAATTATCTCAAGTTTTAAACGGTTAATTAGGCCCTTTTGAGTATACCCTTGTATATAATTTCATCTACTGCCAAGCCAATATATAGAATCTCTCTACCTATTTCCTTTTTTCCCCCATTCACATTTTTCTACTTCATGTGCACTTGCTGCTCTTATTCTGCATTCACATTGTCATATGTTACCTATAAAAACAACTAACTGAAGTGTGCTAATGATGTTGGACAGTGTTATTAAATCCACCAATTCTCCCTCCTCTTTTCACGCATCACTCTGTGAGCGGCCCCGTCTATCCCTTCCCTCGACCACCTATTCACTCCAGGTCTCTGTATCTCACAGAGCTAATGTGACATTTATCTGTAATTAGACTCTTACATATTTTAATAGAAAATGATATCCCTTAAGGTCTCCCTGTCATTTGCATGGGCAGCTCTGATGATAATCAGGTCCTAGAAAAAACATTCTCGGTGACATGGGCTGTCATCCCAAATTAGCAGGCGCAAAATCCTTATCAGGGGAGTGACCTTCCAGAGCACTGCTCAAACTTGGGCAGCATGTGGGAAGAGAATGGTCTGTGCATCTGCATAGATACATTTTTATTAGCATCTCAAACAACCTCTGAAGCTTATTACAGATATTTTTAAGACCACTAAAGCCATAGTTTATGATGTGTTATATTGTACAGAGTCCCATATATATAATTATTAGGCAAACAGAGTATTTATCAGAGGGTGTTGGTCAAGCTTCACATCAGACATTTTCATGTCTGCTATATCAACACTGAGGTCCAGATTTTAGTGAGGGGGCTCTTTTATTGGTGCACTTATCTCCTGTAAAAATATGCAGCAGCCAATCTGTCTTTGTTGACACGATGGCTCATGAATATTCTATGTGAGAGAGTGGGTTTGCTTAGTGTGCTTGTTCCATAAAGCCATCCCTGTGAGGGTTACCATCTTATGAAGAACTCCTAGTGAGCTGCACTAGTTAGTAATGAGTGAGCATGTGGCATGCTGCGATGAAAAACTGTAAAAACTTGAAACTGCCAAGTGCAGCAGAGTGTGTTAGTTTGCGCAAGTGATGCTCCGATCAATAGAGTGATAGTTTGTGCAATTCATCAATGCCACCTGGTCTCAGGTGTCTATGGCAGTTTATGTTCCCCACATGCAGTCAAAGTGGGGACGCTGACTGTGGTGGCACATCAGATATAGTTTGCAGTTGTTTTTATTTTTGTTTGCTTTTGTTAACCTTATTTAAACATGGATTCGTGTTGGTTTGAATATGTTTGATTGGAACCTGATTGGCTGCTAGCCTATACCTTTTTTTACAGAATCCTTACGGTACATATGCCCACATTTATTACATTTATCCTTTTTACATCCTTAATGCAGCACTATCTCTTCAGCCCTTTCTTCAATCCCTCTTTCATCATATCAAGAGAGCTCTTTGCTCAGGAATGAGATAAGATGAGTAAGGTGGTTGAGTGTGGCAGATTGGGAGTAAAATGTGAAACAAAGCAATTGCGTTTCATATTGAATTGGGAATAAGGGACAACATGAACTCCCCCTGCGCAACCCTCATAGTTTGGACTTCCTGCAGAGACTGTTGAAGGTCCAGAGGAAATTGAAGGGCCTTATCAGTCAGTCTGATAACCGCACAAGTTATGGAGTCTGTCAGTTTTTTAACTCTGACATCTGCTGTGCTTTTTTTTTCTAGAGGGCTGCAGGTGTTTACATTTTAGATTGAAGAATGCACACCTTAATGTATACCATGACCATTCTTTTACCTACAACTCAATTACAATATGTTTAGTAACTCCTGTCATAGCTGAGCCACCTCAATATAGTTGTGAAAAAAAGAATGACTTTTCACGACAGAAGGGGGGCAGAATCTAAAAGAGCCAGTGACTTGTGATCAAGTGGGATTCATTATTGAGCACATCTGAGTTAGATCAGATTTGGATGGTTAAGAGCATTAACAAGGTGCATCTTGTGTTGACTTCTCTTATATTTTTTTTTTACCAGAAAATTAGGAAAAAAATATGACATATTTAAAGAGAATGTTGCTGCATGAGGCCCAATGTCTGGGCTTGATTCTCCAGTTAATGTTTGTAGTTAAGATGAAAAAAACGCTTAATACAGACAGAAGCATCCACTGATTAGATAAAGTTCGAGGTGAAGACCCTGCTGCCTGTTTTCATGACCCCTTTGTCTGTTGCAAAAATTAGATTTTAATTCTCCACTTTTGTTCTGTTGCCTCCTGAAATCTGATGTGATTCAGTTGTATTTCCCACAGCACGGTGTCTGTGAGGCTCCTTTTTCTGGATCACATCTGTCATGGGTGGCCAGAGACTGACAGTGAAAGGAAGAGAGGCAGAAAGAGAGGGAGAGAGAGCTTTGTGAGCTTCTCAGTGCGACATCTGCTGTTACACTGGGAATTCCTCCCATGCAGTTTGCTGCATGGGGCAAGGAACACGGACTCTAAGGTTTTTTGCTTCTATCTTGGCCACTCTCACTATAAGTGAAACTCTGTATTTGCTTCATTCTTGAAGCAAATACAGAGTATCTAAGAGCAAGAACATTGCAATACAACTACTAATAGTGTAACATATAATAAATGGTAAATGGACTGCATGTCTACAGTGCTTATCTACCTCAATGGACCTTAGAGTGCTTTAGAATTTGCCTCTCATCCTTACCCCCTACATTCAGAGCAACTTGCCAAAGGACCCTTTGACATGTGGTCAGTGATCAAACTATCAGCCCTGATAGATCTTCAAACAGTCCCAATTCTATGACAAGTTTCAAAATTCCAAATAAATACTGAGGTAATTGTGAATGATACTATTTTATTATGGCTCCTTGCCGGTAGCAGAAGCCAGAGGCATTATCGTTTTACATTGTTCATATGTACATACTTTCATCCATCCCTTTCCTTTGAACAAGATATCCCAAAAATACCTTCCACTTCACCATTAAACTTGGTGGTCAAAGGTCACTGTGACCTTGCATCTGGCTCAATTCTATGAACAGCTTGAGTGTTATTTTTTTTTCAATTTTGGCATAAACATTCCTCTAGACCCAGCAATGAACTGGTTAGAAATATGTGGTCAAAGTTCAAGCTAATTGCAGATTTTCTTAATATTTGGCACAAGCATTCACTGTGATTGTGATAAACTGATTAGAAAGTGGCTGTCAATGGTGAAAGGTAAAAATGTTTTTGGCCATACCTCAAGATTTCATACTCTACATTTTGACAACATCTCACACAATAGGATATACTAATGAAGTTAGAAGTTATATCCAAAAGTTCACTGTGACATCATCATCATATATTACAAAAACACTTTTCCGGCCAATATTTAACATCATATTCCAGCAACAGAATGGGAGACATTTGTTCAAATACTGAATTCGTGACACTAATCTTAAGTGCCTACCTTGAATCTGTGCAGATTTCTTGTGTTTGAAGCATCCATGTTTTCACAGACATGGAAGTAAACTCTAAGTTCAACTTGAGTGGTTTGCAGAGGCATACAACCGTGAAGTGGTAATTCTAGGTTCTAGTATTTTTAGGATTCTTAGACAGGCCAACAATGTCTCGCATTCACATGGCGAATGCTTTGGAGTATTTTTAATATGGTCAGCAATACTGAACCGAGTACCAGGTTATTCTTTAATATCTATTATAGCTTGCTGCTTTTGTGTTTCATCGTTATTGTCCCCAGTTGTTCATAAAACATATTTTGTTTAGAATTCCTTCATGTGCACTCAACTGGATTGCATTTCCTTTAATATGGCAGCTGATTTATCCAGAGAACATATTTTCTAATGGATCTTTGTTTGGGTTTAAGAGGAGCAACTTTGAGTGCAGAGAGGCAAGCGAAGGACACTGTGTTCCAATAGACAAACGTGTACATCAAATGGAGGTAAAACTACACTGGATTCTCTGAAAAATTAAATATTTCTAAATATTTTAAAATATTATAATATAATTGTGACATATCTAAATTATCAATCGAAAGGCCCAGTGTCATAATCAGATCAAGTGTGTGATGATAGTTTGTAATTGGGGAAAATGATGAATAAGGGAAGTACCTCTGCTGCATTAAAACAAGCTAGTAAAATTACATCATACCCACTGTCTGTTTTGTGCTGAAATCTCCTTTGATACTTTAGCGAAACTGTGTGGCAGTTTCTGAACCACTATTCACCTTTATCTTTGAGCAAATGCTGTCCCTCTCCCTGCAGGTTTTACATCTAAACCAGAAAAATGTGTGTCAAAGCCTGACATTTAATGGAATCAAGCTTTGCAAAAGTTGCAAGACAGGCCAGCTCTGTGTTAATGCTGCACTCATGTAGGACTGATTTGGCCTTTTGTTGCTTCAGTGCAAATCAGAGGGGACATTTTACCAAAAAAAGAAAAAAAAAATAGCTAATAGCCGTGGTAGCTATTAATAGCTACCACAACAACCAAAATGTCCCCAAACTAGTACAAGATGTTTCCTCATTCAACATGCTCTGTGCTAGAGCAGCTGCTGGAGCAAGGGAGTGATGTCTGAAACTACAGTGGGAATGAGGAGCGCTTGTTGGATGCTACCCCAGCAGAATGAGACATGGTTGATGGCATTGCAAATGTGCTGAAGCCAATGATGACAAACAAGACATGGCCCATAGTTACACAGTTACACCGACTGAGCAAACACAGTGCTGCAAGCAACAGTGAGTCCTGCTGAAGACAACGAAACAAGGAAATGCAACAGAGAAAAAGATTTTTGACAGATTGGCTCGGGGACGCTTGACTAAACTGGGAGAATGTGAGGCTGCCAAGGCCGCCGTCACATACTTGGGGAAAGGAAAGGTGGTCCAGTAAGAAAAAGAGTATACGTGACAAAGTTACAGCTATCACTCACTATCTGCCACCAACTACTAAAAAGGAACTCATGCGTTAAATAGGTATAGTGCGTTAATATCACCAATTTTGGAAAAGAAATGATTTTCACTTGTAGCGCTCTGACAGATTTGATAAAAGCCAAGGCTAAGTATGGCTGGAACGCTTTATGACAAATGTCAAAAAGTGTTTGAAAATGTGCAGACACTGGCTGCTCCATGAGTACAGGAACAATTTTCTCTGCAGGTGGACACTTCAGTGCAGGAGCAGGTGCAGTCCTATTACAGGAGAGATTATCAGAGAGTGTTATAGACCTGTCACCTTCTTCTCTACTAAGTTTAACATGCACCAACTCAATTACTTTGTTAGGAGAAAGCGCTAGCATTAAATATGATCACTGCAGCACTTTTGGCTGATGAAACATAATATCTTTTCCAGCTTTGCTGTTCTGGTGCCAGGCAGTTTAGGTTGGTCAATTTTTTTTACTGCCGCGGCTAGTTTGCTGTTCGCCTATTCAAGTGGTGTCCTTGGTAACAGTTAGTTTCTCTCTCACCTGTTGTTGTAAATGTGGCTCGAGAAATATCAGGAATTATGGAAGTGTGATTGTTATTTCTCTTTTGGCTTTTTCTTCAGCACGTTTAAGTCATAATCTTAATGACTATTCATTAATTCACCCTCAACTAAACCTACACTGGAAAATTCATGTTCAGAACAGTATTTTCGTATTTTAATTAAAGCTACTGTTGCACATATTGCCACCCTCTGTAAAGATGAGAGGTCAGTGCATTTTTGGTGATGAAGCCTGCTGTTAATTTGAATCTGTTATCCTGCATCTGCGCCAACTAGCAAAGTGTGATATTACTTTATTTAAGCTTTAATATGTGAAAACAGAAGCATAGCCTGAAACACTGACTGTTTGTAGAGTTCTGTTTTAAATTGACTTTATTTCCAACAAGAAAATATGTGGCCTTAAAGCTCTGGAAAGTATATTGGTACTATGTCTGTTTAACCTCATATACAGGTGGATGTATGAATTATACATTAATTTAAAAAGTTACAGCTCTAAATGGTAGGACCAATGGATGATTTTGGAGTCGCAATATGTTAGAAAATCTCAATGAATTCTTTGCACTCAGAATGCCACCAGAGGAAGATGCAAGAATGCACACTATAAATCTTCCTAAGATGTGTGTTTTCTGTCATCAGCATGTGTGTATCACTCATGCACTGAATGAAAACTTCTTGTTAAGAATTCTATATTTAACCTAGCAGTGCCCCTATAGGAGAGGCCAGATTGGGCTACTGAAAATCCTGGAGTGGAACACCAAACACCAAAAGTTGATACTGAATTTCAGCAATACGTTTATGGTGTTGCAGAGTATAGGCTTGTTGAACACTAGTGATATAATTTGCTTTCTTATTTTAAAGTTTATATTACCAATTAGGCTACAGTCAACATTTTGAGTTCCACAACCATCCTGTTTTAATGTGTTTTGTATCTATACATGTGTTAGGAAACTCATTGTTCGTAAAATAGGCTGGCTGTACATACATTTTTAATTTGAAGGTGTACATTGGCTGTAAAAGAACAATGAGTACATGTACCAGAGAAGACTGGTGGGAACATGTACAACCCATTTTCATTCAGATATCTTCAGGTTAAGAGCTCAAGGGACCCTTTTAAAAATGGCCATTTTCCCTCACCAAAATGTATCCTTACTCTATTCTTTAGCACTATTTAGCGCCCTTGCTTAACAGTTATGCTGACATGGATGGTACCAATGATGCCTTAGGTTATCTAGTTACACAAGATACCACTACCTTCACAAAAATGAGAAAGACACAGCCTCTCAAAGACAGTAATTTTGGCCTCCAAACATTTTTCTCATGTGGGGGGCAGCTTTTGGGAGTGCACTGATTAAACCATCTAATTTCAGAAATCAAGTGGTGACATCTCTTTGGATTAAAGAACCGGAGAACAACATTTCCAGTGTTTGATTTCTCTGTATCAAAAATATTGAATGACTTTTTGTATAACCTTCATTCTTTCACATTCCTCCTACCGCTGTTCCTCTCCTTCCTCCCTTACTCGCCTCTCAGAGGCCTTGTTGACCTTATTATAAATATTTTGACCTTTTCACCGTCTGGCTTCTCCAGTTGTGGACAAGGGCACATTACAGGTAAGTGATCAGTCGAACAGAATGGCTGACAAGGGGTCAGATGGACAGGACGGTGGGTGGTAGAGTGCTGGGGGCGGGGCTCAGGGTGGAAAGACTCCTGAATGTCAGAGATGAGGGCAGTGATGAGGAAGAAAGAAGGTGAGAAACACAGAAGAGTCAAGGCGCCCTGGCACGCTGTTCACTGTCCAGATGACCCCTCTCACTTTCTCTCAGCAGAAGGATGTGCCTGCCAGCAACTCAGTCCATCATGTTGACTCCAACAGCTGAGCAACATCTGTTCATTAGACTTGACAGATGAAAGCAAGGCCTGTGAAGATGGGATGAGGAGGATGAGAGCTGTTCCAACATAATATATCTCCCATATAATTATGAGGAGCTCATGTAATATAGCAGCCCCGGTAAGCTGTTGTGTTCCCAGTCTCTTGTACATGTGATCCACACACCAGGCTGCACAGATAGGTAGCAAGAGAGGGAATTGTGAGAGGTAATCGAGGCATTTGCTTCATCCGTCACGCTCCTTTCAGCTCTATTGTGCTGTGCTGAAGGTCTTTCTCTCCATTACATTGTTTTGTTGCTTTTTTCCTCAACCTCTGAAATGTCACAGGGAAATGAGCACAAAGCATTGACATGGATGAGAACCGATAAATAATGCAGAGTACACCCCCCACACACACCTCCTTCCATCTGCCCTCGTGTGTTTATCGGGGGAGACGGTGGAGGGCAGGCACCCAGGGGACACTAGGGCCAGAAACACTTCAGTGCACATTACATACAAAACCACATGCATCTTGTGCATGTTTCTATGCAGAACTCATTTTAATGTTTAATACAATACTGCATGGGGAACACAGCATGCCCTAGCAGAGGTAAAATCACACTCAAACAACATGCAGACAAATGGACCAGATTAAATGAAGTCAGACCTAAAAACACACATATAACCTCACATAAAACAGTTGATGCTTCTTTACTACTATACATAAACTTTATTGAACATTGCTTGGGAGGGCATGCATCAGGATACAGGCAGCGAGAGTGGCCATGAACGGAATGAATCTGATTTTATCACCCTGGGAAGGGGGTCACACCACCCAGGCCTTTAACAAATACCGTGGTTGGGAAAAGGGATTAGAAAGAAAGGTCAGTGAGTGCAGGACTGAGACAGAAAAGAGAATTAAGTCATCACTATAGCTATCTGAAGTTCAAACACTCTGTCCATTCCCCTCTATCCTTATCACCCTCATAACAGCAACACTGGTGGCTGCATGTGTGTTAGCCAGACATGCTCTTTTTTTTTCCTGCTGGTGATAGGCGTTACCAACGGTTTTTGGGATTTTGTACGTGTTTTCCATGTGTTCTTGGCATTTGGAAAGGACTGATAAGGGTGAATCTTGGAAGGAACAAAAAAAGAAAAGAAAAGAAAAAGAAAACAACTCATGATGTGGTTCTATCAAACATACTGATATGGTTCTGTGACTCAAGTAGGAAAATTAAATACAAGGACCAACATTTTATATCAGGTGCTGAGGATTCACATGTCTTCACTGAACTCTAGACTAGTCTGAACATCTATTCTTAGAGTTATTATCATTGTGGTGATGTTCTCAACCCCACCACCACATTACGTTGCCTATTATCTATCTATCTATCTATCTATCTATCTATCTATCTATCTATCTATCTATCTATCTATCTATAAAATGTTTTGTAGTATATAAAACATTGGTTTCAAGTGAAGCATAGCAAAGGTATAGGGATTCAGCTGTCCTTTGCCTGTCTGGTTTTTGTTTACTGTTTAGTCTTTTTGTACAAAAAAAATGTACACACTGTTTGAATTGTGAAGAAATGCATTCATCAATGCTTTCATCTTTTTACATGCATAATTTTCATCAAGGCAAGTCCACAAGTTTCACTTTATGCACAGAACAAAGCGCCAGTGACTGATTGCTTCTGACCATAATCATTGCCCGTCTGATCACCTGCATCATCTCATTTTGTCATGTGCAAAACAGTCAGATACATCAGGGAACACACCTGTCAACACTACTTCTTCTTACGGCCTTTACTCATACAGCCATGCTTCAAACATCAGAGACTCAAGCCTTTTGCTTTGCAAAAGTTCTATTTTCTCCTTGAGTAGTTTGCTTCTCATCTTTCCACATGCCTCTAAGTGAGGCTCTCCTTTACAAAACAGACATTTATTTCAGAGCATTGAACATTTTGCACACTTGGCTAAGAGACTTTTTTCCACTCACAATCTGTGTGCATAGCACTTTATGCCGTGTTGACATTTCTTTTTGTGATTTAAGCTCTGCGTGCACTGTCGCGTGTGATAGAACCAGTATAAAGAATTTTACATCACTGAGATAAGATGCTTGGCAGTTTGGGGCTTGGTCATAGATTTGATCAATAACATCTTTCAAGTTAGCATATATGCTTTGATGATACTGATATGTACAGTAGAAGACATGAAAGGCATGTTTGTCATGAGACGGTGGCAGGAGATTTAAGATTCTCTATTAGGCCATTGTTTTATGATACTCTTTTGCTTTGGTCTTGCTTAATAGAGTACAAACAATCGGGACTGTAAAAGGAGTCTATAAATAGACCTCACATGAAAATAACACATTTTAATAAATGTGTCTGTATTAGCGATGAGCAAGCGCACCATTATCTGAATCTATGTCTTTATCTGTTCAACCACATACATTATCTGTATCTGGGTAAGCAGGGTTTTAGCCAGGAGTGGGTGGGGGTTAAATCAAAAGTGATAGGGACCTAACCGGGTGTTGCTATCTTAAACCTGCTATTGATATGGCTGTTCATTAGAAAACTATTATTAGAACAGCCTTAGAATTGAGCTTCAGATCATTTTTGATCACAAAAATTCATTGAAAACAACTACCTAAATGATGATTTTCCTTTATAATGAGTACAGATAATGCAACATGTTCCCCTCCCAAGTTGTTGCGTATTGCTCACGTTAAACTTATAATTGTAAAAAGTACATTATCTGTACCAGATAATGGTGTCATCTGCATATTCGGCTACAAAGATCATATCCTCCTCCATGTATTAATGGTGGTTTACATGGTTGAGTGAGATTTGAAATGTTGGTCCTGCTACCTTTTGAATAAAGCAGATTAGGTAAAATATGCCTGTGCATTTTCAGTATATTTCAGCTGTTCCATTAGCATTTACAGGCTCCACACTCTGAAATTGGGAAAAGCACCACTTTGGAGCTGTGAGTCATCAGTCTCTGTTAAATAATATAAAACATGTTGATAAAACCTACAGAGGTACAACAAAAAAACAAGATCAGACATCTGAGACGGTCCAGAGAAGAACAAGACGCCTATGACAAAAAATAGGGTCATATGGACATGCTGTGACCTGAGTCTGTGCTTGCCAAGGAGACAACCCAAGAGGCTGCTTGTTGACATTGGGTGAAGGAAGCTGTCTTCTCTGCAGGTTTGAAGCAAAAGCCCTGCTGAGGAAGGAGTGTGGAAAGGCGATGGGAAAGATGGCTCAGTCGGCCTAAGATATTCTGGAAAGCTTTCAGCAATTCTGGAGGTGAGACCAGCCAACAACCAGGCTGCTCTCGGTACGATTAGGGAAAATGCTAACACTAACTGGGGATATTGTCAGAAAATGAAAGGAGGACTTTTGAGGAACTGCTATGCTCCATAAAAACGCTCTCTGGGCAAGAGAGACCCTGCTAGATTTGGCAGCGGGGGGAGGCAGTGTTCAGAGTTGGAGTCAATATCCAAAAACAACCCACTCAAAGCACATGATGTGGCACTCAGATCAAGAATCCACTTGATTTTTTCTGCTCTATAAGGACCTCCTTGCGAACAGCAATTATGTGAATGGGATATTTACAGTAAACAAGTTGATTTACAGGCAGGGTGAAATAAGAGGGCAAAGTCCAGCATTTGATGGGAAACATAACATACTGACTCAAGAAGAAAGGCATTTTCCAAACTAGAAGGGCACTTGCATTATGGCAGTTTTACAACTAAATATATATATGTATGTATATATATGCAAAAGCAAATCTATTACAGTAGATTAACCAACTGGAAAAAGTTTCTTCCTTGTGAGAAGCAGAAAGCATACAGAATATGTTGAGACATTACTGTAATAGCTTGGGCGCTCTGTTGCCTGCTCTGCTTCACTATGAAACACTTCCATTGTCCAAAGATGATTGACATGCTGGCTTTCATCTGTATTTCGTGTTGCCAGTCAAACTCTCAGCAAAGTGAAAGAAATCAGGAGAGAAAAGAAACTCTTACTTCCTCGGATGACTGTCTTCTCTCTCTGTCTCATAATACTCCATTCTTACTCAAAGCTTCTTTCATTTTTTTTCTGTAACTGCATTCCTCATGCTCACTTTACTTAGTGCAACTTTGCACCACAACAGTTGATTGAAACCCTACACATTTGCAAAACCTGGGCTGTATCATGTCTCTCCCAGAAAGCCAAAAGCCTCTGCCCCAAAATAAGAGAAACAAAAGCAATCGAGCTGGAGAGGGAGGGGGCAGAGAGGAAGGCACAGATTATGCACTGCCATTTGTTACCCTAGGAGGCACTGTTGATCCTAAATTGAGGAAAACTGGGTTGCAGCCAATGCCATCTTATCATGCCAGCTCACTTGAGTATGGAGACAGACAAAACAAAAGATAAATTCAAGTAAAAAATACAGAACAGACACATCTGAGATACGGCACATTACTCATGACAGACATGACCCCATTCTGTTACAGAATTCTGGGTATACATATATCAAACAACTGGTCTATACATCCATGCAACTGTACACTGTATCAAACCACTGGACTACAAACAAAGGGGCATTTTCAATAGCAAATTGGCAGAGATGTTTGTATTGGAAATGTAACACAATACACTGGCACCAGTTCAGTATATGGCTGAAAACAGAGTTCTGAACTATATTAGCACTAAGATGCCATTTTCGCATAAAAATCATTTTGGGAATGTTCACAAGGATGCATGCAGAGAGCAGAAAACCTGATTAGATTCATTGGTTTATGGTATGAAAAAAACAAACAAAAAGAAACTAAAAACTGCCCCTGTGTCAATGTGCCCTCTGTCCCCTAGAGCTCTTGTGCCATCACAGAGTGGCAGGCCTTAGTTCTTACTGATCTGTGAGCATGAGCGACAGCCACTGATCTCGCCTGGAGTGGCGCCACTGCAGTGCTCGTAATGCCCAGATTTTTTTTCAAACAGAAAAGTCATTGAAGAGGTTAAACGTTTAGCTATGTGCAGAGGGGAAACAGGCAGATCTGGTTAAGGACCCAAACAGGGGCGGGGGATGTGTCTTCTTCCAGGGCAAGATGCCAGCTGGAACATGGCTCACAATTACAGGCTTCTATCCACTTCACATTAGCTGGGCTTGATTTCTGCTTTGAGTCTGGGAATGAGCCTTGAACAGCTGGTTCATAAGGTGAGACATTTTTCAGGACACAGATAACACCTCATAATTGCAGGTTCGATTGCACACAGTGCTTGGCATGCGATTAGCTGCATTTATAAGGAATTGCAACTTGTTGTAGGGAAATAATTAGGGCCTCATTGTGAGAAAGTGCAAAACAAAATAGCACTCACACACAACGCAGTTCAACTTGTCTAACCATATAAACTGCTGTAACATTCAAAAGGTCAAAAGTACACTGTGGATAATTAGTTTAAAGGATACAAGACTGTGTAGGTTTTTCAAAGCACTATAACTGTAAGTCTGTTGCTCTGGTTCCACTCATGAAAATGGGAAACTGTCACAGGGTCTACACCACAGGCCTGAGTTAGCAGCATGTTTGTGCAGAGCAGCTTCAGCACTCTGTGTATGTCTGCACAGTATGGCTTTTGCATTAAATGTAATACTAGAATGCTCTGCACGCAAATACCACAAGCACAATGTTCAAATTTTTGTTTTGTTTTTGCGAGCATATGTGCTGCATATTTACACTTTGCTACAAATCCTGGATTTCCCACACATTCATTATTTTGTGGCAGCCAGCTAGGATTAAAACATCTGCCACCACAAAACAACTTTATATATATGGAGCTGGACCATTCATCAGTGGAGAAAGGACAGGACAGACAGCCTACCAAAAAGATCAACTATCAAATCGATTAACAACAATAACAACAATTATTTAAAATAATAAAAAATAAAATAAAACACAGACTGGTGGGTCCATCCTCTCTCTCAATGAGCTGCAGACTTTCCTTTATCCCGTGCAGAAACTCTAGCTTGTGCCAACATTTTACCTCTGCCGATATTCTGTATCATAGCAACCAGACACAACCAAAGGGTCTTAGCTGAAAAAAAATGCTGTGCTCATTATTGCATCTCATTGCCCTTCTGTGTTCTTTGTGGGTTTTTTTTTTTTGGTTTTTTTTAAGTTTGGGTCTTTCAAAATGCAACAATATACATAATGAAACCCTAGCAATAAAACTTATCTACATAGCACTAAAATCAAGATAAATTAAGTAATCTGCAAAAAACAACAAAACACAGTGTTAATACTGCAATATTGCACTGTTGAGCCAACCATATCACCCCATGATCCTTCAATGCAACATCTGTCCTTCGCAGGACGTGTTCAGGCACAACATTGAACTGTACTTAGGTAAGGTATATTTTTGCATCATTAAAGCCCATCACACATTCACTGTTGCTATGCAGAAAAAACTAAAGAAAAAAAGACCTAAACAAATAAATGTCCTGTAGAGATGCATTATTAGATTCTCTCATTCATTAAGTGTTTTTCTTAAAGTCAGTGCAGTTGAAAGAGGTTGCAGCATCACATTCAGAATCAGAACCTGACTGTGGGAGCACTTTGATGCCTTTGTGTGCCTGCTAGAGCTCCACTCAAGAGATCTCTTGGTCCATTGCCCGCTGCCATCTTGTTGATACACCTTACTGTCACACCCCCATGATCCTTCTGGCACACAGTTCCCTCACATCTGCTTGCACTTCCTCCTGGGCCAGACAACATCAATGTTTGCTTTGGCGATTTAACGTAATGCCAACAGAGAGGGACTGTGGCGTTTCATGTCAGCAGGCACATAAAAAAAGACTGCCAATTAAAGCAGCTCTTAGGAATGGATAAATAATAATAATAATAATGTAAAAACTATATTACATGTGTGTTTTTTATAATAATTTACCATTAATTGATTACATTTTTTTTTTATCATTGGAAAAATGCTCGACAATTGTGTTGGTAAAATAAAGAGATGAAAAAAGATGAAAAGGAAAATGGAGGCAGAGCAAGGCAATGCAGAAACATCTGGTCTCAAACTAAACTCTTATATTGCACACTGTACAGAATTTGCATGAGGGAATACGATACGATAATTGCTTTAGTTTTACGGGAACGCAGTGTTTTTTTTTTCATCCAACCAAAATCCTTCACTGACAATAAATACATCATCCCCATGATGTCCAGACTGGGAAGAATTCAATGCACCAGCTGTAAGGAAGACAAGCCTGTGTTGCGGTGAGTTCAATGCCTCGGGAAACCAAGAGAGAGAATGTGAGAGATGGATGGGATGAGTGACAGGGGAGGAAGGGAGAGAGGGAGACTGTAGGCCATGGTGCTAAACAGACAGAATGTGGCATACCAACAGATGTGCACATGAATACACTGGCAGGCGTTTTAATTGCCACAATTACACTGTGCCACCATCTTGAGGAGACAAGTGATGAGATGTTGTCACTTAGAAATAGGAGCCAGGATTGTCCGATTTTGGCAGTGGGATGGTGATTTAAATTTCATTCTACCAATTGAGTAATTGAAATGTGCTCAATTTCAGATGTACATATAATAGTTGTTTCTTTTTATTGTAATGTCACTGGTGCTTCTGTGACATCTAAATTAGTGCTGAGTGCATTCCTTTGTTTTCTGCTTTAGTTAGGAACAATGATTTCATGAATTTACCTTCCAGTTTAATTTCCCTAACACTTTACCCAAGCAGACCAAATAGGAGTAAACTGAAGGGAGAGACCGATTTGTGATATCAGTTATCAGCAACAATCAAAATGATCTATTTTAACAATAAATAACAAAACATAACAAGACTATAGTATATGCAAAACAAGGCCATAGCCCACAAATCCAAACTTGTGTCTCTGGTTAGCACTTAAACAGGTTCTTGGGAGTCAAAATTAAGCCTTGGTAGCCTTGTGACTGAATGCTGAGCTGGTCTTTGATTTTAGATAGAAGTGTTGCTGGCTCACACATAAATAGCTTAAGTGCTGGGTTCATGTCCTCCTGGCCAGCTGTGGCTAACTCTTCAATAGTATTTCTGCTGCTGCCAGTGCCACTTCCTGCAATTTCCCAAATTACTGTGTGTTCCAGTGTGCCACCTGCACCTCCTCCAGTCTGTCTGACTGGCACTCTGCTAAACCACTGGAATCCTCCATGTGCAGTATTGTCATGTTGGGTGTGGTGTTCCTGATGTGTGTTTAATATTCTGCTGGCAGCGTTCAAGATTGACTAAAGCATTCCCACCTGTGACAACCAACTGGCAAACAAATTTCTTCCTTTTCATTTGGGGAAGCTCTGGACAGGAGAGACATGCTGGCTGAGTTGTCAAAATAGGCTATAATAGAAGTCAGGGGTATGCTGTATACAATTCAAACGTTGCCTGCATTATATATAGGGCTGTCAATAGATTAAAACATTTAATCGTGATTAATCACATGATTGTCCATTGTTAACTTGCAATTAATCACAAATAAATGGCTTATTTTTTACTCTGTTCTATATATACCTTAAAGGGTTATTATTCACGTTTTTGTACTCTTGTTAATTGCTTGCTATATGCAAATGTATGTATATTATTATTGCAAAGATCCAGAACAATGACAAATACTCTACCAGAATTATCTCCAGAATAACCTCAAAGGCACTGCATGCTCCAAAAAATTTGCTGAAAGAGAAACTTAAGCATGTTTCTGTAGAGAAACTGTGATGGCTCATTGGAGGCTGTGTCCGACCAATTTGCATTTACAAATTATAGAAACATACAATCACAATAAAAACACAAGTAGTACCAGACTACTCCTGACGTGCTAATGTGAGGAGAAAATGTGATTAAATTGCTGTGTCGACTTTGGGATATAATACAATCCTGACAACTTTCCAAGTGACGCGACTTATGATGTACCTTATAAACTGCCAAAGTGTGCTCCCCTTAATGAGAGTGTCCTCTAGATTCTCAAGTCATGTTATAAGGGGAAAAACAACTGAACTGTAATCAGATTTTACTAGTAAGCAGGGACCGTTTTCAGAATGTATAATTCAGAAGCGCGTACGGTGGATTCTTTTGAATTACTGTAGTACATGTAACATCAGTGTGCCTGGCTGTCAAAATGGGGCCCGCGATAGAGCTGCCTGGTTAAAGAGCATAAAGAACAATCATATCATCCTCCTTGCTTGTTTGTGAATATCTCACACTCCCTTAATTAAAATACTTTGGTTCTAAGAAAAAGTCAAGAAGTGAAACATCTGCACAGCTTAAAAACATGAGATTCGAGTCAAAGATTCAAGCCAGCCATCGCATCATGGTTGGCCTTCCTGGTGTAAAAGTATAATCGAAATAAATGTTTCATGAGACGACCCATACATAACACAACACGGCGCTGCGCACAGACTGCCCAGCACTAGTCAACCTCTATGACTGTCAACATGCTGTTTAGGTCACCCGCTGAATATGTGAACCCAATAGTACACTAAGAATGCATGACACAGCTATTTGTTTTCTTAAATAAACATGGAAGCATGCCTCGTATGAGAGACAGGGAGACGGCACACTCTCTGACAACTGAAAAGAGTAGAGAGGGGATGCAACACTCCTTTGAAACATGTGGGGTCTTGCGTTGATCAAACAAAGCTAATCACTCTTCAGCATATCTAGTACTCCAATAGTCAGCAGTTGATCATTTAAAAACCAATTCATTTACAGCCTATTTTTCTCTCTCATTTTGTTTTACCTTGGAGGCATCCACATTTTAATCATCATTACCATGATCGTAATTACCATTCACATCATCATAATCCTAAAGACATTAAACAAGCTGCTGCTAATTCCTCATGACAAAGAGCTTGGGCGCATTCACCGACTGCACTCTATTGCTTTAAATTGCTTTCGCAACCCCGAATGCTTGCTCAAGTCCCAAATGAGGTTGGCACGGAGAACTGACAGACCTTTTACCCAGGTTATTGCAATTCAGATGTAAGCAAAAAAAAAGTACTATAATTTAATCAGTCGTCATTTTGACAAACTCTAATTTGAGGAAGAATGTATTAAAGAGAACGGGGACATTACAAGTTTTGTGCCGAATAAGCAAAAATGTCAACGTGTTTGATAAATTCAACATCATTTGAATTTGCAAAACAGGTCTTTGCATCTCGGGTTCTTTTTGAATATTGATGGCGGTCGGTTCCTGCTAAAAATGAAAGCTTGACCCAAGTGTATTGTAAAATGGTGGTCAGGGATTTAGTTAATGGGCTGTTGAGAAGCGGCAATGCAGAGCTTGTTTTTTTTTTGAGCTGCAGTTAAAATATTGATTACCTAACCTCCAACTTTCTTACAAAAACTTCTCCCCTGAGGTAAAAGTTAAATATTTAAAGTGATCAAACTATGTAATTAAAGCAGGGAGTTGTACTCTAGTGTAATAAAAATGTTTAAATAAAACCTTACATATTGTATGATGGAAAACCAGAGAGAGGAAGTGTAGGAGAAGCATAGTTATTTCTCTGTCACTGTCTCTTGCTCTCTCTCCCACACACGCGCACACACATGTACTCACATGCACGCACATGCATATATTGTAATTCAAATTAAGGATGAGTTGGCACACACCAAACTTTGTATATCACAGTAACCATGGTGCCACAATGTCAATCATTCCCCAGGCTCCTGTACCACAGACCATAATTCAACACTGGAATAAAGACATACTGTATGTAGCTTGAAGGAGTGCAGACACTTTTCTGTGTCACTAAGAGAGAAAATAACATATATTTATTTTAAATCAGGCTTTTAGTCATTTAAAATGTATGTTTTTAAGTCTTCAGTGTGTGTAAGGGTAATATCTGCAGAACAGGTGGTGATGTTAAATGAAGTGATGAATTACTGCAGCTTCAAATGTGGAAAAAAAATACTGAAAACAGAAGAGAGTCACTTTTGATTCATTGTTGAGGTCATACGTTTGTGGCTCATTGCTCAAATATAGTATTCGAAATATTGTGCATATTTTTAAGAGTATGCAGGCCACAAAGTTGCACTGTGTTGTGTTAAGGGAATAGGCAGCAGCTGTGAAGACAGTCTTTGGTGTCACAATGCACTTCATCGCTCATATCTGTGGCACATTTGTGGCACCACCATAGATGGTAAAATAGTTGTTTTGAAGATACCACTGGAGGTGCACCTAATAGTCTCCCCTTAACAAATACAACTTGTTGTGCTGTTTGGAAAAAAAAGTCAATAAGCTGTGCTTTTGTTGTCAGGCCACATCTGTTGCAAAGGTTATTTACCCAGGGCTAGAACAAAAACAATTTGCCATAAAAACTGCTGCAGCCTCTAGATATGTACCAAGTTTGGTGCAAATCAAACAGCAAATACAAGACTTACCTGAAAAAAAAACTCATTTTTTTTTCAGTTGTAAAAAGTTGCTCAAAAATTGAAAGTTAGAGTCTATATATGATCCAGTGGGCAAATTCGTACTGTCCAGAAAATTTCGGCAAAGTTTCAGGTAAATAAGTGTGAGTGTGTAAACATTTTAGTCTTTTTGTAAAAATCTGATGCTGTTTACATCTCTTGCAGGCATCTGTGCTTGCTGAAGTTGATAGTGAGCAGCACACATGAGTGAGCCAGCTATGTTTAACTCTTTCTCCTAGAAATGATGTCTATATAGTGTTAAATTATTTTCTCTATTATGTTGTGGTGAAAAGCATAATTGCTGCTTGGATTATGCTCACAGGCAATGTTTTTAGAGTAAATTTACATACATACATAAATGTACAATTGGCAGGCAGGTGTAAAGAGTGAATGACTCTGACTCCAGAGTTCACATGTTCAAAGGATTTGTGTGTCGTAACATTTAGGCAAAAAGAGTACTTTTGTTAAGGTAAGGGAAGTTAACCTTAAGTTGGTTAAACTTAACCAAGTGCTGCCTGTGTCTAAACATAAACATGAAAAAGCTTAATAAGGCTATATTCATGACAAAGAGATATTGTTTCCCAAGGTCAGATATTTTGGTGGAAAACAAATTAAACATGTTGTCAGTTAATATTTTTCTGATGAGATTACATTTATGGGTCTTGCCAGAAACATTAATTAAAGGTATTTCCACATTATGTTCATAGAAAACTTAATCCGGTTGGCAATATTTTTCCTTCAAAATGTATTTGCTGTTGCAGATTAGTTGTATTTAAATGTTTTTTGAAGAAACAACATTGGTTTAGATAAAACCATCCAATAAAAGCCAGAGAAATCAAATGTGCTTCATCAGTTTTTTGAGAAGTTTCTAAATGTGTAATCCTTTTTTCCTGCTGTCTCTTAAAGAACAAGAATCACACTTTTCAGAGCCACTTTCAAGCCTAGTAAGTGGCCAACAAAGAGGTTTTCTGTGGAACAGCACAATTTTAAAGATTATGAGCTAACCCACTAATCCCGCTCCATGATACATTTCACTGCTTCAGGTTTTTTACATTTATATAAAATATTCTCCAAACTTGGTACATCTTCTGCCTTTTGATCATATTTGGATAACAAATTGTCTTGCCGTGCAATTGATACACAGTTTATACGAAATGGTTCAACAAAGTAGTTCAATTTCATAAAACAGTTGACATACTTTAATTTCTACCACTGCTTTTGAGGCCAGAAAGTCTGTATGAGTCATTTTAAAGCAATGCCACTCCTATAAAAAAAAACAAAAACAAAAGAACAACTTGACAGATAGAAATGAAAAAATGTTTTCTCTGAGCAATGTTGTTGTGAAACATGCAATCATGCCCACTGTCATGGAGCAGAAGAAGCGCTATGAGGTCTGCATTCAGTGCCTCTGGGATGCTGAGGAGACATCACTCCAAACTAAATGTGGCAGCTCAGATAGATGTTGATTTATGGTGCCCCTCTTGCCCTCTGCACCTCTATCTGTCTTCACCATCAGGCTGCATTTGCAAAGTTTGTACTCAATATGAAGTGCCAACCACCCATGCAGTCCCTTTCACTGAGTCAAGTGCATGGGGTTGTGGATCGCAGCGGTGATAGATCACTGATACCACAGCGGCCAGCCTCATAAATATATCTCTGCAGTTTCAATCAAAAATTTGACTATTCCGATTTTTTATTTGCATAATCAACGTTCCACCTGAGTTGTGCACACAGCATTGACAGTTTCACTGTGCATTATACAGGTAAGCTACATATTTGTTGTGCCTGGTGATGGTGCCTATTTTGTGTTCATCTTGTCAGTCAAAATCATGACTCACACTCTGGGCTGCAGAGTTGGGTAAAAGCTTTATCCTCAAATGAGCTTATACAACCATCAACACAGATATAAGAGCAAACAAAGCCATGCTGTGCTGAAGCCAGCTGGAGAATTGACTGATGTTCAAATATGGTAGACAGACATGGTTAGACAGGCTGGAGTTTTTCCAAACTACCCTTGTTTTCACTTCCAATTTTAAACCAATTAGTCAATCGTTACTGACCACAGTTCAGCAGCCTGATGCAGTCGCGGCTTTATAATAGCGATTCTTCACATGTCACCGTCCACATGTGGTAGTTGTTAAGATCATGTCCAAAAAGCTGTCCAACCAAGCACATGGTTTTCTGTATGCAACCTTTAATAAAATATGTTTAAATGTCACAAACAACTAGTATATCCTTTGAAAACTGCACAGTACATTAACAATGTGTAACAGTTTAAGTTGAGACATTCATAGAACATTCATAAAAATCTATGCATGGATTACAGAACAGGCCTACCAGGCCCAAGGGTCCAAAGTGTCTGGGTGCGCCTGGCCCTCACTTGCAAAATGTCACTCAAATCAATATGTACCAACCAGGAAAACACTCAAAATGACCACAATGAGATACAAAAAGACCACGAAGAGTCACAAAAAAACTGCAAAAACCTGGCAAACTACAAAGCAACACAAAAAAAGACTAATATCTTCTTAGAGACACAAAATTACTTCAATAAGATGCAAAACCACCATAAAGACTCTGTTTCTAGCTCCTGTGTGGGAAAGGTGGTGGGCCATAGAAGGCCCCACCACCTGTGCCCAGTGGCCCCATGTCTCATAATAAACTAATGCATAAATCTACTACAAAACCTTTAGTGCAAGCAAAACATAATGCAGCATGTCCACAGCAGTCTGGAACAGTTAATGTGCTTTTAACATCTAATTTTAGCTCTTTCTTCATGTACCTCTAACAGTATGTTGTGTGCATTTATGCATTTCTTGCAATGAACTGCCTCTTCATTCTGCAACTTGAGACTTTATACTGGTCAGCAATTTAGTTTCCACTGTTCTCCTCATGTTTTACAAACTATTTAATTTCTCTGGCTTCCTGAAAGAAGACTAATGCATAGTGATGGTCCATTAAGGTGAATGTGGTGATAATTTTACAGTGAAACCCCCAAGCAGGCAGTTGCAGATGAGGATTTGCTTTTTGTGTTTCCGGTAGTTTGTTTTAGTGACTGTCTACTTAGTCAACATTAGGGTGTCATTTTCACCAAACTTCTGCTGCAAGCCTGAAACCAAAGTCGCAGTTGAAGTGCTCTGCTGTCTAAAATGGTATTTAGGCATATACAGTTTTGGGGTAAGTTGTGTTTATCAGACAACAAATGCCAAATGCATGCTCCTACTAAATTGCTATTCAAGTCACTGGTTGACTGTCAAGACTGGTCCCACCCTTTAAGCAATGAGAGTCACGCATAATCTTCTTTTACAATGCTGATTCTGTCAAAAGAGATTACAGGGAAGGGTGTATTGCTATTTTTGCCGCAAACAAATAATTAATGGTGTGAATCTGGGTGTTCTGCAAGGTTTTAGATTAGCAGTGGTGGGAGTACTGTAGTGGCACCAGTGTAAAATATCACCTCCGCTGCCAAATGTATCACCATCTGCCCTCCCTCTCTCCATGCAAATCACTTTTGCTCCAAGCGCAGCCTTGGCAGCCAAAGCATTGCATGGTGGAATATACCAAAGACAGAGCAAATGAATACCATTAGTGGTGTTTTACTGTAGAATGCTTTCAAGTTCTGCTGCATTGCACTGCGAGAAATGAACATAGACTTAAACTAAATGTCTTACTTTTCTCACTTCTTAAAACTTGTCAGAAAACTGTAGCTCATATAGCTACCTGCTAATTTTAATCTGAAAAAGTAGATTCTGTCTCATAGAAATAAAAAGGTCAACCTTAAAAGCAACAAAATGACCAGGGTATGTCCTGGGGTAAGTGGATTTAGAGACTACTTTTATCAAATGTTATCTAGCCTTCGCTAATTTAAACAACATTTGTCACAATGGAACAGTGTACAAACAGAGGTTGTTTGAAGTTAAGGAAAAGAAATATTTTCTCTGCCGGCTGCACCCTCTTTGGCATTTTTTTCGAGGGGAAACATACACTTGTGTCCCGCTGACAAACAGAATAAAAAAGATTTGAACAGAGAACCCAAGAAAACACCATATGTTAATACCTAAAACAACTCTACAGAGAGCCATCTAATAGTTGGTGCCAGAGACTTACTGGGGCTGAAATTCAGTCTGGGACTCTGAGATGGAGAGAGTATTTATGGGAGCACACAAAGGGCGCAAGCAGAAAATCTCTTGGCAGTAATTTTAACACTAATACAGTTTTTGAGGTATAAAGAGGACCTGATGAGCCTGAAGACCTTAAAGACACTTTAGGATATCTTGTTGACATCTGGCTCCTCAGTTTGTAGAAGCACGTTAACACTGTACTCAGTCAAAGCAAGACCAGGCCGGGCAAACGTTGCAACAGTATACTACCAACTAGAGTTAACTTCTGTATCAAAATGTGCACAGTAAATTAATAGAGTTAATTTAGACATGCATGCACACTAAGGTGCTGAATGTTTTTCAATATAAAAAACTACAGTTTAGTCCCATAAAAAACACTGTGTGATAGAGTGTAAATAAAACAAGAAGCTTATCATCAAAATCAAAGTAATCAAGTATTTGGAGACACAACCAACCAACTGCCAAGGTATACGTTCCTATACTTTCTCAAAACCCTCAAATCAAAGGGAGATTGTCCTACCTCACATCACCAGCCGGAGCAGTCCAACAGGCATCAGTGGCCGGGCAAACAGAGCCACAGCAGCCTTTGGTCCTTCCACCATGGGAAACATCTGTTGAAAAAAATAAATAAATGAAAAATCAGCTTCATCTTGCATTCTTTCTTTCTTTATTTATTTATTTGCTTTTGAGCTCCTATTTTTTCTGAACGGCCCATTTCTTTTTAATTTCCTGTCTTCTCTCTTTTTTACCAGTTTTGCTTATTGCATTAACCACAAAAACTCCAGATGGATGGAAACTCTTCTTAATGAAAATGACTGAGCTAATCAGATATCAACAAAAACGAGGACCAGTCCAAATTGGGAGGGCCACTCAGAGTTCAGGCCACTCAGGGCTCTATCGTACGCTCAGCGCAAGGCGATGTGGCAAGTTGTGTGTGTTGATATGCGTCATGGATGTCTCTTGGACATTAATGAGGGCACATTACAGGATGTAAGAAGGGGTGAGGCTGACCTGTGTGTGCTGATGTCAGTTAACCCAAATATGCCAGCAGCAACACGTGCACTGAGAGATCGGCTGGCTCCTCCCATTTCTGCTTGATTTTTCTGCTGAGTGGCGAGCTTTGTTTACCCCTCTTCCTCTTCACATCATTGTACACTTTTCTGCATTGTAAGGCCGTTCTGGAGGTTCCACAAAATGATTGAACCTGCACCGCTACTTCCTCTCACGCGTGCTTTACCTCTGCTGCTTTTGTGGACATCTGCTGCTTCCGCAAATTATCTGCTCGCATGCCCTCACCTCACGCACAAGCAGATCAGTTTCTTCAGCAGAACACTTCTCGCATCTGTAATTCGCCAAACCCACCATTTAGATTGCAATCCGCCAATTCCTGGCGCACCTGGTTTTTAAAGGGAATAGGAGATGATGCACGGATTGGTTAATTCATGTTCTGGCCAAAACACACCCATGACTAATTAAGAGTCTAAATACAACCCCTCTGCGCTGTGCGCTGCACCTGGCACCCAAGCTATGTGCCGTTTAACTGGCAAAATGGACTTTGGCATGCCCTGAACGCATTTGTGCCATGTGCTTTAGAGCATGCACTATAGATTGTCTAAATAGGGCCCTCAGAGTTTGAGATTGGCCCGATGTGACATGCAGCGCTCCGCTTTGCAGTACTTCTGCAGCTGTGAAGGCCAGGCTGAACAATGGCCAAGGACCAAAAAGTCACTACTTACATCAGAAATTGAAAGAACAAAAACAAAAAAACTAACCATTCGGTAGTCTTCCCGAAATTCCTGATGGCCATCCTGCCCGTGGTTGGTAAAAAGACACTAAATATCTACTGCTTTAAGTGACTCCACCAACACAATGCCGCAACATTTCATCTTCACATCATTGTAGTTTATTGTACTATAGCTCTTACTGAAACTTAACATGTTCTAATCATTTAAAGATTATCTCTTGCTGTCTTTTATACCAAACCATATAATGTGGTGTTTACACATTGTTCATTTTCAAATGACCACACTTAGCTTTAAGAGGCAATGTCACTTTTTCACCAACAGGGAATATGACGCTCCTTAGAGAAATTAGTAACAGCAGACTATGAATTAATTTCATTTTGGTGGAACCAAACTAAAGTTATAATTGGATTTCTATTCTTTTCCTTCCTTATCTTAAAGTTATTTTAATTTTATTTTCTACATTTCTTTCTCAGTAACTTGACTATCAGAAACAGGTTCTCTCATTGTCAGCAGGTGCTTGAAAATCACTGGATTACCTCAAAGAAATCTCAGACAGCTGTACTCCCAGCAGGTTTCAGACCCAGGTAATATTAAATGAGTTCTATAAACTACACAATGAATTTAACAATCTCCAATTAGAAGAGATCGTTCTGGTAACCTCATGAAGGACACGGTAAGGAAAAACGCCTTGTTACCAGAAACATATTCAATGTCAGTATTGCGTTTGACTAAATTTGTGTTGGATAAATATTGGGTACAATTGCAAAAGATCCTGACCCTCTTTATTTAAATAAATAAAAATGTCTATAAAACATTATTTATAGCCCTCAGGGCAAATCTCTGTTTGTTGCAGTATGTTGTGGTAATTAACCACCATGCTGTGTATGTGTTCTCTGTTTCCCTGAATGTCTTCACTCCTCTGCAAAGCACCATGGCCTTTGCATGCCCCCCCACCCCCAGCAGGTGGGCATGTGTCCTCGCTCTGTTATCTCCGTAGTTATTCATGGCAGCAGGTGCTCTCTCTGACATTTGTGGGGCGGGTCTTCAGCCTTTGTCTTCCAAGTCCTGGGGGAGTGCAGCAACCATGACTTTACTGCACCTGATCCCCTGTACGGCATATGCATTTGTCCATTACTCTCCCACCCTCCCCTGCTCGTGTCACTGCTCCAGTGCAGGACACTGATTATGTAAACTAGAGGATGGCACGATTAGCATGCAGAGAGGCACAGGAACTCCTTCTGTATTTTCATATGAAAGAAACTTTCTGGAACAAAGTTCAACATCAGAGTGGTAGATTAATGTAATTTCTGCTTTGATGTTTATGCTCAGCATTCCTTTGAGACGAACTGGGCGGTGGTGGAAGAAGGGACTCTGGAGACAGGAGCTATTTGATTTATCCCACCACTTAGCACAGCATTTCATTAACACACCACAACTGACTTGGGAGTCTTGTCCAGACTTTTACCAGTAAATGGACACATTGTCCCATATTGCACACCTGTGCCTCTAAACCAGGTATGGGGGGGGTCTTTTATATATTGTTCATTGTTTTTCTTATTATAAAAGAACAGTGTAAGCACAAAGGAATGTTTTTTCTTCCTTTTATGTGCATGCATCTCTGTATATGTATGCATGTGTATATGCTTTGATCTGAGGCATCGTGAGTCATTGTTTATCCAGCGGCTGACTATTCTACTTAAAGAGTTAAGAGACAACATCCTTACAGGAGTCTTAACTGCTGTTGTTCCAACAAATTTACCAAAGCGATTACCTAATTTTAACCTATTTAGAAAGGATACATACAAATTAAGAGAGAAGCTGTTTCAAATGCAGTTAACCAGAGGATTTGCTAAATATCTAATATTTGGTGCACTGCTTTTGCATGTACTAGTTTTTTAAATAGTACATTGCAACTAAAAAAAAATATATTGTATATGCATCTATATTTGGTGCAAAATTGTTTTGGAGTAGTGACTATTATTATGGGGAATCCATTTTAAAGATTATGAATAAACCCCTTTCTCTTTGTTGTCTTCATATCATTAATAATATATAACATTTCTCGATGCAATCAGCGACTTCACTTTGCTTTTTGATACCTTGCTGAGATCAGCTGTGGCATCCAGGATCCTGTGTTAGATGTGATTCTTGTCATGAAGAAGCCATACTGTGATGATGGCCTGTAGGGATCAGAATATTAAACTGATTCATGAACTGGTTGAAAGACTCATGTGATTCCACATGAAATCAAGAGCAATGTCCTCAAGGAGCTCATTCAAAGAACTTTGTAAGATGAAACACCATACAACATATAGTATTTGATAATGTGTTTTATAACTGTCTGAAATAACAGCATCTTCGACTGTGAATTCTCAGCTTTCTAACGTTTTTTCTGTTTCTCACAACATCCGAATAATAGGCATGCAGACAAAAATTAACTAGAGTAAGTCTGTTTATATGAAAAATATTGTTAGTTTTTGACCTTATGTGGGATTTGATGGTACCCAGTCAAATACCAAAGCTCTGATTTGGTAACACCTCTGAGCTAAGCTGCCAAACTAAAGAATCCCTGTTGTACCTTTGTTAAAATTTGATTTGCAATGTTTTAATGGTAAACAGTTGCTTCTTGACACATCCAGCAGTTTCTGCACTGGCAAATGTAAGACCAGTATCAACCCTCCTTCTAATTCTGTTTGGGTTTTTTTTAAATAATCTACCAACTCCTAATGAAAATATCTTTAGCTGTTAAATGCTTCACTATATGTTGACCAGTCCCCAATTTTGTCTGATTGCAGTTTGGTGCTGAGTAGTTAATGTACAGTGGGATTTAAAACTTTTTTGCCTAAAACAGCTGATCCTGAAATTGACACTTTTGACAAATTTTCACCAAATTAGTTCTGATTATTGAACTGGCTCTGTTTTTAGGATTTTTGGAACCTTGCTGCTATCTAGCGAACCAGCCAGTGTTGAGTGGAATCACTGTATTCAACACAAGGTTATGTAAAATGCACAGTGGAAGTAAAATGTAGCCTATGCAAGATAGTGTATTGCACTGTTTAACTGTTAGCATTTTTCTGTTATGACAGATATTTGTTTTCATCCAAAAAACAACAAAAAAAACCAAAACAAAACATGCATTGAGAAATATTAATGAAAAAAACTCCATCCTCTTTCCTGGCCTGTAGAATATGAATACGCCCACTGATGTTGTCATGGTTTGCACTTCAGGTCAAGGAAAATCTGATTTTTCTTTTTTTTTTTTTTTTTTAATTTCATCTAAGAATCAACTTTTCAGGTTCAGAACCAATTTATTTTGGGCCAAAATGCTCTGAACTGTTCAAAATTAGGTGCTGGACCAGGAACAATACCCATTCTATGTTGAAGAAAAAGTTGCATATGAAAGCATGAGAGTGAACCAAAACAGCTGAACAGTTAATTAAAACTTAAAGTACTGTAAAGAGGAAGAGAGTTGCACATTTGGGTAACAATCCTCTGTTGGTTCATCCGTACGAGCAAACGCTTTTACATTGTCTCATTGTTTTCACATTGTCATTTGATGCATTGTTTTTATAAAATCTTTTACAGCCACTTAAAGGAACAATAATTGCATTATTCATGTAAATGTTCCACCATGGATAAAAGCATGCATCCACGAATGAGGGAGATTTCTTTAAAAATAGTTTAAATTACTTTGAAAAAAAAAAGCTTATCCTTAATAAGCAATAATTTTACAAAAAGAGGAAGAAAAAAACCAAAAAACAAACAGCGCAGTGTGTTCATCTATGTTAGCAAGATCTGTCTTTTTGGGGCTGATAGTAGTTTCTTTAGGGAAAACTGCCTCTGTGAAATGAGAGAAAACACTGCATGGTGTACTGATACCTGCTTGACTGATAAACTATTTGAACCCAAAACTGTAATACAGCTATAACAAGATTCTGATCCCTGCAAAGATAGTCTAGTCACTTCCCACAGAATCTGAACACAAAATAGCAAAAAGGATCAGCCAATGAAGATTTCACTCTCTCTTGCAGCTTAACTCAGCTTCTTTTCAAACTAACTTATAGTCCTTATCTGCTCTATGCCACATTCCATCCCTCTTATTCCTTCCCATATCCCTCTCCTCTCTTCCGCTGATCCAGCATCTCAGCATCTCCCCCTCCCTCTGTCTGTTCACCTCCATCCCTCCATACCCTGTCCCTCCATCCATGCCAGCTTCTCTGACACCCTGCATTACTCTAGCAGCAATGGGCACTACTGTTGGACGGCTTCCCAGCGCCGGACGTCCTCCAAGGGGAGAGTCAGTGTGTCACAGCAGATTAATGCCTTGCTCGCTGACTGATCAACTCCCGCCGGTCTGGAACCTGAGTCTACTGTGGCGTGGCCCAGATAGGGAGGTGATGCTATCCAGACTCATTGCCACTCAGGTGGTCTGGCCTGGGAAAGTGTGATCTATACATTTAATCTTCCAGACAGTGTCACAATGGAGCAGCGGGATGCTGTTGTGGAAAAGGCTTTGACAGGTCTGAGAGCGGAGGAGAGCAGTGAGTGGGAGGTAATCAAGCTAAGTGGCTGTTTATGAAGAAAGAAAACGGTGCGGTCACTACTTATGTGATTTAACTGCAAATGCAACATAAACATTGTGTATTTAGTGAACGCGTATGAGCAGCTTCCTGAATAAATATACTGCCTTTAAGCTCCGTCTCGTTTTAGTGTGATGCCTGTCTCACAATATGAGCAATATGCCTGCATATTTAAAACTATTCATCTTTTATGGCAGTGCTAAGGGGTTTAAGAGAGAGAGAGAAGAGATATATGTTTCACCAATCATTAACTCATTAACTATATGGCATTATCAACCTGTCTGTCCCATTCAGGATATAATAGGTTTTGACATACAGAAAAATGAACACCTGTGCATGTTTCAATCACTTATGAAATTACAACCTCAGCAGGCCTGTCTCTTCAAGACCCTTATTAACCGTAAAGGAAAGTGACACGGAAAACATGAAAATTCTCATATCTAAAAAGCTGCCGCAATAATAAAATAATAGGGGGTCATCTATAATCGGCCCTCACCTCAAGATGATGGTGTCTTTTCAAACTCAATTACACATTAGCAGGGCAATTTCTTCCTTTATCTATCACACTTCATCAACTAGGGCTTGGCTGCATACTCTATCCTCCTCATTAGCAATCACTCCATCACTCACTAATAATGGCCTATCAACACTGTCTCAATGACCAAAGTTACAGCTGGGGAGAATGAAATATTAACTTATGAAGTTAACCCAGGGTCGTGTTTCAACATTGTGAAATTAGATCAGATTTAGTCAAATATCATCATAAATCAAATATGAAGGGGACTTGAGAACAATCAAAGTAGTTCAAAAAATAATCAAAAAGAAAACACAAGCTTTTAAGCTGCCCTCACATGATAAGAATTGTTTTCTCCTCACTAACTGGGAGGCAGAACACGGATACCTGCAGAAGAGTTAAACAAAGCGCAGGTATATGTCACTTAGGAAACAACTTTTGCTGTTGCAGACCTCTTGTGGGTTAAACCTCAAAGAAGTTTTATTTACAATGCATTTGAGTTTATTTCAAAAGAAGGCCCTGGCAATCGCCTTTCAGACAAGATGTTTGCGATACAAAGTAAACCGCCTGTCACTGTGTCTGCCTGGCATAGCTAACGTACATAAACACCTATGCTAACTTTTTCATTGGACTATGAATTTGCTGAATTTATAAACTTAATGCCTATTTTGCAACCCACTGATGACAGTGTAAGTAGCTAGAATTGAGCCTGATTGTTATTATTATTATTCATCCTGTTTCTCAGCTAAATCGGGCAACCAGGCATCACCTGACTTATCTGTCTGACGGGCCAAGTTTAGGCTGATGCTGGGGCAGGCCATTTTTGATAACAGCCTGGTGTGGCAGTACAAGCAGTCATATTTATTTTGCCCCATTCTGAGGAGGAATTCATTATGGTTGGAGTTATTTCTTCCTGTGTGCCATGTTTGGGCCAATGCTGGGCCAGGTCATGGATGCTACCTGGGAAAGCAGGTAAAACCATCTGACTGCTGACATTTTCCCATGTATTATTTTTCCTTGTTAGATTGCGGTATGTTTTTATTGTTGTGTTAAAATGTTAAGAAGGTTTACAAATGTAAACACAGGTATGAAACTGGGGAAACACATGTGTCACCTTCCCCTTGTCTCCGTTCTTATTTTGAATATATATTCACACACTGTTCCCTTTTGCTTATCTGTGCTCTTTTCTATTTCGTTAATCGTAAACGTCTCTTACATCTATTGTTGCACTTGTTTGTTTGTTTTTGTATTTCTTAAGGATAACTTTTTTATTTATCACTCTCGACTGCCCCTGCTTGCATGATGCGCAACTCATTCTGGCAACATCGTTTACAGCTGTTATCTGATTGGTTGCATTTTTAAAGGTCAGCACCAAATGAGGTCAAGTTGGAATAATTTGATCTTTGAGCGCTCTGTTGCAATTTCAAGCAGAGGACCATGCCAAGGGTAGCGCTTCCATCATGCTGGTCGCCACCACTCTTGCAATAGGAAAACTATCATAGCAAGTGCACAGTGGTTTTATCATTGATCATGTTTGGGTGACTTTAAAGGCATGGAGTGATTAAAAGTCTTACAGCAGACAGGACTCAATTATAACTGAAAAACTGGTCAATTCTGAGCATAGGAAGGACAATAAAAAGATTCATTTAAGACTGGTTTAACACACAGAAACAGCACATTGAGGGGAAAAGGGAAATAAGCAGGACCCGAGGCAGGCATCTTGGTTTGTGTGTCTCACCATTAGCATAAATGGATGCTGACTGCCTGCAGTCAGGACCAATACACTATCTATAAGGGCCCATTTCTCTCAAATTTACTTTGCCGCCGGTGTGACGGACGGTCGCTAGTCTTAGCAGCCTAAATCAGTTCACTTTCAAATACCTCTTCAGGCATGCCTGCCATAGCCTGAGGTGCATGCAATGAGTGTCACACCCCCCCTTGTCCTCTCCCATTACCCTCACAGATGCCATGGCAAATGGCTGGCTTGAGGACACGGGTCTGCTGTTTTGTATTCATGTCAGGATAGTGGAGTATTGAGAGTATCTGTTCAATACAAATGCCACGTGAGTAACATTTCCTTAGGTAATGACGATTTTAAAATGCGGTAAGAACAATAATCTGTCTGTCCATCTCTCTCTGAAACACACACACACAAACTCTCACACACACAGAGAGTAAATGCTCACATCTGCCAAGAAAGCACTTAAGCAAAACTGGCATGGTGAAATTTGATACTACTTGATTAGTGCTTTGCATAAGTATTGCGTTTTGTGCTTAAGGGCCACAAGCAATGTCAAATAGACACTTGAGAATCAACAGCTATTACTACGTCTCCTCACGTAAACCTAGTTTTCATCACAGCACCGATCTGTCCTCATGGGACCGTCCTGTTTTAGAGCAACTTAATCTATGCCCTTGATTCATTTTACGATGTACAGTAAAAAATGTGACACCGTCTTGTTGCGCTGTTTCTTCCACTGAGTCATTATCTCTCTGACAAAGTTCATATATTTTCTAGCAGAGTGGTCTGATGCTCAATAATGCAAATTAGTTCTTTAATCTAAGCCTCCCTTAAACTGATAATTAAATAAATGATTTATAGTTGCATGAGAGGCAATAACACTTTGCATGCAAAATATCCACCTGATTGGTTGGATGTGATGTGTTTCCTCAATATTTCCTATCAAACGAATATGATTTCAAGCTGCAGTCGTCTATAATTGGCATGAGTTCTGCACTGCAGAGTAGTTATGTCTGTTGCTTTCAAATTTAAACAGCAAAAGTGACTTTGATTCTAAAAGTGCTTCACATACACACTCTATTACCACTACTACTGCATCCTGGACTTCCCAAACAGGGATTTGTCTACTGTCTGAGCTAACCTTGTACTCCATTACGAGGTCAAGGCCCTGCACCTGCTTTTCCAGGTGTGAGGGAAGACCCTGATGATGCACTCCTAATGACTTGCCAGAAGGAAAGGGCACTCCATGCAGCTGCATACTTTACATCCAGGTAAAGGCTGGTCATTACCATCCATCTTCGTATAAGTCAGGATTTAGAGAGTATGCTTGCTGTTGGGCTTTCCTTGTTAGGCAGGAGATGTGTAATGAAGAAAACATGTGTTGATCACTGAACATGAGTGATGTCTTCTATGTCCATTTGGCCTGAGCTGGCGAGGCATGCAATGAAATTAATCAATCAGAAATGTTGGGGAATGTGCTGCAGTTATAGCATATTAAAATGTTGGAAACCAGTCAGAGTATGCAAGGGTCATCACTGCAGCAGAGTAATTGCTGAATTCCTTTCACCAGACTATGAAAAACAACAATATCTCTATATGCAGATGAACCCATTAAAAATGCTGCATACAGGCCCGTCATGATTTAGCACCACCAGTGGTACAGGTGCTGCTTCATCGGATAATATATATTTCAACTGAGTGATAAACAAGTGAGTTATTTTATTGTTTATTATCTAGATCAAAGCATTTTAAAGTGCTCATCAATTTATCAGGTGTCGACGACGCCAATGGAAATGCCCCAGTTTTCTGTTGGTGTAGGATCGGCTGTTGAACACGTTCACTTTATTTCAGCATATGCTCAGCCTGCCCTTCATTTCAGTCACTCTGGCTCTGTTGAACACTCCCTGACCTTTGTGTCCTTTCTATTCGACTTATATCAGGGAACAAAATTTGCTTGAGGCCCAAGACACCACAGCTTTTCTAAAAGACTGCAGCTATACTAATCCTAAGCAGAAAATCAATTCATGAATTAATTGTTGAGCATGTCTTGCAGATCAATCTTTCACTATTACCACAACGAGGGAACACTGGAGGCAGCATGTCTATTTATATCAGCCAGCAGCAAAACTGGAATGGTTTTAACCTGTTCGCAAATATGGACTAAATCAAATGCCAATATGCCTTGGGGTAGCATTGAAATGATATGGTATATTCTGTTAAATCATATATGTACATACCATACAAATAGATGTCGCTAGGGTTTTGATTTTTTGTTATTTGTTTTTCAATTAAATGCTTAATTCAAAATCTATTTTGCTAATTTACAGAATCCACACCTCTTGCTACAAAACCTTTCGAGTTTCATAACTCATTCCACCAATCAAAATATTTGACTTGTTCAGAAAAAAAGAAAAAAAACATAAAACATGATGAATAAATATATAAAAGACAGCATGAAGAAAATCATGCACACTGTTTTTCTTACTGAGGACAGATACCATGGCTTCATATCCATGTTTATGTAGCCAACTAGAGCCTCGAATCACAGCATGTCCTTCGCCTCACTTCCCAGACTACAGACTACCTCAGCAGAAGGAGAGTGGGCAGTAGCTACAGACAGGGACCCCCAGTCAGAAGCCGCAGCAACCTGAATTCAGCCAGTGAATACCCCAGCTCTGGGGGAACGGACACTCCGAACTCCCTGCTGGACCAGCTATCAGGTTAGACCCAGTGCTGCTGCTGGCCACCAGCCTGCTCGCTGTGACACCCGGTGTTGCAGGGTTTGTGCTGGCTGAATTCAAATTGCTGCAGCCGCTGATCAAAGGTTTGACTTCGAGCTGTTGCCAGTTCTCCTCCCGAGAAAGCAGGCCACAGGCGAAGGGATATTGTGGTGGCTAGTGGTAGTTTGCTACTTGTCTCATTTGTTATCTGATAAACAGAGAGAGAAAGAGAGAGAGAGAGGCCCGGGAGGGCTGAGCAATTGTGCTGTGTGCAACTCTACAATTAAATAAAATTAAATAAATCAATGTATAGGAAACACTGGGTTACTGTATGAGGCTCATGCATATGCCCGTGGTCGACTGGTGGAAGGGGCTTGGGGCAGAGAGATGAGAGCTGCAGGAGGAGGGTGTATTTTCAAATCCTGACCCTTTTCCCAAATTTCTAGTGTTACACATCTTGAATTTTAAAGTTCAAACAACATCAGCACATCAACTGTTTTCTGATACAGATTTTGATCAAAAATCTGTTTTGGTTGGAGATATATTGACCAATATGAATTGAATTATGTATATTTTAGTTTCTTTATATAAAGCGTGTTTTTCTCAATGTACTTTGCAAATGCTGGGATTTCTTTGATGCGGAAACTGTGATGTGCACATTCTAATCTATGTTTTTGCCCCGGGATTTGGCTGGAGAAGCTGACAAACACTTCAATCTCCCAATTTAAGAAAAGCCATTAACATTGTCTGCCCTACTTTATGGTGATATAAGGCAGAACAAGACCGTGGCATTTCAGAGATGACTGACGCAGTTGTTTTTCCTAATCTGTTTCCTCTGTCTTGTTACGAAACAACAACTTCTGTTCATCAAATGCGGGTCAAAAGTTCAGCCTGCATGTAGCCAAGTTCACAGTTACCACAGGGCAGCAACATGAATTTCATAGTGCAAACAAACATCTAACCAACCACAAACTCCAGCTCTTCATCTGTCATTCCCACAGCAAGGTCAAAGAATGCTTTCGCCTTTCTCCACATATTCCTCTTCCTCTGATCTGACCTTCAACCCTCCTCTCTCTGAATCACTGTTCACTTGTCTACTTCTATGACACTCAGGATCGCCTCACACTGTTCATCTCTCCGTTTGCACCCTGACCTGTTCTCTTCAGCCCAAACTCATCTCTGGTGACAACACCCGATTGACATTAACGACACTACAGAAAAGAAAGGTTAATTAAGACCAAATGTTCCCTGCCCATTCCTCAGCACCATCTGCTGTGCAGGTCCAGTCAAACAGACACAGAACTGACAGTTCCCACTGCAGTAACGAAGTGTATATGTACTATCTAAATGCATACCTCTTCCAAAAAACACTGAAACTTACAAAAGCTGAAATACATCTATATTTCTTTTCTTCATATAAATAAAACAACTAGCTGGTAAAAAAAAAACAAGGGTAAATTCACACAAATACCCCTTTCTCACCAAAATTAACACATGCAAATGGGGTTTTCAAAAACAGGTAAACCTGCTAAAAATAGTTTGACGTTTCCCATTGCCAACAGAGCAGAGCTTGTACACCGCCCTGCAACCGACAGGGGTGCTTTTTTATTATTTGTGTTTGGTTTTGTTTTGGTGTGTCGGACGGAAAAAGTTAAACCATTGAAAGTGACATGGACCGAGGACTGTGAAAACTTTACAGTGGTTACTTCTCTTTATATCTCTTATGTATTCAGTCTCTCTTTCAAACTTGGTGCAGACTAAATTGGATCGATGTTTTAGCTCTGCTTGGGAGGCGATGGACAGTATTTAATGGCGACGCATTATTGCATCTCGCCAGTTAAGGAGCTTAAATTATCGCCTTCATCCAGGTGTTGCGTTTCCATCAATGCTGATCGGAGCTGGAGGTGATAAATACCTGACACGAATGTAAATAATGATTGTTTTTATTCCCATTGCATTGAAAAGCTGGGGGTTAGCAGGGTTTTTATGCATGGAAATGAGGCTTAAATGTGATCAAGTACATGCATGCATCTACAGGTTGCCCCTTTTTGTCAAGTGGCATGAACAATTCTTAAGCTCTTGTTTTGGCTCATGACCAATATTTTTACTAAATCTTCCCCAAGTCTGTGAAGTTATTGAAAGTTAGGAATTTCTCTGTAAGAGGCCACTCCAATTGTCACCCCCTCCCTATTAGCCAACTGGCATGACCACAAACATACACCTTCATACACTCGACCTAAATGCCAAATTTTAGCCTCTGATGGCAAAAACTTTGGCCACCAGATTGTAGAATTTTTTTTGTGGATAACCAATAGACTGGCCGATAGAGTGAGCTATAGAGCTGCTGTTTGCAGCTGCAGACATTATTAACTCCATATGTCTGTGTTATTAAATTCACAATAATTTCTATCAGGGTAAATCTAACACCGTATTAAGACCTGACAGTTGCATTTTGAACATACATGTAATCCAGTGTAGAAACTGATAGCATCTTTTTCATTTACTCATGCACTGGTGAACCCATGGCCCTATGGTAATGCAGGAATCTGCACATTACTGATAACCTTGAGGAAAGACAAGAGAGAAACCATTAACTTTAATAAAAATCTCATAAGGATCTAAGGTTTTTCTATTTGATATAATTTACTGATTGTGTCTCAAGTAATTTTTTTCCCCAAGTTTTTTTTTAACCTTTTCTAGCTGTAAAAATGAAGGATTTCAAATTGACAAAAAGTGTTTGTCACTTAATTTGTGACAAAAAAGCAGCTGGATGTGGGTAAATATTTGTTGATGTCATGACTAAGTAGCTGTCAGGTTACTTAAGCAGTCCAAACAAGGCTGCGGGGTGCAAAACCTCGGCAAGCTCAGAAGAAAAGAAGGTTGCAGTAAAACACATAAACAAAGTGATGACAAACATCTAAATATGGAGACTAGAGGGGATTTCAAACTCTCTTTATCTTCACTTTCATTCTCTCTCTGTCTTTATCTCCATTGGGATTCTCTGCTTTGATCTTTGAACCTGTAAAATTCACACGCAGAGACGCTCTTGACAGTAAGAGAGGAGTGTTGTGCAAAGGCAAAGTGAGGGGGTGAGTGGAGGATTATATATGCAGAACATGGACGTCAAGGGCAGAGGAGGCAGATACAGCTGGAGGCAGCCTATCTGAATATGGGTAGCTTTGGAACTGCTCCTAAACTAAACAACGATGTAGCAAATGATGAAATGATAGAGTGAGCACTTGTAAATGCATCAGGAACAATTCTAGCCCACAGTGCATCACAGCTGTGGACATGTGGTAGGCATCTTTTTTGGTCTGTATCCAATAAACAGGGTTGAGACACAATAAATAAAACACTTCATGAAAAAGTGATAAGAACTAGAAAGAACTAGAACTAGAAAAGTGCACTCAGAAGGGTGCATATCTACAGCTGGTAGCCATCCTGACCGATTGTGGACACTATAGACCAGGGCTGTCCAAACTTTTTTGAATGGGGGCCACATTAGATATTGTCGAAAAACCTGAGGGCCACCTGCTTTTGCCAATAATGGGTTATTAAAAAAGAGAAATCAGATACAAACAACACAAATGCAATATTTCCATCTTTAAGTGAAAAAGCAAACAACTTCCCACCGCCCCTGAAAGACACAACCCTCACTGTCGACTTTATGCTTCTTTGCAATGGCCGTGTCTGCTACACTGCAGGAAATATCTAGTCATAGGTAACAGTTAGTGAGCTTCTTTACCATCGGTTCATTAAAAACAAATTCGTTTTTCCAACATAGTTCCTACCTGGTAAATGTTTACAGACTGTATGATTGTATTGCCTTGTTAGTCTGAGGTTAATGAAAATAAATGCAAAGTGATCTTTGCTTAATTAACCAGTATTGTGTTAATCATATAGTATATTTAAAGAAAACAAAAAAAAAACAAGACAAAGACAGTTTAAAAATTGGTCTTTGGGCCATGATTGGTCCCTAAGCTGGACTTTGGACATGGCTGCAATAGACAATCCTTGTTTTACACTGCAGCACATTTTAGAAGCCAATAAAAATACCCACCCAGTCAATTTTTGGCGACTTTTCCTGCTAATATGGCACTCTGTAATATGGATACAATTCAAGTATGCAGATGAATGTATTTTTAATAACTGTAAAACAGCCACAAATCTTTGATCCATGTCATTCATAACTGAGCTTTCAACAGTTTTCAATTTGTCCGTGGGCTATAGCACAACAAAGTGGGAAATATAAACAAAAACAATTAAAACAGACACATAAAGGGATCATTTAACTGGATAGCCTGCTTACTTACTTATGGTAGAGGCACAAATATCAAGAAAAAATGGCAGAATCAGCAAAATCTGCCTGGAAAAATTGTACCTCCTGGCTTCATTACAGTCAAGATGGTGGTGGAGATAACAAAAACAGGGACTGATTCATCTTGTCACGTACCTAACTTCAAGGGATCATGACATGCCAAGTATGAAATTAATCTGCAGATGCACCAGTTACAAAATAAGTCCACACTTTTACTATGAATGCCTTTTTTGAGCCATGACTAAGGCCAAAATTTGCTCTTGCAACAGACAAGGTTGGGCTTGTTGTTTTTAGTTGAGCCATTTTAGGAAAACTTGCTGTCCCTACTGGAGTCCGCAGACAGACAGATACACACACTTACTTGCACACACAACCAACTGCATTATCTCCTCTAAGCGCACTCATAGGGGAAATAAAAAAAAAGCTACAACATTTCACTGATATCTTTTTTGCTTGGCAAAAATCAGTTTATAAATCTTTGTAACTTGAAAATAAAGTGGATGTTAATTAATTAATTTTTAGTTCAGATGCTTTACTGTTTCGTTTCCACAAGTTTTTAGGTAAATTGACTATTGGGGTGTCCTCCCTAGATTAAAGAGCTACCTAAAATATACTGCAATTCATTCATTCAATTCATTTATCAGCCAAATGGGGTTTTCACAAAACCTGCTGTTTTTTAAACATTTTTTTATTAATGGCTGATAACTGATAAAGCATTGCTAAATGATTTATCAAACATAAATAAAGCTGTTAGTCACTGCGAATGAACCCATTTCAAAGGATTCCATTGTACCAAACATTTTCTTAAGGTTTATACAAAATGCCTCATAGTAGAAAAATTAAGAAAAACTTACTGCTCCAGTGGTGCTGTAGTAACATGCAGGACACAGTAATATAGGCATGTTATTGGCTGCAGCCTGGCCATTGCTCAAAATACAGCTTAACCACTTGCACGGATGGTGAAATAAGTCAGCTGCATTCAGTTTCAGCTGGGGACACCCTGCGTCGGGAAAATAACTACTCCGCCCCTGGACTGGGTTGCTTGCTGTGCTAACATGGATGTTTAAAGTCAATGAATGCATGAAGCCCTTTATGTAAATTCAGCGGCTGTAATTGAACAACAATGGCAACAGAAAGGAAAGTGCAATTCCTTATCTTGTTCCGCTGCTGAATGCACCAACCTTCATTAAGAAAACCAAAAAGAAAAAAAAACAACAACAACAACCAAAGTCTGTATCCGCCCAGAAGAGCATACATCGTCAATAAAGGTCACATTTAAATGACACATTCTGTCAATTCATTCGGTTGGCTTTTGGCAGTAACTGAGGCATACAGTATAACCGGAAAATCCATTCAGCATGCTGTGCCAGAGAATGCCGCAATGATCACCATTGAGAAGCATCATTGCATGCCTATTCTGCCATGCCTTCACATTGTTTCTTATCCTTTCTTTCTCATTGCCTGAGGATTAAGTGATGCCTTATACCCCATGCCAAGGCCTTTCTCCAAACAAACCATTCACAAACAGAAAAAGCAATCAGGCAAATGCAGTTAGCATACAAAGAGAACTGAATGCACGGCTGTAGATGGTGAAAAGACATTTAAGACTCACTGCGCTTGTTAGAGCAATCCAGGGCATGAATATTCATTTACCCAATTTTCCTACTGTGTGTGTTTTATTCATTTTTCATATTATGTTTGTGTTTCGCAGACACAATGGAAAAACGGCATCTCTCACAAACTCCTTCTCCCTCTCCTTTTTTGGTGCCATGAGTCTATGCACATTTGAATCCAAGCGCATATAAATATTGCACAGTCATGACCTCCACTCCAAAAGAAAACATTACCTGGCTTTCTAACAGCTTTAAAAACAGCAGTGCAGCTGGGTTAGAGCTCGCTCATCCTGTTGTTGTTGTCACAGTTCATAATTTCAAGCTTAAAACTTACCACTGTGATGCACTTTCTCAGGTGGGAGATAATGCACTGGCTCTACCATCTCTGAATGCCAGTTGCTCGTATAATGAACGAGAACGTTTTGCAGACTCTCATTGCAGAACTCATTCATGCTTCCCTGAGAACAGTTCTTTGATGACTCAAACTGAATTCATTAAGGTGACAAGTGAATCAAATGTAAATGCAGCTGCAATTTTTACTTTTATCTCATCGTCAGCTCTCTCTTAGACCAGACTGCTGAAGTCACTGCTTCTACTGTATCCTGGTTTCAGTAACACAACCCTGCCACCCACCAGTGCCACCATGCTTTATGTTCCGACAGTCTTATTATGGTAAAGGCTGTTGAGTGGCTAATAAAAATAAGCCTTTTTTCCCTGAAACTGACATATCTATGACTATAATGCTCAATTTCTCTGACAGCACATGGCAGCCAGCTGACACAAGACAGTTTTATGCAAAAAGAAGGTTGCATATACTCCGTTAGTTATCAGTAGGTGCAGTTGACTTAAGTGATGAAAGAACCTTTACAAATACACAAGGTTAGGAACACTGGGAGAGAGGTGCCATGTTGAAAATTCATGAGATACCCATCCTGCTATCACAAAGGTTTTCCCTTTCTATCCATCCTGCATGTACGTTGTTAGATTACAGAATGGCTTTTACTCTTGAGTTTGTCCATTGACACACGCAAGGCACACACAAACACAAATCAAGTCCACTCACCGCCACCCCGGGGGATTCGGTATTGAGTTGATTGTTGCTAAGCGCAGTGGACATTACGCGGTCAAACCTCCAACCATCAGATAAAAGCTCCGCCATAACCGTCAGGCGCATTAACATTCTGTCCTCAGTCTGCTCTCCAAGTGTCTTGTTGACTTTAATCCATTGTCTTACCTTGATAAAGTTGAATTGATTTTAGTGAACCATCTGTCTGGCTGCCTCTCCGAAGGCAGGTCTTTAATGTTAGAATCTACAATTCTTAAACTGTCACCTGCAGTGAAGTATATAAGACACTGAAACGGGAGGGGGGGCTGAGGAGACATAAATGATATAAAAAAAAACTGGACCAGCTTTCCTGCTTGCCTACAAACTAATCCAACAAAATATAAGATTTGAATAGCAATATGTATCTGATAGCCACAAGGCACCAGCAAGACCTTGGCACCAGACTTGCTTTTGTAGTTGTAGACAGACACTGTCGGCTCAACAGAGATCTGGAATCTGTTGCACTGACAGTATCTGTCCTTGCTGAAGGCAAGAATACACCTAATCTAGACTGCTCAAAAACTACCAGCCGAGTGGCATTTTGGTTTGAGCGTTTCTCTTTCATAGTTGGCTGAAATGAAAGTCCGTCCTATTTTCTTGATGCTTGCCATTAAGCATTACATCAGGGGATTGGGAGTGAGCCATAGACACTTAAACCAGCAAACTTCTGCACAGTTTGGCCGATGCTTAGATCACTTAAATACGTGCATTAGTCTGCAATTGTGGCAAAATCAAGGCTGTATTTTTGCACAGGTGCAAACTCTGCAGGGGTGCATATGCAGTGGCAAGATCATTTTTATTTGTGCAAGTCCATTCTTTACACTTGCACCTGTGTGGCACTGAATGTACCCAGCTTCTGCGCACTGGTCTAAAGCATTTAGGCAAGAAAGTGCCGCTACACGCACGCACGCACGCACGTACGCACGCACGCACGCACGCACACACCCACGCACCCACGCACCCACACACACACAGACACACCCCCTTCTTAAATCAGACAGGGCCTTTTCTTTCACTTTAACTCATTTGGTCTTGTCACACATTTAAATTAACATCATAATCTCCGATACAGTTAAGACAGAATCTGTGCTGGCTTAGATAAATTGTTGATTTTTTTTCACATATCATACACAACATGTATGATGGATAAGGTTTTTCCCTTTCAGCTGATTAAATACCTGTAGTCATCATACAGCAGCAGGATTAACATGTGCACTCCATCTGCAGTCTGCATCTGCATGTGTAATCAAGCAAGGGGTCAGACAGTGTGGATATCCTTAATTAATTAGCCAAATCTTCCAATGTAGAACAGAAATTTCACCAAATAGGTGCATGACCTTTTCTGGTTTTCTGCCAATCACAATGGTTAAACCGAATTTCACAGATTTTAGTTTCACACACTGAATCATCAGGAGCAGGTAGGAGGATATGTCCTGAGCTCTGTCAAACACATTTCTTTCATAAAACCTCAAACACCATTTCCTGTGGTTAATTAAAGCAATATGTTCTGCCTTAAAGCAGGAGTGTTAGGTATTGTTTCAAACTTGAAAACAGAATCATTCTGAGTGGGTCTAAGGCAGCATGTGACACTCCATATTTATATGTTATATGTTAGTGTGAAACAGCATGTGAGATTATTTAGCAGCTATGTCCGAAACCTTTGTATGAAACCAAAGGTGCAGGAATTGCATATCTTTTTCAGTGATATATTACAGTATGCAAACACTGGACACAACACCGGCACAAATATCCCACAATGCAATGCAGTAATGATGACAACATTCATAACAGTTGACAGCAACTAAGGCAGCTTTGTATAGCCATTAAGTAAGAAATAACTCCCTAGAGGTTAGTTTGCTGCTGATCTGCAATTTAGGTAGCACCATATGTGGTATTATGGTAAGAGTACCATAACCAATGGATGACATGTTAAATGATTATTGAGCTTTGTTATGAGTACAACATGGTTTGGCCTTTTCTCAGTTGCCTCCAGAGAGTCAGTTGGTCAATGAACCATTTTGATCCAAACTGACATGTCTCAAAACCAATTTGAATGGCGCGCGAAGAAATTTGGTACATGCATAAATACTTTACCTGCTGAACGTAAGCTTGCTATTATGCTGATTTTAACATTTAGCTAAGCATGAGCATTAACTGGTGACAAAGCCTGTGACATAACACAACACAACACAACACAACACAACAAGTTTGCTTGAGGTTTTCATTTTAACAGCCAAAGTAACGTTACCACAAGAGATGTGATGAAATATCAAAATCAGATGAGGTTCATCATCATCAACCAAGTGAGTTTTGTGCCTAAATGTATCTGTGGTTTGCAAACATGTAAAATGCGAACAGTTTTTTTTACTGGCGATTGATTTGTCTTACTGCAGGGAGTGTGTTTTTTTTTCTTTTTTAAAAAGTTATTTTGGAGTGAGAGGTGTTTGTTTTGGGGACAAAGGCTTTTCAGAGAACAGGGCTTTGGCCCAGTGGAACATTTTTTAAGACTAACAGAGCTTCGGGATTTTGGGCTGTTGGAACAATGGGACAGTAGGGCTGAGGTTGGCACAGGTTACCAAGGTTATAAAACGGCAAGGAGACTCTCAGAAAGTGGTGTGGTAATTAAAGTGCATTTCCTGCTTGAATGTTTATTAATGCAGCAGCTGACTGGAAGTAAACGGGGACCAAAGCTGTCCCCCCAGCAACAGAACAGCAATCAAACGCTCTATAGAGGACTGTAAGTATATCATGGTAGTGAATTAAACAGACTTTGGCTACACCCACTCTTGCAGCATCACCATGTGCATGAAAACATAATAAACTATGGCAGTGGCACGGCCAACCAATTTATGTGAAAGAAGTCTCAGCAGACATTCTGGTTTCAGTTACCCTACTTTAAAGAACTGGGTCATACCGGGTGTGCAGGTGTTTGCACTCCACCCAGCTCAAGTGAAGCAATTCAAAAAATTGTCTGCTACAGTTAATTTTCTAACTCACATTTGATAATGAATCAAGAATTAGATCTTAAAAAAGTGTCTTTGTATTTATCATATTTTCTAATGCATTTTACAATATTTTCTGGGAAGTAGCGTGCAACAGTGTATTCGGCTTACATTTCAGAAATTTAAACCTCCTTGACAACTAACACTGAGCTGTGCTAGGCTTTCCAACTACAGATTCATCCAGACCTTGTTAAATTCATGTCACACTATAACAGCAGTAAGGCAATACTATGAAAGCAGGCACCACAACAACCATACATACAACCCAACAATTCATCCATCTTTTTTTCATGGGGGAAAATAAAAATCACACTGAGTAATGTCGTGCCGTGGACATGCTCGCCAGGAGGTTAAGCACACATAAATAGTAAAAGGGCCTCATTACTGCAAATGTAAATAAATAGAGACGGATGATGCAGACAGAGAGTGGAAGAGGACCACAGGCCTCTGTGTCATGTAAATATCTGCCTTGGCAACGCCAAGTCTCACTGTGTTTGTATCAGAATTATCTGATAATTGGAGTGGAGGGAAATTTTCCATGTACCCACCCACATCACTGCTGCACGTGTTCTTGTGGAGGAAGGATGACATTTCTATCCATCCCTTTACTAATTTTAAATAATGATTTAGCCTACAGTAAGTGTCAACAGCAGAAATGAAATATAAAAAAAGACACACACACACACACACACACATATATATACACATTTACATATACATGTAACGCTTAATGAAAGAAGTGTAAAGTGTCATGATCCACATGTGAAGTTGCTTGTATTGAAATAATTTAACATAATACCGTATAATACCGTTAATATAAATGATGTCTCAAAGTGAATTAGCAAAAATGAAATTGATTCAACAGCACTGAAATGAATCAAAGCGACATTCATTTAGTTAAAGTAAGCAAACATAAGCATGAACGCCGTGTGTCTCTTGACAGAAATTGAGGTAAGTGCATGACTCTTTTTCTATTTTACTTTATTTTTCATTTTATTTTGACAGAAAACTTTGCTCATATTCAGTGTGTTTAAAAGGTTTTTGTTTTTTGTTTTTTTAAAGAGAGAAGGAGAAAAATAACACAAAGCCATTAGAGTCTGCTTTATTATTGTGGAAATATCAGATGTTCAGGACTCATTTTGAAGAACTGGGCTGTCTGTTAGTCTTTGTGGGAGCTTCCCCATGGGAATGTTCCCTCTGCTGTGAAGAAATGAGACATATGGAACATTCAGGTTCAAGCATCATCATGTATGCAGTTTTTACTGTCTCCGCAGCAGGTTTTTCTCTTGTCGCTGATGGTTTTATACATCAGAAGTCAGCTTACTGTATGCGCTGCAGGTGTGCCGTAATACTCAACAGATCTTCAGCGTCTTACACCAGGATTAGAAGTTGTTTTGATTAAGAAAGCTTTAGGTAACTCAAGGGATAATATTCTGCAGATGCCCTTTGCTTACTTCTCAAGATTAGAAGTTGAGTGACTTGCAGAACACTACAAACACAGCCATAATTTGTTGGCCTCCAGGGGACATCCCTTAGAGCTGTACTGTGCTAAATCTAATTTGCATGGCCCGCCATTGCCCACAGGACTTTGATTGTCTATGTTCGGTATCAGCTTCTCATTACATTACTGTTTATTGCACTTCAAGAGGACTATCTTTGGCAGAGTGCAATTTAAAGATCCCTGTGATGCTGTATAAAGCAGAAAGACTACAAAACTCATCTTTAAGTAAGTGATGTCTCAGCATGGTGAACTACAACAAAGAAAAGTATTTTTTATTTACCTTGAAATCACTGGAAAAAAGTGAACACTTCAGTAATTTAGAGGGTATAAAGGAACTGCTCACAGATAGGAAATCAGTACCAAATGAGAGACATGCCTATATGAGTACACAATGGGTTTGCATCACCATTTTATTATTATTATTATTATTATTATTATTATTATTATTATTATTATTATTATTATTATTATTATAATAATAATAATAATAATAATAATAACAATAATAACAATAATAATAATATTCATTATTTATTTTTGATTGTATTGCACTTTGGTCAACCCTTGTTGTTTTTGATGTGCTTTAAAAATAAATTTGGATTTTGGATATACCTTCCAATTAAAGAGCTTACATTTAGACCTCCATTACTGTGATAGACGGTACCCTTATTGTTTGTATAGCCAAGTAGTAATACCGCAAAGTAATTGCTTTCACAATGGCATGAAACCAAACACTACAGAGTAGCTGAAGTACAGAAACTGACAGTTTAATATTGCTTTATCCCTATAGAAACTTTGTGGTGGTTTGTGATTTATTTGCCTAAGTATTGTTCCTCAATAAAATGTCTAGAACTCTCCAATATCTTCATATCATGCTCTGTGGCTTACGATATATTGAAACCCCTGACTACTTGTGCATTCACATCAAGGTTTATGTATGTAATGTGACAATGTGTAAAATGTGCTCTGCATTCAGGGACGTGGGAGTATGTGTGTGTGTGTGTATTTGTATCTGTGTTAATGATGTATGAAAACACTTGTTTCAACACATGTATGCTCCCCTTCTGTAATGATTGCCCTGTCTGATATGATTGTTTACACCACAGATGTTGGAAAAATGGAGCTCAGAGGAGCATATCATTTTAAAACCCAGCTTTATTTTTGATCTTCCCCTAATAGAACGGTTCAGCTGCTTTAGGAAACAACATCTGCCACAACTCACATCACAATAAGGTGACACGTGCCACTCTTTTTTTTTTTTTTTTTGATAGTCAAGTCTGTGTTTATAATCTATTTATTATGATAGTAAAACGCCTTTGTACACTAGGTTGGTTTAGGAAAGGGGCCAAATTGCTGGTGGTTCAATGTCAGCTGTTATTGGAAGCTGTGCAGTTTGGAGGAAGGCTGCATTCTTTGTATTGTTGTGCTGTTTATGGCTTTAGTCTGTGTAATTAGCACTGCTGTGCTCCACAAGAACTGTCTGACTACACTCATATAAACTGTCCCCCTTGTTTTTCCAAGAATTATAGTGATTATAGTGAAATATTTTTCGACTTTACATTCTTGTTTGGGAGCGGCGGATTCATACTTGCGTAAGATTTAAATCAGATTCCAGTGCATTCATGTAGTTTCCTACAACTGTCCCCCCATTACGGCTAAAGAGTGTGCTCATATGCAGACTTTGATTTGTGTATTCAATCCATTTTAGCACACTCCCACAGAGGCCCAACAAACCATCTGCTGTTTAGATAGACTCTGACCTCTATGCCTCTCAAGTCCAAGCACACCACCGGAGCATATCCATCCATACAGCCCGCCTGGTTGTTAATCTCTGAGCAGAAGACAAGGAGGTTATCATCACATGCCATTTGAAGGGACGGGCCCGCTGGCAAATCCCCACCGAGGGCCTTGTTTCGCTCAGTGCACTCTCTCCCTGTCACTTGCAGGACACAATATGTGATTAATACATTGTCATGCTGTAGCAGTGTGACAATCTTGATGGCTGCACATCCAGGGTCTTTAGGGCATGTGCTATGTCTGGACAACATCAGGAAGGAAGTGACTGTTTTTGTATCTCTAAATGTGTGAAATCAGTCAGGCAGCACAAACATTCCTTTGTTTTGTACTATTCTTATTCAACCAAGCTTTTTCTGTAATAAGTATGAAACAGTCAAGTGTTGATTGCACTGAATCCCTGCAAAGCACACATAACCACTGACATAATCCCCAATACTGACCATTCAAAATGGGCAGTAATGAGGGTAATTTGTCTAAATTGCAAGATCTCGTCAAAGGCAGCAGCATTTTAGTGTTAATTATCTTAAAACATCTGGCTCTGCATAAGCATGTAGTTTGATCTGTACTCCTCCTCTACTGGCAGAGAGAGACTGGATGTGGTGCCTAAAGAAGTGCTCTCTTCTGACCTGAATTCTCCTGCTTCTACAGCAGTGGTGTTAGTGGGCCACATTAGCATTTTCACCATTTCTTTGAACCTCTGATGTAATTAATTTTGAAAATGAGGGGAATGATGTATAAACCACTTAAGGGAAAACGTATGTGTCCTACTAATAAGTAATTAGCACGGGGAGAAAATAAACATTTATTCTGCCAACAAAGGGGTTTTTAACTATGCTTTGTCCAATGGTAGCATGTTGAAGAAGTGCATCTGCAGCACCCTGCCTTGCATGCTATTTGTAGAATCCTTTAGAGGATATGAAAAATATGATTTAAAAATAGAGCTGTCTTGTAAAAAAATAAGAAAGCTGTGAGTGACAGGTGTCCAAGCTTGACTGAATGTGAATAGCACTGCCTGTGTTGCGTGCGGAAAACCTCAAAAATGTGAATCCAGCAACCTTATTCAAAATGACAGGAGAAAACATTCCAGTACCATCAGACCAGGCCATATTTTATCATACAGTTTTTGAACAAAACATAAAAGGCCATTATATTGGCTCTTTTCTTCATAGTGCCAATGAGACAGCAACACATTTCCACTCTCTGTGAGGAGGTTGGAAATGGTTACAGGGATACTTTGCTGATTTTCAACCAGCTTCGTATTAAAACAATGTGGGTAGTATCAGAAAATGAACTGTGTAAAACTCCCCCCATCTTGCCAGCACCAAGAACTTGGATTTTTGCTGGCTAATAGGCTGTTGCTCAAACTACAAATTGCACTTCCTCATATTTGTATGCCTGCTACCACCACAGATACACAGTACAGATGTGGATCAAGAGAGACAGAACTGGACCTCTCTCTCTCTAACTCACAAACTCACAAACTCAGACCAAACTCAGATCAAACTGTAAAACTAAGCAGTGCTAATCAAATATAAACCAAGATTCTGTTACCGTGTTGCCTCTGTTTTGCCTGAAATGCTTCTGCTCCGCTAAAGAGACTAAAAAGTCAGATCTATGTGAGGCATAACAAGATGAAAATGCTGCTCAAATTGATATATGAAACAAACAGAAATGCCTTATTTCCAATTTCTTTTATATTCTTTTTCCATCATTGTATGTTAGACTTCTGACCTTTGAATTATGTCATCTCATTGTCCCCTCTCCTTTGGCAATCACCTACATGGTACCTAAATGGAACACCAGCTGTTTATACTGAAATTAATTCACATTTTCTTTTTACAATTTTCTGCCACTTTATCAGCCAAGGACACACTGATCTCAACCATTACTTTGTTGGTCTTTACGCTTGTCTTTTATACAAAATAATGGACAGGCAAGCTTTGCACCTAATTACAACTTAGTGGATTTGGTGGTGGTCAGGATCTTGGATTTGTATGAATAAATGATAAGCATTTCTTGCCAGCATAATAAAAAAGAGTGAGATTCTTGGGATTTGAAATCTAAATGGATGTGCAGCATTGCAGAGTTTTAAAAAAAAATCTGTTAAAAATGAAAATTTAAGTGAACAAGAACAAATGTCCTTTGGCACCAAGCTTGAGAGATGTCCATATGCATTATTTGTATGCTAGAGGCCTGCTAAGTATAGCATCACTAAGCCTGACAACTGCAATCACGCTGAGCATACAGCAGTGGTTATCGACTTGGTAAGTCAGCCAAGGTTTTTTTTTTTATTCTAATCTAGCCATGAGCGCATTCACACAAATGTGGTGGTTTTTGCAGCAATTGACCAAATGCAATTGCTGCAAAATGGACAAGCCGACTGGCAGCAGAGTGGAATATGTCATAAAAAGAGAGCAAACTACAATATCACACACATACAAAGAAGTTTAGGGTTTCCCACACATCCATTTTTTTGTGACAGCCCAAAATAATTAAAACTTCTACTGCCACAAGTGCCACATTTTGCTGGGTCTAAAAGTTTGCATTCACTCGCGAGCGGCTGCTCCTCTCATCCATTGATCTGATCAGCTGTGAATGAATCAACAGATCCATTATCAACACTGCAAATCACAAACTGCTACTGAATCAAAGAAGATCTCTGTGCTGCCTTCAAAGACTCATAAAAGCCTCCACATTTAGAGAGAGGCATATACATTTTTTTTTTTAAAATGCAGGAAGGACAGCTGGAAAGAAACACAGACTGTAGGAATGCATAAGTTAACAGGCTTTTCATGTCATTGCCCAATCAATAGCGTATGAGTAGATCTGATTATAATTACATTTGTGCATGTAATTAAATCAAGGTGTTGCTCATATTTAGACTATTATATGACGAGTATAACAGTTTTAGTCTTATTCATTCAGTTGCAACCCTGGCAGTGTCAAAGGCCTCCAGAGCAAATAAAATAAATAAATAGAAAACCATATCTTGTAAGTACAAGGCTTTAGTGCTACAATCAGTCTCTGCTGTAGGATCACATCAGTGTACAAAAGCACAATAAAATGGCTCAAGAGGCTGGCATAGATAAGTCTTTCACCAGAATCTATATCTTTCAAAAAATCATCAGGGAAAGCCACAGCGCTTTGCTGGTCTCTGAGTAGGTGGTGCTTTTATGTGCGTTGACCTGCAATCTTGAACATTACCTGCTCCGGAGCAGGTTAGGTGTGCAGCATAAGTAACCATGGCGATTTACACCAAGTAAGAAGTGAACCACCATTGTAACCCTGAAAGTTAACTCACTAACCCCAAATCCTACTGTGTATAGACCTCTGCTCTCAGAACTCTGAAATTCTGATGCCGTAGATTCTCAAAGGAAGCTGGGATTATTCTTAGCCTGAGTCAAACTTCTGATGTGATTCCTTGGAGCGGTTCTGATAAATGTGGGTCCAGGTCGGGTTCAGGAATAAATGTCAAGCTGTAACAGATGTGCCTCAGTGATATAAAGTTTCAATTTACATTTTACACCTGAGGTATTTAGATGATGTTATTTCCAAGGGCGAATCACAAAGAGTCCAACAGCAAAAAAAAAACTAATTCCAGTTAAAGACCCTACTTGCATAATATTAACCTCAATAATTCATTCTCAAGTTATTATTAATACAAATGGCTGTTGTAAATGTGAAATGGTCAGGACTGAAAAGGGAGAGAAAGAGCCTCAACACAATAAGGTATTCCTTAATCCTTATTTGAAGAATTGAAGAATTATACATTGAAGACAAAGAAAATAAGATAAAATAACAATAAAAATACTGCATGTTATTATGTATTTTCTCCAAAAAAGAGAATTTTGTGCACATGCACAGAGTAAAAAGGATGTGGGCACATTATCCAGGTGGAGAAAGATGCAAAACAAGGCAGAGATGGTAAACATATTGGATCTATTCTGGTAATGATAAGCTGCTGCCTGAGCACTGAACAACGTTTTCTAATTTTAAATTGAAGTTCTTTCTTTGCTTCTCATATCTCTGTCATGTAAACCAACATTAAAGATAAAATAGTAAGCAGTATCAGTCTCGGAAGAACAGACACTCCGAATATGGTAATTAATTGGACCAACAACAATGATAATCTGCCTCACAATTTAGCAAATAGCAGGGCGGAGTTTACAAATTACATTTATTCTTTTTACTGTAACATAGTCATTTGTTTGTGTCCTTAAAATCTTTATTATCTGTTTCAAGTTCTCTACATTTCAAGTCTCATTAATTACAGAGCAAAAACAAAAGCCGTGATGAATCGTGTGAGAATTCAGCAAGAGAAAGAAGCAAAATAAGCAGCTGCAGTTAAAGGAAGCTGAAGGGTAAAGAAAAAAAAGGAAAAAAAAAAAAAACAAAAAAAACAAGCTGTGTAATGCAGTGCATTTACATGTCAATGTAGTCTACAAACATCACACCTCACAGCCCTTATGTCCAAACCAACAATAAATAATTTCCTTGAAGGCACTTTGCAGCCTGCTGTGCATACAACAGACTATCAATACAACAGCCTCACCCCAATTTAACCAGCAAAAGGACTACATTGAGACATTAATTAAAAATGATACACAAGAACTAAAATATCGGATGGCAGGTGCAAGAGGCATTATTAGACCACAGAAATGACTCAGCCTTCCACTTTCTATAGAAAAAAAACCCACAACAGAACAAAACATCATGCAGACATTTTCCTCTGGACAGTTAGAAGCGTCACATTTCGTGTGTTGTTGTACTCACCCGTCTGAACACAAATCCTGTGAATTGCCCCACAAGTCCTCCATTTGCTTCAGTTTGAACTTCTCTGCTCGTTTGTTTAAATATAACCAGTCCACTCAGCCTCTCGGTCACACTGCGCTCCTCGAACTTTTCCAACACGTTAAACTGAAAGGGGCTTGGCAGTAACACCTGTGATAGAGAATAATAATCCAACACAACAAGAAAGGCCTCCCACAATTAGCAATTTAGCATTTGGCATGCTAGCCGCTCCCAGCATGCACATAGCTACATCAGGGGTGTGTTTGATTTGTGTCGCTAGGCATGCTCCCCAGTGCTGCTTTAAAGAAGAAAGAAAGAAAGAAAGAAATAAGACCACTACTACTACTACTACTACTACTACTAACTAAATAAAATAATAATACTAATACTTATAATAATAATAATAATAATAATAATAATAATAATATACTATTATTATTATTGTTATTATCATCATCATCATTATCATTGTTATTATTGTTATCATAAAACGTATTTTGTACTTTTTATTGAGAGAGTAAAATAAAAAGGTCACATAAAAATGTCCTGATAACCTGTGTAAGCATTTTAAATTAAAGGAGCTAACCTCGGGATTAGTAAGAATAAATAATAATAAATAACAACAAAAACAAAAACAACAGCAACAACAACAACAACAACAAATAATAATAATAATAATAATAATAATAATAATAATAATAAGTGCACGCACCGCACTGACGAGTATTATTATTGTTACTATTAATATTTAATTTAGTTATTTTGGGGGTTATTAATATCTCTGCACCACCCAGCCAGAGGGCAAGTGACTCAAATCAAACGCACCCAAGCTGTTGGTGCCAAGAGGTGTGGGTGTGGCTTTGGGTGTGGCTTGAATGCTCCTGGTGGATCCCCAGATGTTCACGTCAGTGAGGTGCGTGAAATGCCTGTCAGCCATTTTAACACGGTCCGTTACAGTGTCATGTAAGGAAACTTTGAGTGCTGTGGGACAGGGAGGCAGCGTGGACCGGGTACTTTGTCACGCACAGGCACTAAAGGAGCAGAGAAGTTGTTCTCCCAGCAAATTAAGGACTTGTGAGTGCAGGTGAGTAAAACAAGAAACGTCGACAACCACTGTGTTGTTAGTATACAATAGCATTGTGCAATGCTGCTTATGAAAACAGCGCAGGCCCCTCTGTGTGTCACTCTATGGCTTTGTGGACTGTAGCTTACTGGGCAGCTTGTAAGTTTATATTGTGTACTCTCTGTGTTGGCTGACATGGTGATGCTTCATTTGGCATTTTAGAAGGCTAATTGAATATTGTTGGTTGCAGGCCTTTTTTAAGTCATGTGCGTTTTCTTTTGGGTTTTTGTGCTCTTTGGTTAATTCAAGTAAGGCTACACTAAGGAAAGGCAGTTATGGGGTAATATGTAGGGCTGCAAAGTGCCCTCTGCCATCTATAGAAATTGAATGTTTTGTTGGTTTGGACAATGGACAGATATATGTTTTTTTAATAGTTCTATAATATGGTATCATTACAATCACCATCATCATCATCATCATCATATACTGCTGTCTGACATTTCTATTTACGGTTATTTGGGTACATTTTTACAGAACTTTAAAAATACTCTGTTGCAAGTAATAGTTATGAGTCCAATTGTTTACATCAGTAAAAGTTCAAAAATATTACAATCAAAAATTTACTTAAAGTACAAAAGTAAATATTGTGCCTATAATGCAAATTGACTTATTTCAAAGTAATGTATTTGGTATTCTCATTGGATCATAATATTGATGCACTAATGTGCATATCACTTTATTGAAGAGGCTGGCAAAGATGGAGCTGATTTGAATTAATTTATATACCAATGGGTAGCTTTTGAATTTCCTTCTGTGGATAAATACAATTTTATGTTGCTCTATAATAATAAATCACACTTTATGATGATTTTATTTTATTAATGAGAATCTCCAAAGAAACAAGTCACTACAGAAATCAAAATCTGCAGTAAAATTAGAAGTACAATATTTGCCTCTGAAATGTAGTGAAGTACAATCAAAAAGTGCCAGAAAATGGAAATACTAAAACAAAGTATAACTACCTGAAAACTGCACTTAATGACAATACTATAGTAAATCCATACTCTATGTTGCAAGGACACTTGAATGATAATTGGAGCACTTTTTAACAAAGTTAACAATTCGCCAACATATCTGACTCTAAAGCAAAAAAACAAAAAAAAAAAAAACCCCACCAAAAAACAGCATTGATGACAAGGAAATTACATTACTGTAAATGTAATTTCATATACTGTAAATTTCCTCTTTTTAAGTCCCTAAAGCCAAAACTCAAAGCCCCTTGTTACTGCTTTGAGACCAGTGTAGGTGTTGCATTGATGTAGCATCACACACTCTTGGTTGGCAGCTGTACACTGACGCAATAAGGGGTTTGAAAAGGTCATCTGTATCAAAATGTTTACAGTACCGTAATATTTCTGGTGATTCACACGGGAATGAAAAGACTCTAAGCTTGTTTTGAGATTTGAGAACAGAACTAATGAGAGGGTTAGGGTGAAGTAACAGCCTGTGAAAACTGACAAATCAATAAACCAACTAATATTGATTATTACTGCAGATAGTGTGCATGCTGCTATATAGAATACTACCTATAAAAAGCACTGAAAAAAAGAAAGTGTTTCAACCCTGATGAACCACATGTTCATCCTGATGATGAACATGTGGTCTTGGATTGTCCTTAGCATTTTGCTTTCTATTTCCCTTCTTTATTTTTAGGTTTTTGTGCAGAGAGAAAGTAAACAAAAAAAAATCTAAAGGACAATTTTTCCTCTTTTTGCCTCTGGCATAAAAATGAAAATTATGACATAGCCTTTGATACTGATCTAGCCCACAATGCAAATATAAAACAGCCATCTGTTTATACCTTTTTCCTCATGAATTTTTAAGATACATTTAATCAGATCTTTGACACTGTCTCATTTAAAATCTGGTCACCTGTAAACTGAAGAGTTGATGGTTGAGGCAAGAGAGAGATAGGCAACTTGCATATGTTCATGAAAGGCTCATAAAGCTCATGAAACAAGGCGTATCTTTAGGTACAACAGCAGCATAATTTAAACATGAATATTCCCAATTTCTGCCCCAATATTCACCATACACACCTTTATCAGTAAAGAATTAAAACTAAACAAGAACAGATCAATTTGAATAAATGCTATAATAAGCATTACAGAACAAATAAACACATTAATACAGAAATTAAGTCACACTATCAAAAGCAACTGACCTATCTTGTACTCTGTCTTATATATATCTTATATAGTGCCTGTTTCCCTCTCTGTTCTACCGTCTCACATCCCTTCAATATATTGTTTTTAAAGATGTGTTCAAGAGGTTAACATAATCGGAAATAAAGATGGTCAGTGATGACCAAATCATCCGTGCCCTCTGCAGATGGAATTGAAGTTGCACATAAAAACAGCATCTGGAGGCTATTCTTAACCTGACTTGAGGCTTCTGACCTCTGTTGTCTGTAATTTCTGCTTTGCTTCTATCGGTTTCTCAACTTGGATCTGAAATAGTCCTTTAAGCTTGTTACAGCTATTACACAGGAGCTGCCTTGTACAAGATACCACACATGAATGTTAATGTTTGAGCTGAGAGGCACTTACATCCTCCGTTGGTATCCTTTTTGCATTTGCAGACTTGGCTAGTTAAAGGATCAATCTACTGGGTGTGTTGCACATTATTCATAAAAAAATAATTGAGAGAACTGGAAATTGCTGTTTCTTATTTATATTCTATGTTTATCCTGTATTACTTTGATAAAAGGAGAGAATGCAAACTAGTTGGGGAATAGAAGTTTAGGGTGGAAAACAAACTGCTGTATAGGATTTTGAGTGCAGAATATCAGCAGCTTATAGCATGGGATATAGTATTTTCCCTAATAGTATTATGGTAAATATTTTGTGTGTTTTGTGCACTTTGACCTGCATGTGCAAGGCATTGCTGTGACTCTTGCTGAACCATGTTATACAGACTACTAGATCTCAAGTGCTTCCTTAAATCACAGCCTCTCCTTGACACACACACGGTGAGATAGCTATTCCACAAATGGTTGCTCAACGTTTCGAGTCTACAGCGGGAATTTAATTGTATCCATCTGTCTGTGATTCGGTAAGGCAGGACTCAGGCCCAAGAGCAGATCCATCAGTCGAGGTAAAGTTAACAGGCACTTTACTAGATCGTCAGTCAGGCGTCCAGTCTGCAGTGGGTAGGCAGGATAAGGCAAACAAAGCCCAGTAGAATCGGCTGGCAGGCAGAGCCATCAGATAACAATGTAACGAGAGTGACTCAAGCACTAAAGGCGTGTGCTAAACTGGTGCTTAGTCCAGTGCTGTAGGTTGTAAACTGTTCAGGAGAGTCTGCTCTTTTCTCTCCTTTCTTACAGACATGCTCACTTGTCAAGCTTAGGTGTATCTAATAACTTTAGCGATGTCTGCATTTCATGCAGGTTAGCCAATAGAAGCACCTCGGTTTGGGGCATGCTGCCTCTCCGGTATGATTTCTTTTTTTCTTTTTTTAAATACATCTAATGTAAACAAGCAACACATCCATGGCTTAAATTATTTGTCAAGTTTGTACTTTAACTGCAATGACAAGTTACTTCCAGTGTGGGCATTGATGCCACATTGGTAATTAAGACCTAATGTGTTTCACTTGGCACTTAGTAATACAAAAGTGTCTGCGAAGCAAAAACAAAAACAGATTGGTCACATCAGCGTAAATCCAATTTTCAAGGTAACTGCCCTAATTTAAATTTGTTCAAGCATGCAACTTTTGCTCCAACTCTGCCCATAATTTCATGATAGGTAAACATTTAGTGGTAAATAACACCTTTTGTTAGTAATCCTGGCTATAACAATGACATGAATAGCTCTCACCACTATGACTACCTCATCGCTGTCATCCATATCCCATGATAGGAACGTGACATCACCTCTCTAGAAAATTTCCAGAATGCACTAATATATGCAACCACCTTTGCTCTCTGCTGTCATGACTTAATATGATGACATTTCCATTTGGTGTTACAATCCATCTATCCGCATTGATATATCGATTAAATGAGCAATGTTCATGTGTCATCTATGCAAATTGAAAACATCGATCCATATGGTCTTCTTTCAGATGCACCATTATTTTGAAATTCTGTGTCACTGTTACGCAGTGTCAGGCAGATGATGGCAAGCAGCCAAGAGAAAGATAATGGGGAATGTTATTTACTTGGGAATAAATCAGTTTGCTTTTGAAGAAACTTGGGGTTAACAGACAAAGCACATGCCATATGTAAACAAAAGCCATACTCAGGAAACACGACGGACAAGCCAGACATCTCACTTTGCCAACTTCTTGCTACAGCAACATTAGCTCCTCTGTTTCAACAATTTTAGTGAATGTTAGTGATGAAAAAACCCGCATTCAGGCTGAAATTGATTTGTGCAGTTCTGTCAGGAGATGCAGTGATTTAAACCAGTGGTGAGAAAAAGAAAGTATAAACGATACACGTAAATTGGTTAAGTTATGAGTAGAGGAAATGTCCGCTAAGATAATTTATGCAATGTAAAATGCCATGCTGATGCTAATGAATAGATTTTATACTTTTATTAAAAAACTTGTTGTTAATCCACATTTTAAGCATGTTGAGGGAAGTTTGTCTTCAAGTCAGATAGCCCTGAAGTTTTAGGAAAAAAGATCACGTTTTGAGCTAAAATGAAGACATTTTTCCAGAAAGCAATTTTAAACATAGTGAACCAGTTTTAATCATATCCAATTATTTAGATGTTGTTTTTATCTGTTTTGGCCAAAATGAAAAAAGGGGTGGCAGTTTCCTTTGTAACTGACTGTGTTAAATGAGCATATAGTATCACTTCATATCAATCCGGGCCCCTATATCGAATTGAACCGAAATCACATCGTGGCAGACTGATATCAGCAAATATCATATCGTTGTTCAAAGCATCAATAAAATATGGTATTGTGATGAAAGCAGTGATTTACACCCCCATTATCTACACTTCCATTACACCCTTTCCCCAAGTCACAGTCAGAGCTGCTGCTAACAAAAAATAATAATGGGTAGGTGCTCTGAATAATCCAATGGCATATATATATATATATATATATCAGCAGTGCTCCTAATGAATGATTTGTCTCCTTCAAAAAAAGAGAAAATCAATATGTGATGGCAAATGCTGATATTGTGGCTTGCCACAACAAATAAATGAGTGTTTCGGAAATCTTTGTATTGACACATCTGGCAGTTATTTGTTCAATTCATTGAACATGTGTGCAAAATGTCAAAAATAATAATAAACAAATGTCATTACTCATTGTGAGCTCTTCAAGTTGCAAAGGATTGTTTTTTTATTTGCTATGATTTAAAACAGATTAAAGCATCAAACGTCAACATTTAACAGGCTACAATTTTTAAATAAAGCATTGCTCTTAGGTAATATATTTCGATTAAAATGTGTATTATCTAAATTTGGAAATATATATATATATATATATATATATATATATATATATTCAAATATATATATATATATATTTCAAAGATGTCTGTTATGTTTCTTTTGCCGCATTCTATTTTTATGAAAATGGAATATGGGTTCCATCCATTTTGTCCAAGTCCATTTCTCAGATTAAATATTAATTGAATGTGGCTTTTCAGTGTGCTTTGGTTATGGCTGTGTTTTGTATTTCATTTTTTCCCCCCAGCAAGGACAGAGATGCCACTATCTCAAACCTAGTGGCACCATACACAGAGCCAGAATGAAACAGGATTTCTCAACTGCTGTTCTCTCTGAAACTCCTTCTAAATTTTTCTTTGTCTCTTTCTTCTTGATAGAATAATTCTGCAGTCCGGAGTCACAGCCAGCATTCACAGCCAGCATTCACAGACAGCTCAGTCAATTGGAGGTAAGGCAGATCAAAGACAGCGAGTCAGAGATCTAGAGATCACATCAGCTCCATCCACCTCTTTCACTTTGGCTTAAAAAAAAAAAAAATCATCAAACTCTGGGAGCACAATCACGTCTTTAAGGAAGACAGCCTATTTGTATTCCAGGCTCCCACTCTGTCTCCTCACGTGTGACTGAGTGCAAGTGAGCGAAGGAGAGTGAGCAAGGAGGGAGGAGGGCAGAAAGAGAGAGGGAGTGTATGAGAGAGGAAGGATGAATCTAATGCATTGCAGCAGAGAACTGTGACAGACCGGGCATTTATTTGAGCAGAGACTGCTGCTGTAGCAGGAAGGACGCAGCAGCGGGAGCGGCAGCGGCAGCAGCAGCACAGCTCTATCACTCAGTGCCTCCTCCACAGCTGGAGACAAGGTGGGCACGAAGAGGCGGAGGCAAAAGGAATACACACCGGGAGCACAACACCCCTCCAATGCCACCAGCAATATGATCCCTGGAATACTATGTTTGCTTTTCCAGCTTTGCCTTGCAGCATATCAGTTCCCTTTTCCTCCTGATACTCTTCAGACCATCTATTACCCTTTCCTGTGTCTTGATTTGAACGGGTATTCTTGCCAAGGGAAAGCATGGCTTAAATGAGAATCAGTGCCGGTTTCTCTACAGGTCAGATGTTGGTACCTGCAGAAGACTCAAGGCGTTCTGCACATTATGAGAATCTCCTGAGTACTCCTCTGTGATCTCCAGGGGTTTCATCACAGCTCTGCGTCTCATCCAGTGGAAAGAAGTCAGGGGAGTTATTGGCATTCACAAGTACATGCGAGAAGTTGTGCTCCAAATAGGCCCCAGCTTTTCTTAATTTTTCTGTTCCTGTATGGCTATTGAGTTTTTTTGGTCAATGTGAGGAGAAAACAAAGACAAGCAAAGCAGAAGATTATAAGTAATTTTGCTTTACAAGAGGAAGAAAACAGTAAAAAATATATTTTTTTTCTTCAGCTCCACTGCTGGCGAATCTTGTGCATTCCTCCAGAGGGACAGCCAGGACTAAGATGTGACACACAGTGGTGAGTAATACAACTTTCTAACTTTGATACACTCTTTCTGGCTGTTGTGCAGACCTCTATGGGTTTTTTGCACTTACACCTCTATATCAGCATAAAACAGTGTGCAGTCTGAGTGTTATTAAATATTTAAAGCAATGGACACTTGACAAGGTCAATATTACAATATAAATATGAATATGCAACACCATTTTTTTGTAGCCCACATGATTTTGTCTTGTGCTCTTCCTACAGACTACTATTAACATATTTTATTGATTGAATTTTTTTAACAATAAATTACTTTCTGTTGTCCTTCCCTTAACTGCAAGGATTGATTCCTTACAAATGTACCAACATAGACTTGACAGGTTAACTGATCCATGGCAAGGCTTCTTCACCAAAATCAACTTTTTGTAATTCCGTTGCTTAGCTACCGCTCCCTTCTGCGAGAGTAATCACACTACCTGTCAGGAATGACATGATTTACCCTGTTTGGACATCAGCATAATTCATTACACTGGGTCTGGGAGCCTGTGTCAAACAGTGGATGTCCACATATGTGGAGGAAACAGCTTGTCCTTCAGAGTTCTCTGCTGATTGTGGCTGCACAAGGCTTGTTGAATAGTATTCCTACACTGCTGCAGCTGTACATGGTGGAGCACACACACACACACACACACAGCAGTTTAATATAGTACAGATCAAAGTGTATCTGAATATCTCAGGTTATTCAGCGTGTTAAATATTATCACTGAATACAACTCTAGGCTTGGGGTATGTATTGATGTTGGTCGTAAAAGCCAAATAGTTTGAACACTTGCTGTGTGAATGCTTGGACCTCTGTGTGAAAGATTAACTGCTCAGCTTACAAAATAAATTACTGCTCGTCCCTCAGAGAGATGAACATTGTCTCTGCTGGAAAACACTGCCTCTTTTTTGTCTTATTAGTTTCATGAAAAAGCGATGCGATCCATATCAGTCAACAAGACATCAATCACACGTCCCTGCCTCTTGCTCAGTCTCGTCTAACCTAACTTAACTATATCAACTGTAATTACACATTACCATAATTGTAAAGTACTGCACTGAGAATCAAGTGCACCCTACACTGGCCTGCGTCCTAGAGGACTGGAGCACTGGTGGTGGGCGGTTTCTATTTACCACAATCACACTCCTCTGTCACCCACAGGCCTGTTGAGATAAGAAGGAGCATGGCACATGCATTTAGATTACACCATCATCTGTTCGTATGCAATCAGGGCCTCTGAGATGCTGGACAAGTGCTGTGCCCCTGAGAGAGCATGTTGTGATGAGCCATGTGTGCGCAACCCTTGATGCCACTTGTGATTCTTGAAGCAGTGAGGTGATGATGAAAGGCTGGTAATTGCTGCTGATTAAGATATTAGAAAAAGCATTCACCCATGCATAATGAAATTATATGCGTCATCAGAATCAGAGCAAACATACTTCAATTAGTTCAATTGATAAAGTCCCTCCATCAAGACAGGATCACTTGAAAAAGTGATCCGAATTTGATTTCATTCACTCGCCATTCATTATGAAAGGATGCTTGTTGCATGTCATTGTGGTAAACAACACTATGTCTGCCTGAATGAATGATGGTTACAGCGAGCGCAATGTTTTAATCATCACACATGGCTTGTTATTCTCATTTTGCACTGTTTAGCCATCAGCTAGTAAGTCTCCAACTGCATACTCTACACACTACAGCAGAATAATACAGGATTGCATAATATTGGTTCTATTTTCTTCTTACGAAACCCAAACTGCACTAAACCAGCAGGCCTATGGGGAACTGAGCATGCCAGCATTGAACAATAGACTGTCAGCCATTCTTTTGAAGCTTAATCCAGCACAAATCCCACACCAAAAAACATTAGTCTCAGTAGCAAGCATATGTGCCATATAATATTGAACAAGGAAAACAATAGGAACAGCATCAAAAACAAGTGGGAAACAGGAGCACACTGGTGGACCTCTGGAGTGAGCCACAGCTGGCTTTTACCTGAGTCTACTGATGTGTACTCATTTTACAACACTGATAACTACAAACCATGTACTTCAAATAAATTTGCTGCAATAACTGATCAAATGCTGATTTTGCTTTAATTCTTTTATGTAGACCTATGTCAAGTAATTTATTCTCTTTTTTAATCAAGTAAAATGCATTAATCAACCCTTATCAGAATAGTTGTACAAAGCCCTTTTTAAGAGAATAAATGCATTTAAATAAGTATTTAAAACAGATGAAAATGAAATAAAACAAGCTCTCCAATTAACCCCCTTTCCCACTGGAAAAAAATCCACTAAAACTCAGGAACATCTGGCTTTTGTATTTAATGGGAAAGTTACAATCGGCTTTCACTCCTGGGGCAAACGACTATGCAAGTATTATCGGGTCTAGCTCCGATTGGCTTTGAGCGGTAGTGATTGAAATATCACATCCAAGTGGATGCACTAAATTTCACCCCTTTTTTGATGTGATACAATTAATGGCCACCACAAAATAATATCTGTCTCCAAGCAAAGTTTAAACATATTTTTAAAAAAAAGAAAAAAGGCATACTTGTTGAAAGCTGCGTACCCAACTCTGGTGTGCAATGGGAAAGACATCTATCGCCTTTTTAAACTGATTTACTTGAATTCACATATGGTAATTTTGGTGACAAATTATAGAATCATACCAATCAATCCAACGTAAGCCTTATTTTTCTGGTACAGGCCATGATCTATTCTGGTTTATGATAACAATATACTCAGCAATACAATTTCCTGATTGCATTGCTACACTATGATGGGATTGATAGGTCAAAGTTAAACAAGGAGTCCATCTGAAGATATTACAGCTGAAAAAATATCTTAATTGAATACTTTTTTTTCTCTTTCATATAAGTTTTCATCAGATGGGGATTTGTTTAAAAGAGAGCTACCAAACAGGTAGTCAATTAATCAATTAGTTCACTGTCATAAAATAAATCACTCACTGTGTTAATTACTGCTTTGAAGTTTTAAGATTTTTGGGAAAACAGCAATAACATTACATAGGTTGAGCCTCTCCAAGGTGACCATGTGCTGCTTTAATTTGTTTTATATTCTTGAGTTTCTGAAAGTTGGTTGGATAAAACATGCAATTTGATGACGTCACCTTGGGGGAAATAGTGCTGAGCTTTTTTTCACAATTTTTTTGCAGTTTATAAACTATTTGAGAATGTAATTGGTGATTAATCAGCAATGGAAATAATCACTAGTTGCGGGTAAAAACATGTATCATTATGTGAATGCAGATGTTTCTTGCCTCATCTGTGTACTTTGGAGCCACGTTCCTTCACATGCTATCATGGCAATTCTGAAAATATAAAAAATAAGATGAGTTTGAGTAGGACTGGGTGATAAAACAATAACAATTATAAAACAAAACAAGGAAAAAAAACTCAACTGTGGTCTGCTTCCATTGTTACTATCACACACGAAAGATTTAAACCATCTGTACAGAGTTTTGCTGCTGACCACAATTAAGATTTCTTTGTCAGTTTTTATTGTTTTATTTAATAACTTCATTTTGTCAATATAGCTGTTTCAATCTACCTCATATTTGTGAAATGTTGTGTTGTTCGGAAAACAATGTCATATTCTGACAACAATAGTTGACACTACAGTTGGTTTCTTCAACTTTCACACAGGAGCAACAACCAGCTTTAAACTTAAAAGAAATTATTATTCAACTTTTTTGGTGGATTATATTATTATGATATCGACCAATATGAATTTTTTTTAATCACAATAATATTCTTTTCCATATCACCCTCCCCTAAGTTTGAGTTGCAACAAAACTTTTTTCACAAGATGTGTGTTTAGTGAGTATGAGGATTCATGTATTCACAAGTGTGTGATTTCTTGCTGCCTTATTGCTCACAGTGATATCTTAAAGTATAAAACTGATAATGTGGTAAACTGCATATCAGTGGTGAGGATGTGTAATAACAGCACTCAGCAGACTTTTGACCTGATCCTACTAGAGTTTCATGACGTGTGCAACTCATTTAGTAACTGTCTCCTCAGTGTACATCTCAGTGCTTATCTATGCACTACACTCTCCCTGCTGAACAGTAAAGTGGCAGGTATCGCAGGCTGTCAGGGAGCTGGAGGCAGAAAGTGCAAAATAGACAACTGACCTTCTCACTCCTCTTTTCTATGCTTTGCTGATGATGTTACCCTCCCCAGTGTGGCAGTTGCAGAGTGGGACAGGTGCAGAGAAGTTTGGGGAGTACAAACTGGAAGCTTTGAATGCCTCTGTCACTCCAAAAGGTGGCGAAAATGAGAAAATGTAACCTCTATGCACTGATATATCTCTCTAAGAGTTGTGGACCTTGAGATAAAAGGCTCATATCAACACGGTGACAACTCTTGTAATGTTGTATTCTATCTCAACAAATTTTGTATGTAGTTGCACAAAGTCATATAGTGTGGTTGATGTTCAGAGTACTTGGGGGAGGGATCTTTTATTGACACGACACAGCGCTCACAATCTTTGTGCTTGTCATTTCATGCATATTGTATCCAGCTATCATTGTAACTGTATAACTAAATCGAGATATTTTGAGGTTTCTGTATCTACTGACTACCGTGATAATGGCAGAACACTAAAAGTGGTTACTTCCCTGCATCAATTACTAATGGGGGTCCTATTTGGGATGAATTTAGATTACAGACGCTTTTTTAGCCGTGCAAGTGGCATGGCTCTAAGGATTGCAATGTCAGTTGGTCAACAACTTGGGTCTAAACCATTGATAAAAGTATGCCCCATGGGACAACTGCTGCCCTTAAACATTTTGTGCGCCCCCCGATGTGCTCAGTAGCTTACATTTAATACTTTACTTAGCTACTGTATCAAACTGCAGCACAAGTGTTTGTCAGCTTAAGAAAGACAAGTTGTAGAAAGTTACTAGTTGGATGGGAACTACTGGTGCCTTGCAAATGTGGCAACTTTAGGGCTCCCTAAATTGACACTCAGCCTTAAAAAACTTTTAGAACGCCTGGCCAGAACCTTATCAAGCTCTTTTGGTTGGTTCATAGAGGGTAAATTCTGCTGCTGTTGATGATACCTGGGCTTTTCCTTCAGCATCACCAACAAGTAAATGTTGTTTTTTTTGGGGGGTTTTTTAACCTACATGTGAAATATCTCAACATCTTCTCCATGGACTTGCACAAAATTTGGTACAACAGTAGTTGTTTGCTCAAATACTTAAAACCACCCATATTTGCATTAACCTGACAAAGAGCACTCATAGCCAGTGAATTGTGAATTTTGTCCATCAGGTGCAAAATCAGAATATTGTGACTGGGTTTGATTCTTGAGACCTGGACGTTTATACTTTTGTTCACATCCGTTTTCCTCCTGACAGTCAGGATTGGTTTCCAATAAGCATGACCATAATCTTTCACCTCTTAGCCAACCCCACCTACAGCAACATTGTTGGGTTCTGAAGTAACTTTGCAATCCCAGTTCTGTTGCAACCCTCTACCTCAGCATGCTTTGACAGACATAATCTTTTCACACATTGGCAAAAATGCTAATTTGAAATATAAACCAAATGACACATGTTTAGAATCTTAACCTAATAGGACAGGTCCTCCCTATGCTAATGCAGACAAGCCTGAAAAAGGTCTCTTCCCCAGGCATCCTTTGTACCTCCTGCCATCTGGAGTAGACATTTGAGAGCGTGGGCATGTCAGCAGAGGTCAGGTCTGCCCTAATTAGTATTTCATCATAATTACACAGAGACTGCAGACTGACAACTCTATTTAAATTGGTGTAATGCTGCAGGTAGATAGTGACCATCATAGTGGGAGATATCACATGACACGGGTAACAGCTCATTCCCTTATGATAAAGATATTTGTAAAAGACAGAAGAAAAGTGTAGAAGGTGCAAATGGAGCATGGTGTGGAAAAATGAATAAATAAATGAAGAAAGGGCAGTTGGATGTTTCTGCCATTTATATCAGAATTTTCTATAAATAAAGTGTCATCAGATACTCAAACCTATAATTTTTGTTTGACTTTTGACAGTTGGTGATAGACACAGAAGCTCTGGAGATGAGTGCTCAACCAAGCCTTGAAAACAAAATAATGTGTAGAAAAAGAAAGAAATGTAGCTTACTATGGCAATCGACAAGTGTCTTAAGATTGCCAGATAAAGCAAGAGGTGTGCTTAGTAGGAGCAAGGCCATCAGGATTCCTTATGGCATTAATTTCCATGTTGATTTAGAAGAAAAAACACATCCATCAGGGCTTGTATATGGCAAGCTTCATTGTTAAAAGAAAGCCACGTTCTTGTACAATTCTTAATAAGAACAGTGTCTAATGATTTGCATTATAACTAACACAAGTGTTTACCTACAGACATACTGAGTGCTTTTCTGTACTTTAAAAATCTGCCGAGCAGTGCCAAAGTAGACAATAAAAAAAAAAGATGGACTTTTTAATAATGAATAACTTAATTATTATTACAACGGTTCATTGTCAAGATTAAAAGCAAGCGCAAACTCAGAGAGAGAGAGAGTTTAAGTGAATGTGACGATCCAATTTTGAAAACCAGAGTTGACCATGATCTTGGCAGAGTGTGGTACAATCTGGATAAAGGGGCTGGCGCAGAATGAATACATTATTAGTGGGAGGAATATATTATCAGCAGATGAAGTTTGGGCAGGCTTTCATAGTGTCCAATCACATTAACTACTCTTATCCCCTTGAAAAGCAGAAGACAGTTTCCTAATAGGAAAGGATCAGCGTCTGGAAAACAAGGTGCAAAGACATGAAGCACAGATATACAGAAACCCAGATATAAATTTTCAGTAGCCCATATATGTTGCAATGGGCCACTCAGGCATATACAAATTACACTGAACTTGTTTTTGCTCCCATTTTTCAACTGTTTTTCACAGGTTTACAGCAAAGGTTTAGGACTTTTTTGTGCAAATAAAGTACTTATCTCTTGCCAAGAAAAAGAAAGGGGGAAAAAAAACCTGTGGTAGCAAGCAGTTCTCCTTTTCCAAGATTGTCCAGCATAATTGACTGCAAAGGTGTGCGTTGAGCTGATCACAGTTAAAGGCCGTGCTTCAATGTGCAGTTTTATGACACGCAAACAGCATGTTTGGCCCCTTTTGAGCTACTGGTTTGCGCACGCCAATGTTGCCCTAACGTTGAGGTGGGATTATGGTATAGTCTGGCTTAAGCCACAGATAATGAAAATGCATTTTTATGGCAATTTGAATGCACTGAGATACTGTGTGATCCTTGGATCCATTTTCATACCATTTATCCACCACTATGACGTCAGCCTGGTAATGCACAACCCCATGTTGCAAGTATCTGGACACAATTTGTGGAAGCTGAAAACATTCCAGTTTTTGCGTGGCTGCATACTCACCAGACACAACGCCCATTGAACATGTTTTGGATGCTTCAGATCGGCGTGTTTGACAGCTTGTTCCAGTTCCTGCCAATATCCAGAAACTTTGCACAACCATTGACTGAGAGTGGGCCAACATGCCACAGGTCACAGCTAGCAACAGCTGGGAAAAATGGGGCAAAACAAAAGTGATGCATTTTAGTTTTTGTTTGGTGTATGTTCATATATAGCTATTCTGTAGCTTTCAGTGATCATGTGGCAATAGTTGGTACATGAAGGAAGTAGTGATTTTTATATATCAAGGATTAAAGCGGAGTTTAAAGAGGTCTTATTTTTGTGTGGTTGCATTAGTTTTGTTTGTGGTTGTGTTTGCAAGTGGGTAACAGCCGTGACTGAAAGTGATCTCTCAAGAATCCCTTGAGGGAGTTTTCTGATATGGGGCATAAACTTCCACTTGGACCCAGTGATGAATGGATTCGATTTTAGTGGTCAAAGGTCAAGGTCATTGTGACCTTGTGTCCATCTCATTCTTGTGAACACAATACCTTGACAAGGTCTCAATGGAATTTCTTCAATTTGGTATAAACATCCACTTTGACACTATGATGAACTGATAGGAATTTGGTGGTCAAATGTCACAGTTACCTCACAAAACATGTTTTATGCCACAACTCAATTTATACGCTTTGTATAATTTCATGCAAATGTCTAACAGAATAAAATGATGAAGTGATGACATTTTAGAAGCACTGTCAGCTGTCATGTCTACATATGAGTCTGGACAGACATGGATGTAAACTGTAACGACAATGTGACTGCTTCACAGAGCCACACAACTGCAAGACGGTAATTCTAGTTTTAACTTGTAAGTAAAATATAATATTATTTGGAGGCGTGGCCAGACTGCATGTTTGCTTTTCCTGAATCTTTACACCACGTGTGGGAAGTTCAAAGTTAATATTATCCATTGTCATAATGTCCTCAATTATGATAATAAGACCCTGGTTTAAAATTTCTGCAATTTCCCTTTAACGAAATACAGATGTGTTGATTGAAAGAAATAAAATCACTGTTTTACACATCTTTCAGTATAATTCACAAATCATGGTGTTGGGTTGATGCGTTACCAAGCATTTGTGAAATCCCTTGAATCCATTTATGGATTTTTTTAATATTTAAAAATAAGCTTTTCAGGGCTTTCATACCTTTTATCATATCTCATGCATGTGCTGTTACAGTAGGGTGTAAAATGAAGATTATCAACCAAAACCAACCCCTCAATATACAAGCCATAATGATTATATTTTATTGCTGCTCGGTGAGATAACAAACGAACTGAAGCCTAATTGGACCAAGTGGTGGCATGCCACTGCAGTATTTACAAAACCTCTGGCAGCCTCTCATCTCCTGGCTTTTGGCACGGCTACAGTGGAGAATTATAGCCCGCTCTCTCATCTGCAGTGTTAAATATGGCTATATATGCTTAGGTAATGTACCTTATTTTATATTTGCCCTTAAATTGCAAAATAGGTATCCCTTACTACAACATATCAGCACAGCAGCAACACCCTAATAAAAATACTGTATGTCCATCCACCAGAGGAAAGCAAACACAGGCAGTTTCTAAGATTGAAAGAAATTTTGCGTGAATACAGGCATTTCAACTTAACATTATTATCATAATGCTGTTGACTTAGTAATGACTTCTGCAGTTAATAAAAGCTGTGATGTGTCATATTGATGCAGTGGCTGAATGTCACATACATAGCCAGTTTGTCTTATATGGGGGTCAGACTGCCAGCCAACAGCCACCTGTAAGTACTGTAAGATATTGTAATGAGGCTTAGAAAGTCATTCGTTTCTCTGCAGAGGACTGCTAACAGCTTGAAACATATGGAGGGAAAATCGCAAACCAGTGTTGCTGGCAATTCAGCAGTGATTATTAAGGAACACCTGTTTGGCTGGCTGGCAAGGCGACTCAGGGTCCTGCTGAATAGCAGCAGGCTAATGAAGGTCTTCTCAGCTTAATTGTTTGGGCTATAAATAGTGACGGATAGAGGGATGGAGTGCGGCGCCACTCTCATCCATTTTTTTTGTCGTACATACAGTGAATGCGCTATTAGAGGATTGTTGTTGTGGGTTGTGAAAAGGGCGGAGGAGGCATTTGTGTAATTGTCGACATTAGCAGTTACAAAAGAGTCATTAACAGTAAACTGTGAAATTAAACATTGGTGAAAGGATAGATACATAAAGTGAGGGTTGCTTTTTTAAGTGTAAGGGAGACCAATATTCTCCAAGAGACATCTTGGTTGTAAGGTATGTTAAACTGCTATTATAGCAGTTAAAACTGCATATGATCAAAAAGGTGAACAGTAGTTTTTAGTTTGCAGCAAAGGTCCAGTAAAAGGTCTTCTGCATCAGCAATTCAAATCATGACCAGAGAAATTTCTTCTCGCGTTAGCCTGCACAGTCCCCAGCTCTCACATTGCCTTTGCTCTGACAACCTCATTTTAGGGAAAATTAAATGCAGAACACATCACTAATTGCAACATTACCCACAACTATATCTCCAAAATGACTCTTTGACAGAAGAACTCAATGAGAATAAAGCAGGATCATCTGATTTTCAGTTAAATAGCGTTTGAAGCATTGCCACTGCAGTGTGCGCCCTGCTGTTCAGGGGTCACCTTCATTGATGTTGTTCAAATGAGTTTGGCTGGCAGTGTTTTCCAGGTCAACCCTTTTGAGAGAGAGGGAGGTTGATAACTTTCACAAGCCTTAAAGTTTCACAGCAAGCATGAAAAGAATTACATCATTGAAATGTTGTTTTGAGAAGCTAAACAAAGAGAACAATGGAGCTAAAATTGCCTTTGTTTCCTGAATTACTGTTGCATAGCAGTGAGTTCTGAAAATTGGAATGTTCTTGGATGAAAAACGTCTTTTCTCAAGCAAAAATAACTTCAAAAATGACTGTTTTCCTTGGGGATTAAATCACACACAATTAGATATTCCCATAATAAATCCCTTATCCTTTGTTGTAAAATGTATTGTATACATATGGTGGAATACATAGCCTAAATGCTAATGTAAGGAATATTGGTATAAAAATACTAACAAGGAGCGACCAATCAGAGGTTATGTAAGGGTGCTCAACCTTAGAGCATAAAGAGAGAAAATCCGTAAGATTCACTCCAACTCAAGCAGAAAATACAAAAAAGGGATTGTGCCACAAGGGTGCATCAGGGCCAGAGCAGCAAGAGCAAACTAATGTCCCCTTGCCTGTGCTCAAACTCAGTAGTGAGGCAACCAGCATGCCCCACAGTATCAGGAACAAGCATGATTATTATAATTTATGCAGGTTCTGCATTTGGACTGAGGCCAATGCCCAGTGATTCACCAAGAACCTCCACCGATGTCATGCATTACTGCACTACAGATGAATACGTAGCCACTTTGCTGATCATGGGAATTGTCTGCAGATCACAGGTTCTGTATTCATTTACTTGAAATCAGAGCTTTTACTTGATTAAGTTGATACTAAGTACATTTGGTTTTGTACTTTCTGATCATAATTAAATTAACTATTTAGCTATAAAACGTAGATTGTAGATATTGCATCAGTGCTGCATGCAACTCCACACCTACTGTGATAAAAAAGAAATCAATATAAATCAGGGGAGTTGCGATATATCCACATCATTGCAAAATATTGTGTCAAAAATCCAGCGGTTCTTCTTTGCACTGTATTTAGGGTAATTGCCTATTGTACACCATTGTGCAGTTCTCTCTCCACCTCCCTACAAGCATATTTTTAGTGTAATTGATTGATATATATTGCAATTCTGTTTACTTTGTTTACACAGATTGTAAAATTATCTGCTGCTATAGTAGAATTATGCCACTGCTGCTACTATAGCGACTTACTCAAATGTTTTTAATTTACAAAAGCCAGAAACTGAATATAACATAGGGTGTTACATGTGTATTTTCAATTGCTGCTTGGAGCTTCCTGAAAAGTTTGTTCCAGCTGAGATTGAAGACCACTCGATAGATTTAAAGTCCCTTCTGATCTCAATCCACATTTGGTTCTAAAATTAAATTGTATGGCATACTTAAACAACGGTGGAATAGAGTGAACCCTACTCCCTACATAACTGACGTCAGCTGTGACACTAGACTGCAAGAACTAATTCCAAATTGATTGTTAAAGAAGACAATGCAGATTGTGAATTCTCTGTTGGATACCTATTTAGGCCAAGCTGGCTGTCTCATCAATCGCCTGAAGCGGCTGAGCGAATTTATGTGAACAATGTCGTAATCCTGGTTGGACTTCTTTCTTCCTTTAATAGTTTCTCTTTGCAATCTCTGTTTCTGTGGTGGAAAAGGCATTATGTCTTGATTAATAAAGACTAATGTACTGGAATTATAGGAAATGGAACATATGTTCTAAGTCTGTATATCAACATTAAAAAAGACCATGGTTAGGTATTTTTGTTTCTTGTAATATGTCATCCTTAAGCCAAGCATTATCTGTTTCAGATGCTCGTTTCATCTGAGTACATAGCTCAACGGGACTTAATGGCCAGTTGTTGTAGAAGACAACTCTTCAAATTTTAGCAATAAAAATATATTTTTAGGGAGACTGCTGACCTGTATTTACCCTCTTCTTCTCTCCCTCCAAACTCACATTCACAACTTTGAAGTCTAATGGAATTTGTCTTTGCTTGATCGAGGTATTGTGATGCTTAACAGCACTTCCTAATACCCACCTGATGTTTTTTTAACTTAGCATTTCAAGATTTTTGAGAATTAAAGCAACTACTGTATTATGCACTAAAACAAAATCAAGGAGCAACAGAATAAGAACGGAATAAAGACTCTTACTGTTATATCTACTAAAATATAAAACACAGACACACACACAACATGACTAAAAGATGCTGTGCCTTCTAATGCTGTTTTGTGTTGGACTTGACCCTGAACATTCTCCTACAGTCTTTTTCTCAGGCTTTTGGTATTGTATTATGCATGCGTTTTAAACATGCGGGGCTGTGCGAAGCCAGTCTGCATTCCCTTTGATGTTCCTCTCTCTTTTCCTGTCTCCTGATGCAAGTGTATTATTATCCTGTAGGTACAGATACCAGGCATACCCGTGCTTAACTGAGTAAATATGTACAGTATATACTGGCAAGGATGGCAATGGAGAACAAACAGCAAATAAAATAGAATAATTATAAACAAAATAATGAAGTCTTAATTTCTGTCTTTTGGAAATCAACAATTTTTTTCTGAAAGATTCAGTGGTAATTTGATCTGTTTTACTTCATAGAAATAAGACAAAAATCCCAAAATGATTTCATTTAGACAAATAGAGAGCAAATATAATGACAGGAGCAGGCGGGTAGCTCTCTGTTTTTAGTTTTCTTACTCCATCTTTCTGATATTGTGTGTGTGCATGTGTGCATGTGTGCATGCGTGCATGCGTGTGTGTGTAAGCATTTGCTGTTTCCATGTTAAGGAGATGCTGGCAGGCAGTGGGTGTCGGACTCCGGTTTAAAAATGGCCTCTGCCTCCTCTTCAAGCCCCCCTGTCAAATGCAAGAGTTTGCAAAAGTATCAGGAAGAAGAGGGAGCTAAATATTTCTGGCTTTCGTGTGGGAGAGAATAAATACATGGAAAATTGCACAGTGTGCCACAGGGTATGTTCTGTCACCCATGGAGGAGTATGTGATGTTAAACAAAAAGCCTCAGGATCGTAAATGTAAGGATCCAGATGACTTTAGCACAAATTTCATAATTGTTTGCCACCACAGGTGTCTCTTGATGCAATGCAGCTATGAGATTACATTTGTCATTTGACACCTGCCTCTCTCTCTCTCTCTCTCTCTCTCTCTCTCTCTCTCTCTCTCTCTCTCTCTCTCTCTCTCTCTCTCTCTCTCTATACTCAGATCAAAAATAATGAACATTTGAAAATGAAAATATAAAAAAAAGGCTCTATATGTATATAGAGTATGTGTAATATAGTATAATTTGTACACAGGCTCTATATGTATATAGAGTGTGTGATAAATTTAGTGATATTTATGTACAGTCCAGCAGGATGAGGCAAAAGCTCTGGATTACAGATGGTGATGTTCAAAGAAACAATCTTAAATCCTCAGAGATGACTTTCTTTTTAGAACAGTGAGGTACACTAAGCACATTTCTTTGTTTTGCATAACCTTTTGCATCTTTTGAGTTATTTCATTTCTCTTCCGTGCATGTGTTTTTGTGTTTAAATACACATGTGTTGAGGGAGAAACAAAGATGCAGAGGGGGGAGAGCAGTACATAGCTGCTAAAGCCTTGACTAATGAAGCTTTAATCTGCACCCATTTCCACACTGAATTTGCAGCCAGACCCACTCCAGGGAATCCAAAGGGTTTCACTACTCAGCCAAAGACGGTCTTCTTGCATCATCACAAACACACAAACCAAATGTAAAAATAGAAACACCTGTTTGTTTTAAATAGTCTTTTAGTTAGTTTGTTTTAGCTTGCTCTTTGGTTTCTAATGCCTTTCAAATTGAAAATATAGGCTCATTGGATAGATTGTTATCAGTTGCAAATATGGGCATCATACACACACTTTACTAGATGCAATTTTCAGACAACACAACAAAACAAAGGTTATGATATTGTAACTCTAGTTTGATTAGCATATGCAGAGCCCTTTACCTAGGGGCCCTGTCACTCCTACGCCGCTCGCTGAATTAGGTGCTCGGGGTGCTCCCTTATGTACTGTTGGGGTCTGCGTTTATTTGGTTAGGCACATCCTGATTGGCTGGCTATATTTATATAATTTTCAGTGGGTGAATATGTGCTTGTGATTGGGAGAAAAAAGGAATTAGGCAGATATATCAATGATACACTATCATTATCTAAGTTACATGAAAATAATACCAACTGGCATCATGCAAATTCACATTACATTTTGCAGCAATAAACAAAATTTTGTAACATTAACTGACTTACTAGAATTAAAACACAAGCAGAAATGTAAGATTTCACTCAGTGGTTGGCTGGAAACACTGTCGGAAGAGGCAGCAGGTGTTGGCAGGACGGGAGGGTGGGGTCAGGCAGGGAGAAGGTTGGCACGGCCCCCAGCGCCAGCAGCACCGGTTTGCCGTGAACCCCAGCTGTCTCCGGTGAAAGTTGGTAAAACTCCCCAACGTGAAGTGGTTACTGCAGAGGCGAGTTTGGCAGCGATACGTAGCTCTCCATCCATGTGGTTACTAACAAAATCAACCCACCTCCTCTTCAGCTCATCATCCATCGGAAACTTGAATAAGGTGACCGAGCTGATCGGCGAATTCAAGCAACAGGGAAAGATGCACTTGCAAGAGTAAGGCATAGCTAGCTAGTGAAAAACAAACAACGACTGACACGGTGTACTGACTCGATAACAAGCACGATAACCAACGATGCTAGCAATGCTGGTAGCTTTTATAATGCTACAGTAAAAGGGGGAGGAGTTATGTAAGTAAGGGCCACAGTGCGTAATGGACCATCTATTTAGCCCCACCCAAAAAAACAGAAATAGTGTCATACCATTTTACTGTTTTAACATTCTATCTCCAAAATTAAGTACTTTAGAGAAATGAGACTTTTAACATGTTTTCAACAATTGATTTCCAACATTTATGATGTATTTAGAAAGAAATATCAGAATTTGCTTTACACGGACTTTAAGGGTGTCATTCAATTCATGATTTTCATTAATGTACTAATTCAAAAGTGTTTTCTGCCCATCCTATACTGTTGTAAAACAGACATGTCTACAGTGGGAAAAACATGAAGTGCTCCACTGAATTCATTACCTCTGTTGTAAAATGCAAAGAACCTCATTCAATCCATTAATTAAAGTAGCTAAAGGTTTTCGTAGTGCTGAACTGACAGCAACTCTATTGACTTAAAAAGGGTGCAAGGATATGCTTCATCTATCAGAATGGACTACTGCAGTGTTTATTTACACTTAACAGTCGCCCACATCTCTCCAGCCTTTCTGCCTCTTCCTCCATCCGTCTCGAAAGTTATGAATGATCTGACATTTGGGAGAGTAAATCAGCTTCCTGTAGGTGTTGTTGAGATCATCCACTGCTTGTTGTCCCTGTACCTGTGCAATTGTCTTTAGTACTCCAGACAGTGCAAGAGTGATTGTGACATCCCTGCTGTCTGCAGGAAAGACCTCAAGGCCAAGTGATGAAGTGTTGCTCAAAGTTTGGCTGGCAAGCCTTCTCTCCACCTGTGATACCAAGCCTATTTTCTTTCAGTTGAGATGGAACTGTGTGACTTTGTGACCTGGACCTATTTTTCACCTAATCCTCTGACACCCCAAATAGAGTAATGTGCGGATGAAACACTCTGTTGTCCAATTCTGCCTCCTCGTCTGTTCCTCCCTGTGAGCATGGCAGCAGCCTCGTCAGTGCAGAAAACTAAGGCTGGCAGCTGCTGTTGTGATACTGACCCAGGTACAGAACGATGACAGAGGTTCAGTGATGCCTCATGAATAAACCAGCTTATGATGAAGGTGAAAATAAGCGAATGCTAAAACCTGGCTAAACTGGTTTACGTTACAACTAAGCTGTTGAAAAAATCATTTGGAAAACAGTTCCAAGATGCAGGAGTAGGATGAAAACTACACACAGTTTTCTACTCACAGGAAACAGGGCCAAACATTGCTCCAACTGTCACATAAGCACAGTCATGGGCACGTCTCTTGTCGAGCACCATGGACAGTTCCCTCGCTGATGACGGCCTCAGAGACCTTGGAGAGCTCCACAACCAAGTCATCTACTGCAATTTCTCAGAGACTGCATTTTTAGTAATCTTTTTGCATCGCATTTTTTCTTATTCACACACAGTTCAAATCAATTGACTGACAGGGAACATGGTTGGTTTTGTCACGTTTCATGAAGCTGCATATAGTTCCGTCTGTGTCCGCGTCATGAATAGTTTCAAGTGGGTTAGACAGCAGCGACTATATTTTCAATAACTGTTGCATAATATGCATTGATTGCTATGTTCACTACACTTATAGTCAATATACATATTATAATTTTTATGGGGAGTGGTGGCGAGACAGCATTAATCTGTTTTTCAGTGTTTAATTTTGCAGGGACGGAGTTATGTTCCCATAACGTAAAATACATTTATAGTATGTATGTATTTATTTCTTTGTGTGCTTCTATGATCATAATTACTCTCAACCAGCACTGTAGAGTAAATACTGTACTTACTGGCTACGTGGTTCTCACAAGACAGCCATGCTACAAACACATGATGATATTTTATAGTATATGATGCATTGTTAGTGATACATGTGTACGTATCTGTTGTGATCACAGACTGTATATAAAGATGGACAACATGGCCACTTTCCCCAAAGTGAAACGAAAACAAAAATCTACGGTTTTGGTGATCACCCATCCAGTCCTTTCATTTTATGGCATTTAACCATTGCTGTCTTCGTTTTTGTGGACAGACTGATTTGAGATAAAATTTCAATTTTGAGCCATTACTCCTTATATTCTGGCACCCAACAACACAACAAGACAATATTTTCAAACTCCTATGTAGCGTTCCACTCTGTGGTGGCAATTTGTGTCTCCCATGGATAAATTAAGAGACTGGTGTTTCCCTCCAGTTTTCCTTTGTTTTGCCTCCAGCTACGCGATTGTAAGTGTGAATGTGTCCTGTACAGTGACCCTTCTTGTTTAATTGTTTCGCAGTAGAGTCACATATAGTGTGTTGGTGTCGTTAAAATGAGTGTGAGCATTTTGCTTTACCCCTGCAAAACGGTAGAGCCTTTTGGGAGGAAAGGGCTTTTGAAATTAAAATAATGGGTATTTACTGTGACCATATCTCTATGACCGCAGGCAGAACACTAGCAACCTTTAATATACCTGCCATGGCTGGACAGATGTTGGCTTACAACTATTTTACAGCCCATGTTAGTGGGTCTGTCCTCGTTGGCTGAACTGGGGTAAATGCAATGTGTACAATTGTAGTCACATCTGAAAAGCTCTCCAGAACCAGGGTTAGAATCTGAAACTTTCATTGACATCTATGTGGAACTATGTGAAACAGCACTAGTTATATGTCAAGTGTTTTCTAGTCTTATTTAATATAGGGTATTAATAGTTATCATGAGAAAAGAAATAGGGGATGCTGATGAATGCATTTTGTCAAAGAACAACAAGACCTTTTTTTCTATAATTCGATATCTGTTTATGTCTTGCAAGCGTGACTTTAGGAGATATAACAAACAGAAGCATCATCAAAGAGTGGTCAGTAGTTACTTATACTCAGGGATTTCCTCTGTCCCCATGGCAATATGTATGCATGACACTGAGCAAAGATTGGCTTCCTGCCTCTTCTCTTAAGACCTTGTTGAGTGGTATAGTCTCCTCCATGTGACTCCTTGCTCACCCAGTCTGTGCATGCTGTCTGCTCCAATGATTATTTCATACATGGATTTTTCAGTATGGAATCGCTATTTAATGGTGGTGTCCAATGTACATGAAACTCACATGACCCAGAACCTACTGAATTTTGAATGGAAACAAAATAGGGCCCACACTGGCAAATGAACAGCATGCATTTTGTATTCAACTCTGGCAAGCTAAAGTCCATGCTCATTAGAGCTGTCACTTTTCCAAAAACTGTTTGAAAGCAAAACCACAAGGCTTATAACCCAAGTCAAGGAACATAACAGAGGTAAACACAGTTGCATGGCTGTGTCCTCCAAATTTCATTCATACTTGCTTGTAATTATTAATTTATTTTGACTAATTGTGACAAAAGAAACGCTGCTTTTCAACTGAAATTTTCAACAACCTTTATCTTCATGCTTTCATCTCATTAAAGAAAAAAATACTGGTAATGGAATGAGATTGTTGCTGTTTTCTCTCTTTGGGACACACTAAATCTGTTGTTAACGCTACAAGTATTTGGCTGTAAGCCTGGAGCCTACCTGTAAGTGGGTCACCATATTTTCTCTTGACTCTCGTGGCCCTAGTTTCACACAAGTAAGACATGAGGCGTGGCTGTTAAATTTGCTTTCCAGATGCAAAGTGCTTGTCTTTGTCAACCTGCACACATAAAGTATTTCAGCGACTTTCCATTTGCCAAAGCGGTGCGGGATTTGTGATATATGTGCCATCCATTGCAGACCAGCTCAGACAAGGTCAACAGTGAATGCATACATTTTTTTTCTCTCCACTTCAGCTGTCAGAAACAGACCTACATCCAGAATAACCTAAACCTCAGTTTTATATGTGCAATGCGTTTTCTGAAGATATGTTATCCATTTGGATTGTATGCCTCAAGCTAAAAAAGCAAGTTAAACCATTGGTTAGGTATTCTTAACCACATAACCACAAAAACCAATGTGTATGAACAGATTCTTATCCTTCCTTGTACAATTCTTTAGATATCCAAATCATATCAAGAGTCAGCTGTTATAAATCATTATGTTTTAAGGGGAATTTAATTTCCTTATATTTCCATTCCTTTCCCAGTTTGTTGTATGATATTCTGTCAGGAGTGAGGAGATAGGCTAGTGAGATGCCACCAAAAATCCTCAGATACTTCAATGTTTTTCATATTTTTTTATGTCTCCCACATCTAAAATTGTGGTTATTAAAAGTGTTATTGTTACAGATATTGCTAGCTGGATATTGCCTGACCAAATCTCAAATGCTAATTTGTCTGGAACTTCCCGGTTAATTTTTTATTTTCCATGGGGCATTTTAAGTGTCCTTAGATGAAAATATCTCTGGATGTAATTGTAGACCTACAGCCAATCAGAGCAATGAAAAGTGACATAGCGCTGAGTGGAGAATAACTGTAAACAGACAACAGCATGCAAAGTTAAGCTGTGACGGTGTAGCATCAATGTGTCTGCAAACAACTGATGCCATTTTTGTCTTCAGAATCAAAAAAACATTCATTCATCATAAATTTTCATTTCAACTGTAGCTGTCTTAGTTGTTTTGGGGAATACGTCAGTGGTTCTCCTCTGCATTAAGCGAGATTTATGCTCGCTAAAGTGTCCTTGACGCAACAGTTTGTGGACCAAAAATGTTGCCAGCATATATTTTGCATAGGGAACGAAGGCTAAGTTGTTGGTCATTGTCTAAAACACATTGTACATAAACAGTTATGACAGGCCCAACCTGGGCCAGGTCGGCTGGCAATCTATCTGAACATGAGAGGGACCAGATACATCTGCCAGAGCAAAAAAAAAAAAAAAAAGGTTCAGGTTCTCAAGCTAAAAAAAGTTGTGACACACTCCATAAATAATATATAATGGATATATATCTACAAACACAAAAATTCCCCTGATCTAGTTTTTTGTTGCTTTCTGTTTTTGTATGTAGCATGTCACAATGTTCTTGGTTACAACTTGTGTCGTGTTTTGGTGGCTCAGGAAAGGGGTATGAGAAAAACACAGTGCACCATAACCCCACTGAAAGACACTGCCATTTTCTGCAGTCGCTGCATGTCACATCACTGCAGTATAGGTATGTGATGTTTCTTAGCTCTTGTGGAGCATCTGGTTTCTGAAACAATGTGGTCTCAGTGGATCTCTCTTCTCTGACTGTCCTGCCTTTCATCCAGAAAAGATGGCTATGATTCCACGCTACTGTCTGATACATTGCTCTCAGAACATGTTGTTCGAGAGCACCCTCAGTCTGGGGGAGTTTTGCTGCTGATACATCGGTTGTGGATGCCAAAATGATCTTAGCTCATCAAGGCTACTGCAAATACTGTCATTTCTCTTTTCTCTTTTGTCCATACAGATGGAGGGCATATTTTACTTTTGCCGTAGGCAATGCTTCTTCCAAGCTGCCAGATGATCCAAAGTTTGACATTTCTTGTAATTCAGCGATATGGGTCTTCAGCATGATTAAAACTGTTGTCTTCTCTTTCCTACAAGCTACTTGTGGTATCACAGCCAGCGAGGGTGTGGCATCCATGTAGACAATCACAGAATTGAAAGTTTTTGTGAAATAGCACAGATTGGGACAAATCTTTCCCTTGGGTCTACTCCAGAGTGCACGTAGACAGTACATGATACTAACATCCCTTTGCTTGCATAAAACAGACAAGCAAAACAGGTACATCTGTGTATTGCATGCACTTATACAAACAGGATAAGACTGGTCATGGGGAATTGCCTGTAAAACCCCCATACAGAATTTTACTTAAACAAAAGTACACAAGTATCAGCATCAGTGTAATACTTAAAGTATCAAAAGTTAAAGTATGTATTTTGCAGAATGTCCAATTTCAGAATTCCTGCTTGTTGTACATTTGTGTTTATAGTACTGTATTCCCTCAGTGCATTAAGAAATGAGCATGATGTTTCCTTGCACATGTAGAGGGAAACCTGCCCACTGTCACACTAAAGTCAGGATTTTTTTTAGAACTTACATTATGAAATTACATGAATCAAGGTGTATCATCTCCCATTCTGCCTGTTTTCTTTTGCAGTTCTTTTAATACCGTGTGTCACGTTACCTTGGTTTAACCGCTTTTATACAATAATCAATTTAATATGTGGGAGACCTAGGAGAATATTGTTGTGCTTTGTTCTAACTCCAGGAGGGTTAACTCAAAAACTAAAGCACTTTTAGGGGTCTTCCCTCTAGCCCAGGAAACATTTTCACGCCTGGAATAGACTGACACGAGCAGTGGACCAGCGGGTGATGTTTGGGGAGTGCAGCAGTAATATCCAGCTGGTCGAAATGTCAGCAACAGGCACCAACACAATACTCTCACATATCGGCGCTAATCCCAGCGGGCAATGTAATAGGGCTGCGACATTTAAAAAAACAATACCAGGGAATATTGTGCAACCAAGATGTACTGGTTAGATCCGCCATGTAACTGTGGTCACACTTGTTCCTTTGCCATACAAAAATGCTACAATATGATGCCACGTTAATTATTGCTGTTATGAAGAAGTTCTCAGTTTAAGACAGACACATTTCTACTGGGTTTGTGTGTTTTGCATAGGGACTAAAAGTTTTTTGTTCTCCTGTCTGCATGTAATGAGACACACAAAAGCGCCATCAAGAGTGAAGAATGCTCATATGACAGTGATGAATGGCTTGTTTAAAAGCATGAATAGCTCTTGACTCCACCGAATACTGCTGTGCCCATATAAGGGGCTTGATCATGTGGCATGTAATTGCTTTGGTGAGAGACAGACATAATTGCAGCTAATTATTTTCAGAATATTGATGAAAACAAGTGTTTCCTGAATAGAGGGAAGTACTTTTAAACTGGTTGGGAAAGAATTACTCAGCCGCCCTGTTTGTTCATGAGACAGTAAGTTTGGGTGTACAACTGAGCTCATGTAATTTAGTTTGGAATATTAGAGAAACAAGACAGCGATCATACATGAATAGAACCTGGAGTCACCATTAGTGGCTTTGCTTTTCCTGCCAACGTTATTGATGGCACAAAGACTGCCTCCAAGGCTTCATGCTTCCATGTGTGACAGAATGAGAGAGAGATGGCGTTGTCTGTGAGAAAATATCAATGTTTATCAGTCAGCACAGCTATCCACAATAAAAGGCATTCTGGTACATACTGTATGTAAATGGCATGCAGCAATGCCTCCCTCGCCCCTGTTTGCTTCCCCCTGCACTGTCCCCTGTTGTCCCTTTTGACAGAGGGGCTTGACAGATAGATCACAAAGATGCACAATCATTGCATGGTAGGGGCCGGGATGGAGTGCACCCATTATTCTAAAGCAAAGCTGTCTGGCGGGGCAAGGCCTGTGCGCCACATGGTGCCGTGATAGATGGGAACCATTAATCAAGGCAGGACGGGGCCGTGAGATTGATGTGCAGAAATTCAAATGCTCAAGCAGCATTTGGAAGATTAAGGCTGTGTGGGCAAGGTTAGGAGGCTACCTTTCTGTTGTAGAGAAACAGGTGTGGTGGTGGAGCCCCTGCCCAGCAGTGACATGGGATAGGCCTATAGGGGATGCTGTGCCCTGTAACTGTTCTGCTCTCAGTGTCCTTTTCCCATAAGGCTCTCCCCATGGTTATATTGAATCAGATGTCCTACATTTGTCATTGTCTCAGTGACTTTTTGTCCTTGGTGTTGAAGTCTTCTCAGGAGCAAGTGGGACTCCTTGTGATACCAAGCACTGAAATTAACACAAGGGAATACAATTGTGTTTTTCCACAAGTGTAAACACATAAATCTCCTTTATACATTGTACATTAAAAGCATGCAGGTAATGATGTAAGACAGAGTGCCTGTCACAGCGGGAAATAGAGGAGGTTTATGCTTTAAGGGATCAAAGAACAGTCACTTTCGACATATTCCAAATGGCTGTGTTGAATATTTGATAGGTGATTTATAAGATCCTTTTATTTTGCTTTGTATATCACACGGCACAATGCTCAAGCTTTCAGAATGCACCAAAAAATTGCAACTGCCATTTTCAAATTAACAGACTTCTTATTATGACCCTCATTGCTTCTCATCTTGCTTTGCACAGTCTGCCAACAAAGCTGTTCTAAATAGGCTACAGAAATGGATAATGACTACAGTGAACTTACTGGAAATAGTCATTTTGCACCCAGTTTTGCTTAGGTTCATTTTTATCTTAGTTGCAAACTATATTAGTGATAGCAACCTTATCTTGCAAAATTAACAGTTGTATTTGGTCATTATTCAAACATGAGCAGTAGCAAAGAAGTTGCACACAGCAACAAAAATGTGCTCATAACAAAAAAAGAACTGTGTCAAAGCTCTTTGTGCTTTATAGAGGCTTCATGAGTGATCACAGCAGTCTTCAGGCCATGCAGTTATACCACTTATGTTTAAGTACTTTTGGCAGTAATACTGTATTTTGGCATTGTCTTTGCATCAATAAATGGTTGATCTTAATATGATATCCATAGTCAGATGGTGTGAATAAGTCTGGTAAGTATAACATTAACTTGATAGCATGCAGATGGGAACAGAATAAGCCAAATGGCAGAGAAGTTTTAAAACTGCATATTGTACAAAAATACAGACATAATCATTACAGAAGTCACACAGTGGTGGGTATCAATTGGCATCACAGAAAGGGATGAACAGAGTGGACATATAAACTGAGAATAAAAGATTTTTGGGGTCAGAGAAGTTTAAAAGTAAAACTAAGCAAAGTCAAACTCAAACATTATGTGTGTTGGCTGTGTTTGTGTATTTGTATTTGTGTCCCAACAAATACAAAGCAAGACACAATAAAGACTACTGGCCAGATTGCTATGGAGTATATTTTAGCTATGCGAGTTCCCCAGAGTGTACTTCTAAAGGTGCTGACCTTTTGATCTAATGCCACAGTCAAAATTCCCTCTTGGCCAACCTCATGAGATACATAGCAAAGTAATGAATGGATGTCAATGAAATTTGCTGTGAATATGAATTATATATTTGATGCTAAAGCAGGAGGATGTAGGTCATTCTGTTCAATATTCAAAGAATGGATTTAGCAGCCTCTAGTGGGGCTTTAGCTTTTTGTTACCTTAATGACGTGACCCCCAGTGCCTTTGTTGCACCACCTTGATGAATGCTTGTTCATCTATCTAGATGGGCAGCAGAGCTCATCAGCTGAGTTGTATTTCCTTTTGAACATTTTATTTGTTTATTGCTGCTATTATATTTACAGGCTCACTTGGCATATTACTTGATGGTTCGATTCCTCCACCTTTTTAAAAATACAAAATCAAATTTTAAAAAAGGTTCAGCTCAATGACAAAATGCTCCATAAATGTTATGTCTGCTAATGCACAGCTCTGTGTGTTTGAGTGTTTCGCCTGTCGATGTGCTGCAGAGCTGGTTGGACAGCTTTCTGTGCTTTTTCTTGAGGCACAGTGAGTCATGCTGAAAAAATACCTACAGCATTTTGTATTACTGCAAATATAGTACTCAAAAGTTTATTTATTTATTTATTTTTGTTGTCAGTTTTGGTCCGCTGCACTATTTTTAGTGCTCCATTATATAAGACATGAGGTGTTGCTGTAGGATTATGTCCTTGTAACATGGACATGTTTGTCAGAATCCATCTTTGGAGCAGTCTGACAACCACTTTTTCCTAAATATTGAGAACAAAGGAAGTCAGGATATGCAAAATAAAAAGCATGTGAAACAAACTAATAACTGCTACGGAGAACAACCGACAATTTTAATTCATGACCTAAAAATGTTTATATACTATTTGGATCAAACTAGTAATTCAGTCCTATCAGTGCGCCATCAAGGTTAAAAGTGGTCCTTGGAGTAAACAGGGAGTTTATAAAGTAGAAAGGAAAGAACAGGCATGGATAGCGGATCATTATCAGTGCTCTGAATAAAGAAAATGTGTAAGTGTTTTAAAGTGCTGCATTTGAAAGAGTCATTTTGCTCCCTGTAACATGCACAGCACACAGGAGGAAGAAAAGTCTCTTATCATTTATGGCAGTTGTGTATTTTTCACTGTGACCTGCGCTCATCAAACATTATTGCATTCTGTGAGTGCCAACCTCTGTCATATTTAAAGTGTGACATCTCATTTTCTGTGCTACTATCTAACATCATGACAAATCAGCAAAGATGGCCGTGACCACGCTGTTGCCCCGTTAATTTTCTGCTGTCAAATGTGTTATTAACATGTTCGTACACACACACACACACAAAAGGCACACATGGACACGACAAATTGGGCACTGGATGTGTTAAATGACTTTTGTCTCAAAAATACATGAGACAGACAAATGAAAGCATGCCACTGCTGAGACAAATATCAGAGAGTATTAGTGGAATTGATAGTGACACTCAACTGACATGATGTTTTGGTTTTGTTTAAGCATTAATGAGTCTTAAAGATCTTTCCTTTTCCCTAAAAGCGAGCCCATGTAACTTTTCTTTCTGAGAAGCAGCCAGTTTGGCTGGAATTAATTATCACAGGGATGGAAAAGGTATCTGTATCTTGTATTTAATTAAACATAACAATAAAACACTTCACAAATACTCTATTAAAACTCCTGAATACAATAGTATTATCATCAAAATATACCTTAAGTACCAAAATTATTAATCGATCTTATCGTACAATAATATTTGGTAATTTATTGATTATATTTTGTGTTATTGACCAAAATCCAACCCAAATGATAAAATACATATAAATGAATAGAATGTACACTGTGGATCTCAAAATCCTAACTGCACTGCATTAGCCAATGCACATCAGATAATTAGGAACAATGACTGTAGAATAAGAAACCAAAAAATGTGATCACTTAACTCTCCATATTGACATAGTTTCAACCAGCCTGTATACTTATAAAAAAAATAGAATCCCCGAAATTCAGTTCAGGCTTTTGATTTTGTGTGCCACCCCAACATTTTCAGTGGCCCTAGTTGGCCACCTCCATGAAATATTTCTGGGGGTACCACTAATGTTGTTCAAGTAACAGTTGGCTTAAGTATGCAGTATTCAGTACATGAGTTACTGTGCTTAATTACTTTCGACCACTGCTAAACAATGGTAAATGCTAAAATGTAATGTAATAGTTACACAAGCAGATAAAAATCAGCCATTAGCTGAAGTTTGCTAACTTTACCAAACATTAGCAACCTTAATAAACTACTGGTCGTAACATGCCAAGTAAGATTGTAGCAGCAAGACCCCCGAGTGTATTTGAGTGAGAAAGGGTGTGTTTTATTACTTACAAAGTCAAGTTTTACTTGGAATATTGCATTATTATACCGTCTTATATTGGTGCTATGTTTAAGCAACAAAGATCAGGCTGAAAAGCTGACATTGAGTTGACATTTAAGGTAACATTATTAAAATAGTGTGCATTTGCTTTTAAGAAGCAAGAAACAAGACAAGGAATATGCATCTTTTAACACAAGTTATTGTTTCCTGTCTTGTGGCATTAGAGGCATTTGTGCTATGCCTTTTCAATTGCTTGTGTGATTTTTATTTTTTCTCATTGAAAATTCTCAATGTTGGCACCCCCAGATGTAGTGACACACAAAGTCAGTGGCTCTGATTGTCACAGATTCCACTTACTGCTGCGGATCACCGCTGCATGGAGCTACCATGAGTGCTTACTCATTTACAGCCCTGCTGGTTGCCATGTGAAATTAAAAACCTGACCCACCTTCATTTCATAAAGCTGCTCATTATAATCTTTCCTCGCTGAGAGTGTGCTATTATCAAGTAATTAATAACGAAGAGGATCTCATCAAGGGGTACGTCATGTAATGGGAATATGCTCATGACAGACTTACTTCAGTTAAGTGTAAGTCAATATTGAGCAGTAATGCTAAATATCTGCCAGTTTTTCACGAAAATAAGAAATAAGTAAGTTCCAAAGAGACAGTGTACTTATTGGCAAACATTTTCTGGAGAAAGAGACTTTAGCTCACATTTGCATGTTGTTAAAAAAAAAAAAAAAAAGGCGACGCCCTGTAATTTTCAAAGCTATTATTCATGATACAATGAGAAATATCTGCGCCTCACGGACAGAAAAGCATAAATGTGTTAAATGTGCTTCAGGAGACTTTAGTTGTGATTCTCATCTGGGCATCCAGCTAAGGCAAGAAGTAATACAGTAGAGGCAATAAAGAACAAGATAACTAGGAGAGACAGCTTGTGAATATGATTCAAAACCAGACCAGGGCCATATCCAAGCAGAAAGCAGTCATCTGGCTTTGACAAAATGAAATACATCAAGAAAGCCCTGAAAAATCCAGCTTTATCATTTTTATATTGTTCCCATGACAAGAAAGACCTTCAGCAACTCTAAACCCATCCACAGAAGCATCATCCCTGGCTATCTTTCCCCCAGGGAAGACTTAAGCCATTAGAGGAGAGGGAGGAAGAGGGAAAGATACTGAGAGCTAGATAGAGGAAGAGGTTATGAAGTGAAGGCAGCCAGCACTTCTGATGAATATTTCCAAAGGGAAAGTGCAAGGAGAGGTACAAACATCCATCTTTCACAAAAACAAGCCTGAGGGGATGTGGGAAGGATAATGCTGTATTCACCACTATATTTCTTTTTTTTCTGTTTTTATTCACCGATTCGACAAACTATAATCTTAAACATGAAAATATAAAACAACCACTGTGCTCAGCAAGTGTCCAGGTATGATTCAATCCTCATTTTGTACAGTAGCCATTTTTGTTCTTCAAAGTAAAGTCTGGGCATCTATAGTTTTAACTAATAACTTGGTGGTTACCATATAAAAATGTGGGTTAAATGATCACCACTGCTTTGGTGCCCACTTAATGAAAGTTTTTTCTGTGAGTGGCTTTGCTGCCGTGCCATTAGTGCCATCCTGCTGTATTCCCTCTTCATCCAATTAATGATTGATCTGAAAAATAAAAATAATTGACAGTATATTGATGATGGTTCCCCATTAATTCACATACTCACACTCTGTAGAGTACTCCACTATGTAGAAATCAACTCACAACCCAGCCATGTTCATGAGGGCTGGTATTAAGTGTGTTAATATTGCATTTTACACAAGATATTCAACATACTCCAGCAGAATTTCTTTTAGATATTTACTTACACAATCACATGCACAAAAATAGTTTGGATAGTATTCAACATGGCAGGTAGATTTAAAGGTAACCTGTGAAATTTTTGACATTTCATTAATCATGGATGATATGGGTTTACCACTGGAGGTGCTATTATGATGAGCCATTATGATGAGCATTTACCTGTTTAGTGCTGTAATGCACTTATTCAGTGCATGTAAGTTATTGTATTCCATTGGTCAGCAGAAGAGGAAGTTTGATGTTGGTAGCTGATGGAAACATGGCTGTACAAAGATCACATAATATTCTAAAAAAGAAAAAAAATCAGCATGGCAAATGTTTAGTGTGAGAGGAAATGCATTTAACATGTTTGCTTGGCATCAAGGATGCACCCAACCCTTTTTGTTAAGAAAAAGTAAATGCAAAAATATGTTTGTTTACAAGCAAGAAAAGGTGTTATGGGGCCAGAAGCCCACACCTGTTAAAGGGGCCACATAAGAGGGCCCATGATATCACACTCTTATTTAAAATAAAAAAATACTGATTAAATCAATAGCTACTGTTTTCTATAAGGCAGGAAATATTTTAGAAATTTGAGCTTAGTTCACTTAATTCATGCAGTGACTGCATCTGCAGTTTTTCCATACGTCTCGTGTACCATTGTTGTGTTTCTACAATGTTGTTTGTCTGGTATCCCTTGAAAGGGCCCCTTGCTTGACCTTTGTTTTGCTAAGCTATTTTTGGTCGACTTGGTTATTCAACTCTCTGAATTTATTTTTTCTTAAATGCTTTGTTTCTAATTATTTATTTTGTTTGCTTAAATTAGTCAGTTTAATATTAATTGCAGAAAGCTTTGTATTTGATGTTGATTTGTGTCCAATTTTTTGTGCCGGCTGGATTCTTTTTCAAAGATATTATAAAGACTTGGCCCTAAATACATTTTTGTTTGCGTGTTTGTTTTTGTGAGAGAAAATTACAAGGACACAATTTAAGTGGTAGATTTGTGGCTTCAAAACTGTTGTGCACTGTTTGCTTTGAGGAAAGTTTTTTTCTTTTTTTCTGCTTTTAGTGTATCATCTCAAAAATTGTTAAATTCAGCCCCGGGTGTGCACATTGTCGAAGTCTGGCAGATTACTGTATGGATAATGTCCTTGCATGGCCTCTTGTTTCCCGGTGGTAAACAGGTACTGTAGCAAAGGCCAGTAACACTGGGCTGCTTGTGATGATGAATATTCCTCCTACTCTCTTCAGCTCTGGCGGCTGCAGATTGCAAATAAATCCCTTCCCCTTTATCTGGAGAGACTCTGGACAGGACGCACCGACTGATAGTCTCACAATATATTATACTGATTTCACATGAGAAAAAAATATCATGTTGAGTATTTATAAATAACTTATGTTATAGGATGAACTAATAGAAGATAATGTTAGGTATGCCATGCGGAATAGGAAATGTAAATACACCAGAGGAAATTCTGAGATAATAAATAAATATGTAACTAGCTCTGTGTTTTCAGCACATTGGACGTACAGCATATGTTGAAGTGATATTATATACATACTATTAAACAGGGCTTGAAATTATTAACTTTGAACTAGTGTTCAGATTTTTTTTTCATTCAGTAAGCATACTTTGCCAGTATATATATATAAATATGTATATATATATATATATATATATACACACACTAGGCAGAAAGGGCCCACAAATAAGTAGGGCCTTACACATAAATTCAAAATAAAAGTCAATGCAATCATTTGACTTCTTGATCCTATGCGCCTATAGATTCTTCACAATACAAGATTGAATATCCATTCATCAAAGTACTGAAAAATGTTATCAAAACTGTAAAACAAATATGGATTCTAAAAAAATAGGGTGGAGATGACCTCAAAGGATGGCAGGATATTTATTGGCAGTATACCTCGGGATGAGCAGACTCATTACATAAGTAGCCCACATCCGCACATTTGTGTGTACACCTCATTGTTGTCTATCTTTATTATTGTGCAAATAGAGTACACTCTTCTCTCTTAACCTATAAGATGCTGCACTCTGACACAATCACTCTCTTTTATGATGTGTGTACCATTACCAGACGCACTGGACCTCTTCTAAAGAAGACAGGCTCACCTCTGTTTCGCACAGGGCCACCGTTCATCAGGCCGTATACTGTGACCTTGTTGTGCTCTCTCAGCAGTATCTAGTTAGTCCAAATTTCTTCTCTTTGTTTCGCTGTTTTCTGCCCACATCTGTAGAAAGTAAACAATGCAGTATTGCAATGAGAAATGGCAAGCTGGGAGAATGGGATGGGATAAGACCTTAGAGACTGTATCCCCCTTGCTCCTTCCTTCCCTCTCTCTCTCTCTTTCCCTCTCTCCCTCTCTCTCTATTTGTGTGTGCTAGTAAGAACAAGTGGACTGCCAAAGGGAGCGAGGTACCAAAAATTGCTTCTGTTGAATGCACTTCTACGCCTTTATTGCTTCCTGTAATTGCTTCTCTGAGAGGTAACTGGTCTTCTCTTGTCCATTTTTTTTTTTTTTTTTTTTTTTTTTTTACTGTTGAAGGATTGTACCCTGCAAACATGGAGCAAACCACACCTGAGTCATGAATCCCATGTGGAAAACAAGCCGGCGTTAAATGCATGCAACATGACTTGGTATAGAGTCTAAATCTGCACTTAGAGAACAGTTTTAGCAACCTAGAAAATTTAAATATGACATACTTTATAGATAGATACAGATTTTTTTTTTTTTTTTTTTTTACAAATCCATCATATGTACTAAGCATATCTCAGTGGTTGAAGTGCTTAATTTGAATAATGCTATAATCCTACTTCCACAGATCCATACTTTCTCCCCTGATCTAATCTCTTGCTAGCACATTTTGGATCTAAGTGTGCAGTTTTATGTTAAGAGAGAATATTGGAGCAGATCATGGTAATATGATAGACTAAGGCTAACATCTTTTGAAAGATGCATAAGGTCACGAGTGCACACTCTTATTCCCTATCAGTATGTTTATGCATTAGTGTGTGTGTGTGTGTGTGTGTGTGTGTGTGTGTGTTTGTGTTTGTGTGTGTGCGCGCACTGTGTTGATGGAGCAAAGCACTAACACTGTGAGGGTTAGAAGTTTAATCCCTATTGGGAGCAACGATGCTAATGATGCATGCGTTCACTGCATGATGAATGCAATGGAACTTAAACACGGAGCAACCGTGCAGTGGCATATGTTAAATAGCTAATTTAAGAGGAAATAGAGGTAAGCCCTCCAAGAATGGCTTCATTCTTGTCTCCAGGTGTTCAATAAGAAGGTTTTGTAGAACACACTGATATCCAGGGATTAGAGATTACTGTCACTACAGTGGATTTCCTTTGGTCGGATACCAGAGAGGCAACAGACTATGACTATATGAGGTCAGAGTAGATATGCAGAAAAAAGTAGATGTGATGGTAGAGCAGAAATTTGTCCCATAGTGTGTGTTAGAGGAAGGCCAACAAAAACTGATAGCACATAGAGGTGCACACAAGCATATGTAATGATAGTACAAAATACCAAGCCTCTCTTTTGAGATAGTTCTCCTCACATCCAGTGTATGTGTAGTAGGGGAGACAGTGGTTGGTTGGCACAAAGTAATTTCCCGGTCCTCTGATGGTCACAGAAACAAAAATGTAACATCACAATGTTTGATTTCTTCACTCATTTAGTATAAAATATCTGAAAGTCACTAACTTTTTTTTTGCTGAGGGTGACATTTTGGCTATACAATATCAAAAATTAAATTCTGGTTTGTGAACTAAAAGTATTATAAAACTGTTTGAGTAAAACATTGAAAATGCGTTAGTTTTAGTAAATAAACAAAGGAATCAGCTACATTTAGATATCAGATTTGAATGATGGTATCGGACTAACATTATTTTATCAGTAAGTTGGGTCAAATGTGAGCGTGAGTTGGTTGGCACACTGATTTTGGGATTGGTTAGCACTTGTGCCAACCAATTGGAAAATGTACCATTTTTAAAAAAAAAAAAAAAATTATTATGATGAATGGTCATTGATAAAAGTAATTAGTAATTCCTACTGATAAATAATTTACAAAATATTTAAAACTTGTGCCCACAGTGAAGGTGACTGAAGTTGCATTATAACAGCAAAGCAACTATCAAAACATTTGTGAAAGCATACCAAATTACTTGTGCAGCATAATCAAAATAATAATAAGTTATGGATTATATGCTCAAGGTATCAGCTACTCAGCATGTGAGGCTTTTTTACACTAGAGAAGACATCAATACACTCACAAACATTTTAATCATAAGAGTAAAGGCATAATTAAAGTTAAGCACAGATAATGAAATAGCCTAAAGCTGCTTTCCATCCATATTCTTGCTTAGTTAACTTTGTCCTTCATAAGAAATATATTTACATGATAAATGTAAATGCTAAACCAGGATTGTAGTCCAAACCTGAATATAGATCTTATATTAGATCAGTGGTATTTGATATATCCTGTATGAATTAATAATTTTGACCTTTAATTACAGTACTCTAAATTAACCAGCTATCAAGATTAAGGCCTCCCTGGACGGCATCAGCTGATGCACTTGGCATTAAATTCTGTATGTGAACTTTCCCTGCTTTGCAGCTAAATTAATGGCAGAGCAGTTTGGTGCTTAAAGGGGCATTTATTCATTTATGCTATTTAGCATTATGCATTGATTAAATGCCCATAAAATATACATTACTGTACAAACTTGCACTGCTGTATCTAAATTTATTAATGATGAAAAGAAAAAAAAACACTGAAACAAATATTTCAATGCCAACAATATCTATCAAAGCACTCATGCATATTAATTCATGTTAACTCATGCTAGCTGGCATCAGTCATGCATAGGTGGTTGCCAAGTAGTTGCCACAAAAGATGTATATACAAAAGCACTGGGCTTTCTGGAAGGGAGCAAAAAGGGAAGCAGTGCTAGTATTTCAATATAGAAAAAAAAAGCATTAACAGTGCTGACACTGTATTTGTCAAGAAGTGGTTAAGGGTTCTTAGCCGCTGTATTGTTCAATATTTCTGCACATATTGTCATGTGTTATCCCCTACTTGTAATGCATACATTGTGGCTGGGTTATGAATAATCCTATTATGCAATGTGCTTTTTAAGCATAATCTTCATTTTTTTTTAATTTATTTTTTGTCAAGGTCTCCATTAGTCCATATGAAACTGAGTTACCATAACATCTCTGTGGTAAATGGAATCCATTTGAACAATCTGAAGCTGAGGCTCAATTGGCCATGTATGGGTAACACTTTACAGTAAATCCCCATATTTACCATTCAATAAATTGTTTATTACAATTTGCAATGTGAGCAGTAAGAGTTTATTTATGTATTTGTGAGCATCTTTAGCACCTCCTGTGGGTATTCATAAGTAAAGGCTGGTCCATAAACAGAGTGCAATATAATAACACCATAGACTGTTTAAGTAATGGATGTGGCTCATTTTGACTGCCTTTTTTAAGCCTCAATTTTGGCTTTTTGGCCATTGCTATCTTAGTTCTTTTGAGCCAGAAGTGACCATATTTGGACGAAAGGTTGGAGCTGTGGAGGAGTGAGGACTGGATCTGACTCATAAACTGTAGCAATGACTCGAAGACAGCCTGTCACTCAAGTAGCCTTGTCCTTAATTACTTTGGGCCTTAATAAAAATGTAAATGGGTGAGAAGATAAAAAATAAAATAAATTCCCGCAAAGTTGTCATAATTGTTGTAGAGAATTGTTCGCTGTAGAGACCAAACCAGTTTTTGTAGAAGGCTGTAAATTTACAGCATATTTACTTCTTAGAAAAAGTTTGGCATTTTAACATGGAGGTCTTTGGGGATTGACTTTGGTTTTGGAGTCAGCCTCAAGTGGCCAGTAAATGAACCACAGTTGTTGGCACATGCCCGTTGGCTTCATTTCTCAGCCTTGGAGGTTTCGCTTGACTAAAACACACCTGTAATAATAAAACATATGTCTTTATAGGAATAATGATTCCTATTGACGAATACTGTACATTGAAATTTTTGTTAAATTATAAAAAAAAAAAAAAAATGGGTGTTAGAATGTGAAATATATTGTTCCTATTGTATTTCCTACATATCGTGCATAGATTTTTCCCCATAGTTTAGTCGGGTGTCAATCAAGCCATATGTGAGTCAGATGGTGAATATAGGGCAAACATGCTGAAACAAAGGCAGCTTGAAAGGAATTTGTTATTCCCCACTGCATTTGTTTGAGTTCCCTGCTGTTCAAGTAACCTAGTTTTTACATTCAAATTGGAACATGAAGTGATATATTCAGCGTTTGAATATTTGTGTACTTACAGTAGCCCACCTGTATACACAGCAGCACTCAAATTCTCTCACTCTACACACTGCATGTACTCACCAAGCCTTTCCCATCTGCTGCGCACAGGCACATGCTGGTGTGAAGCGGTTACTGCATAATTTGGACAAGTGGAACGTACAACTGTACCTGAGTTAGCATTGTGGTTTCTCCTTCCAGTGGTAGTTTTGGCAGTGATGGAAACGTTGTGTCTGTGTGCATGTGTATGCATATGAAACACATGTTTATTTGTATTTGTGTTTTGTAGAGATTGAGCAGCCTGGAGTGGAAACTGCAGCACCCCAAATATTTTTCAGCAGGTGGTGTTTGCACAATGAGTACACCGTGTCTCTGCAGTTCCACTCCCTGTTTGAATGCCTGGAAGCAACAATCTCCAAACCCAAGTCCTCTTCCTACATGCCTATCATTGTTGCTGTCACTCCTGTGTTGCCTGTCACTACCATTTTGTGCTTTAAAGCTCTTAATTTATTCATCTTCTTTGCCAGGCACACTGCATTTAATTTGTGATGAAGGAACTGGAGCAGGCGACAAAATGTTCCCATAATATGGTTACATAAAGCTGAACTTTTTTAGTAAAATGTATGTATAAAGAGGAGATGCCCCCTGGCTTTGGAGGCATTTATCAGCAGTTTTGAGATGAGAAAATTACTGTAAATTGCAATGCTTTCAATTACACAAAAAACACTGCAGTGCTCATCATACATACTCTCTTTCTCTGTCCTTTCATTGTTTTTGAAGACGTAGACACTATGTTTTGAACAGTTTGCAGAAATTGTTGATATAATATCTTGTTTTTTATCAGTAGTATTGTAAAATGATGAGGGATAATAGTGAAGAGCATAATTTAATAGATTAACCTTTATGTACACCCATTTACCATCACCAATGCAGTTATTTAGTAGCAGGGAAACTGTTGTTTTTGCTGCTTATGGTATATGTTTGATGCTTTTACTTGAGTGTATTCAACCAAAGAAAATCTTGTTCAACCAACCAACCAACTGCTCTTCAACCAATCTGTTGGTCAGTTTGGGAAAAGTAATTCTGCACATTATATCTAGATTAACTAAAATTGTCACAGTGCACTGATTGCAGTCTACCTGGATGTTGTGTGTCCACCATAGTGTTGTCACGATACCAAAATTACAAGTTCGATATGATACCTGCCCAAAGTATCTTGATACTGATACTGAAACGATACCACAGCAAAAACCTAAAACACCAGTAAAAGTAATGAAATAATATATAAGATGAGAGCCCTGACAGGACAGAAATGAAGGGCTTTAAAACGGGACGGCAGAGGATAGGCATTTACACTACCTTTGAGCTGTTTTATTATCATTTATGAACATTATTATTGTAGAAATTAACTGTAGAAATCTGGCATTTAGCCATTGTTTTTTGTGTCTTGCAAAGTCAGCAAAGTGCTATATTTAAACTGCACACAAGAGGGAGCTATTATGTAATCACTGAGGGGATTTATTGAATGAATTATATGTATCTAATCAAGACAGATTAACTCAGCTGCTCTGTTCACTCTTTTTTCATTTTTTGAGTCTTTGTCACACTGTTGTTTTCAAACACAACTGGAAGGTAAGGCTGCCTCCGCTGGGTGGTTGCACATTTTGCTGGCATGTGTTTGTGTACCCTGTGGGGTGGGTTCTGGTATTTGACCGATCCAATCACAGTGGAGAAGGGGCGGGACAAATACCAGAAAGTCCAACCATCCCATAGGACGAATGCAAGCCCTGTTCAACAGCAATTGTTATTGCCAGATGGGCATAGAAATGTTTTGGTCTATACACAGCCTTATTAAAGTAACAACGACAACAACGATTGTCTGGCTGTTGAAAATATGGTCAGATGTTAGCAAATCAACTAATCAGTCCACCATTTAAACAGAAGTTCACAGCCCTACAAATCATTAGGCATAATGGTAAAAAAGAAAACTTGAAGAGATTCACCTTTATATACACTTATCTACATTACCATTTCCACTCATTTAGTGAAAGGTGCTCTTTGGTTTTCGATGTTTACAGTATTTGTGTTATGCTATTACAGTGAGAGCTGATAGCAGGACTGACCATTGAGGTATAGATGCTGTCTCATAAGTCAATCTTCTGACATCAACCATTGGATGCAGTCGGATTATTGATCTTAACAGTAGATAGATTTGTTCTGTTCCTTGTTTCAGCTCTATTAATCACAGTCCAAATGCATGTATGTGAGTTGGTTTCAACAGCATGTGAGCATTGCACATCATACTTGTAGATACCAGGATTTAAATCAGAAAGATTTGTGTATATTAGTTGCTCTTACAACAATTTACATTTAATTTGCGGATGAGTGCAAACTCCCCACATCGGCTGCTCCATTTTGATGGAAAAATAATCAAATGACATTTTTAGATAAGATTAAGATATGTAAATGTGTATGTTTTTTGATATTGAGAAAATTTGTGCTTTAGTTTTACACAAACCCAGCACATCTTTGTTGTTCTTCAACGTGAGAGGAAAAAGTAGCCAAGAGACATCTATCCTTCTCATATCTTCTTGCTGAAGCATTTTTTAATACCTGAATTTTTTAATTGAGTTTGGCTAAAGATGACTCCAAACCACAACTTTTTGCCTTTGAGCATCAATTGGAGAAACATTCAAAAATCTGCTTCAAGAAAAAATTAAAATTATTTGCTTCAAATCATATACCCAAGATCGCTGAAAGGTTTTGATCAAAACTTTTCAAAATCAATGTCTTAATTACAAATGCTTTCAATCCAATTTATTGGATTTTCTGGGGTCAGAGAGGGACGGCGCAATGCAGGGGGCATTCCAGGCAAAAGCTGGTAACCTCATGCATAAACTTATTTTAGGTTTTTCCTGCATGTCACACTAATTGAATCTGCTCATGGAATGTCACCTTTCCTATTCCCGTAAAATCCAACCCCGCACCCTAATGCTCTCATACATTTGAAAATCCCAAAGCACTAAGGAATCTGTCTTTGATTATGCTTCTTGGTGCATCTGTGTCTCTCATATTTATTGCTCTCTACCATTACAAGCTGCATCAGGAAGGCTTAAGATATTCCCGCACAATCCCCAGACACCCAGCGGGGCTGATGCAGCACCTGTCGCCAGGATGAAGTGTGTGCACGTTACTTTGATGGGGGAGATGTCGGCAGTGCAGTGTAGCTCTGCATATAACCATTCAAAAGATGGCACTGCTTAGAGATCCATCCAGAAATACTGATGCTGTCTATTAAGCGTCAGCACATACAGTATATATACACAGTTTCTTGGCATCCTCTGTCAGCATGGGTATTACTGTCTCCTTTGATGATCACTTAATATCATGAGTACACACATTATGGGACACATGTAGACTGCTTGCATACAAACAAAGTGATTTCTTGGTGTTTCAAGGTGTTTTTGTGGGACAATTTATGCTCTTTTAGATGATTTCATTTTTGACATGAGAGAACCGGCAGGAGTGTCAGGGTGAGAGATGGGGGTCCACAGATTATCGGCCTGGCTGATTATTGGGGCGGATATTTGGCATTTTGCTGATTATCTGTATCAATGTTGTATTTTAATCATAGTCAATACAATTAATGAATCAAAAAGTATAAAGAAAGTGTCAGTGTGGGAGGAACATTTACTGTTTCATTTTTCTATAAATTTTCACGACTTTATAAAAAACGATGCTGGAAACTTTAATAATGTTTAAAGTTTCAGTTTTAATTAGAAAATTTGCTAAAGGCGTTGAAACAAAGTTTTGCGTTGGAGTTTTTTAAATTCCAAATTATAATCATTGACATTAAGATTTTGATTTTAATTGTAAATGCATATTGGTTCCAAATATTGGTTTTCGGTCTCATTAACTACAAGTGATCGGTATTGGTATTGGCCATGAAAAAACAATATCGGTCGACGCCTAGTGAGAGATGTGTAAAGAAACGAGAATACACATTCTTTGTTTCTTTTGTTGTGTTTTTTTTCCCTCGTCTATGAAATTAGTCAAGATTCAGAAACAGGTTGGGGGGATATATATATATATATATATATATATTTATATATATACATATATATATATATGTATTTTTTTTTTTTTTTTTTTCGTTTTCTATAAAGTCGTGACAAATTATAGAAAAATGAAACAGTAAGTGTACCTCGCACATTGACACTTTCTTTATACTTTTTGATTCTTTAATTGTATTGACTAGGCCCATTTTCCACTTGATGCAGTGTGTCTGCTGTTGGTAAGGGGGCAGCGGGTTGGACCCTCTCAGCTCTGTGTACTGATGTGCACTAAAAAAAGTTGACAAATGGCTTTTGATGGAGGCAGTGAATGGCAGACCATATTCCCCCACTGCGCCCTGGAGTGACCGAGAGAGCATAGCATTAAGTGGGAGCTGTACATGGCTGCCTACAGACTGCAGCCCTGCAAACACTGGTAGTTGAAAGCTTGAGAATAAAAGAGCACCAGATACCCAGAGATAGCTCCCCTTTATTCACTGTAGCCATAGTCACAGACTGAATAATATTTAGCCATGGATATGAATATTTCGCTTGTGAATTTTCTGCCTTGGGTATTTGGAATTGGTGACTTGTTCAGCTCCTTTCTCTTGCTCTCTGATTTATCATGGTGGAATACACCAGGACCTCCTCACATTGCTTGCAAGCTGCAGTCCTCCCTGAGGTAGCTTGAGAGCAGTCAAACAAGTCCAAAACATTTGCACACACAAATCCACGGAGAAAAGGAACAAAACAAACTGCATTTGTTTGAGATGTTTCAATAATAAGCGAGATACATTGTTAAACATATAAGGCACTCTGTAGTGCTGTCCAACCAAACTCGTATCTGCAGCACGAGGGAACACTGGGACGCGCTATGATTTCTGCACTGTACGATGTTACATGAGGCGAAGCAGAAGACCGTTTTCTTAATAAACTACTACTGAGCAGAGGGGTCCTGTGGGACACACAATTTCTGGACAAAATTAGAACAGCTGTGATTATTTTACATGAAAGAATTCTGTACTGTGCTGTGATCAGTGGTATGAGGTAGAAAATGTACAATTTGAGTTTTCAGGGCCTTAAAAAAGCAGCTTAGAAGAACTGATTTTCATTTGACCTTTTTTGCAATCCATTGTTTTTTATTTAGTATTCTGCGTATATTTACTTAAATAAGTAAGTATTTGAGTCTTTGTTTCGAGGTTTTTTGTTTTTTTCTAAAATAACTTTTTTAAAATGTAATTTTCACGTTTATTACAACTTTTGCCTGTTTTTTGTCATGTGGCTAATTTTCTTAATGGAGGGTGTATGCTGAATGGTTGTCTCTGCTGAAAATGTGCAACATATGTACAAAAAAATGAAACATACTTGATCTTGGGGCTCCATTTTCCTGATGCACCTCTGCTCCATTTCAGTGTTCTCCGACGCTAATATGCTGTTTCCTCTCAGATAAGGATTGAAGCAGAGACACAAGTGAAGCATGACTATTGGCAAGCACTTTTAGTCCAGAGGTCAGAGGGAATTCAGGCTGTTATGAGTGATGCTGGTCTGGGTCATAGAGAAATATGAGCATTTAGTGTAACTCTTTTCCACAAACACTTCTACCTTCCTTAAAAACATTTCTCTGCTGCAAAACTCCAAACTCAGAGAAAAAAAATGAAAGATTTATTTAAAAGAAAGTGGAAATGAACGAATCATTTCACTTGAGGCTCTCTTTTCAACTACTGTGCAGGACTCAGCAGATGTTTGAGCGAGCAGGGAATATATGGAGCAGTGGACACAGATTGTCCTAACAGTCCGTGGGAGAAGGATAAGCCACAGCTGGTGGGGGGATAAAGGTACTGAGCACAAGATTTTTTTTTAAGGCACCTGTACTCAGGTGGAACATGAGACACACAAGCAATGGGCACAGAAAAAAAAGTGTATTTAGCAATTTGGTAAACCTTACTGAGAATAGGGATAGGCGGTGGAGAAAGAGATTATGCTGCAGGGATGGTTTCAGAAGTTTCTATGGATGTTTTCATATTTTCTCTACCATGAAAATTTGGTATCAGTGGAGTATATTTCAGCTGACAAGAATTCAAAATGACCACAGCCGCTGTTGTCACTGAAGGAGAAAACTTCAAGCCTTTATCAGCCATAGGGTGTGTATCAAAATAAGAGATGTCAATGATTAACGTTAATCGGTTAACCATCAAGATTGCTTTTTGATGAATTGTGCATGTTCGTTTGTAGCTTCATTTGCACACACTCACTCCACTAATGACTTTAAAGAGACTCGCCGCCGCAGGCAGTGCCAGGATACAACTTCTTGGATGGCACTTCCACAATAGTGCACAATAGCCCTGCAGTGGACAAAAACTCCCTGTGCACAGTGTGTGTAGAATAACGCATTAGCTAACATTAGATACTGACTGCTCCTGTTAGCGTGACTTAAATAATCAATGAAGTCATGCTGCTGCGCATATCATTTCTGCTGGAGTGGGATCACTGCACAGATATAAATGTAATTTGTGCATCATTAATATTGAATATAGTGTTTGATACCTTGCTAGGTGGCTCCTCAGTCTGTTGTCTCTGTGTGTACATGGACACAATGAAAGGAGATACGTGAAATGAGGAAATGTTTGTTTGTTTTTAATGGCCTAAGATGTCGCCCAAATCTTGACATGACTTATGCAAAAAACGTCAGCAAAATCAACCAAAACTAACATTTACACAAAACAGTAAAATTTTCAGTATATCTAAATGGAAAGCACTTTGAAATGTGTTGCCAAATCTCATTGAGTCAGCGGGGGCCTGACTAAAGTGAAAGTGTCTCTTGTATTACACTTGTAGGGGAGGGTACTATCCACATTTAAGCCAATACCACTATTGGATCCAGTACCTGGAATTTTGTACTCAGCCGTACCGTTTTGGTACAAATTTTCTTTTGTTTCTATATTTCTGTCTGTCAGCTTGAGTGCATATGTGTGTATGCTTGTCTAGCAGGTATTCTTGGCTATTACTTAATAATATTGAAAAGAAATTGACCAGATGCTGACACCATCGTGGTAGATCAGCAATAGTTTGGCTCACTTGGAAAGTGATGGAGTGGTCGCTGAGCTCTATGGATGGCTTCCCGGCTTTTGGATGCTTTTGCCTCCTGTCTTGAATCCAAGCTCCATGGTTGTGATCATATTATTGATAATACATTATACAGATTTGAAATAAGTAATGTCACACAAAAAAATTGCATGATAGTTACATCACAGTCAGCGCATTACTCTCTCTCACTCTCTCGCTCTCTCTCTCTCTCTCTCTTAATGGCGTGAATGTTGTTTGAACAATATTGCCAAAGCAATACAATTTATGAATAGAAATAGATATATAAATACATAAGAATAACAAAACATCACACATTGTTTTGTATTGGAAAGAAAAAACAAAAAAACACAAAAATGTAATACAAAATTGCAAATGTTGAGAAATCTCTCTCTCTCTCTCTCTCTCTCTCTCTCTCTCTCTCTCTCTCTCTCTCTCTCTCTCTCTCTCTCTCTCTCTCTCTCTGTATATGGCCGTGACATACCATATCAGCTTATCATTTGGCTCTACAATCACTTCCTTTATGTTGCTTCTTGCCACTCAGTTTCTTCCGCCCAACCCAACAACAACAACACATTTCACAGAGCTGCTGCTTGATTTGTGTTTCTTCCTTGGTTTATTCATTAGTGGTGGAAGTGAGGGCCCCAGTTGTGTTAAAATGAAGTAGAAAATAGGAAAAGAGTAAAGCTCAGAACAACAGTGACATCATTATGAAAATATAACTTCCCAGCATGAGTTGGTGTTTTTAAGTAGAAGCAGTGGCTCTCTCACTTAGATGTGTCTTTTAGTAGATGCATGTTGTTTTGCAGTGTGTCTTAATTCACTTGTTTTAAGCTCTCTCTTGCCAGTTAAGAATAAACAAATAAATAAATAAATAAATATAACATTTAATTGACTGCAGGCTGGTTTAGCTCCAGAGACATAAATGTGCTATATGTTTCTTAGATGAGCACTTACTTTCACATCCAATTTTCTGTGTTTGTGTGTGTGTGTGTGTGTGTGTGTGTGTGTGTGTGTGTGTGTGTGTGTGTGTGTGTGTGTTAATGAAAGCAAGTAGGCCTACATTATTTGGTTGTTTAACAACTTAGCATGCTCTGAAGTTTCTCAGAATTTACATTTGCAAGGGGAAATTTCTCAAGAGGTAACCATTGTTGTCACATTGTTGCCAAAGCAAAATAACAGATTATTAAATTATGAAATACATTACAGAAAAATATTTTATATATATATATATATATACTGTTTTAGTTACATAGAAACATTAGAGCTTGTTTCTCTTTTTCCATTGTCACTTAATTGTTCTGATTTATAATCAGCATCACTGATTAATATTACTATTTTTAAGGTAGACATTGATAAATAGTTATTATCTATCTGTGCACAGCAATTAAATCTTTTTACCTCTGCCCAGCCCATAGACTTTATTATAGAAATAAAGATAGATGACGTGCCCCCACTTACCCCAGCTATGCTGAAGGGCGGTTAAAATATCCCGGGGAACAAGCATTGCCATCTTGCGAGGGTGATATTATTTGGGAGCCGTGCATCTGCGCATTAACAATATCCATGGTGGGGGAGTTCTCCTCCAAACATCCGTTTGACCAGTCATTAGCAGCGCCATTTAATGCGAGTGCACGGATTGGCTGTCAATCATGGTGGAAAAGCCCCCATTTTTATAATTTAATTACTCATTAAAAACAAACTTATCATGAAAACAAACACTTGAACAAACACCAGGGTGATGAGAACGACCTGCAGTGACAGAAACCATCTTTGGGAAAAATTTATTTGGTGTGTACTTTGACTTTTTAGTTCAGCCTATGACCTTTCACTAACATGAAGGGTGGGTCTTAGGACCTGTACTGCAGTCAGACACCAGGGGGCGATCGAGATTCAATAACCTTAATTTGGGGGAGCTGTCCTGTCGTCCATCTTTATATACAATCTGTGGTCCAGCCCTGTTCTTGTTTTTAGCTTTATGCCTGTTTCTGTGTATTAAGAACAGTGAGAGCAACAGAAAACTGGATTCTGATTATTTTATGTACATAGGTACTTGGCCAATAAAGTGGACTCTGAATTGAGAAAGGAATTATACCGCATGAACACCTGCTAGTTTATTGTAATGCTTTGAGTGTAACATTTCCTCAAAATAAAATAAATTTTTAAACAGAAATATGAGTAACTGTGGCTAACGGCTGAACTCAGCTGTGCCTTTATATATAGAACATGAATTCTTACAAATCTCTAACAAAAACACCAACTGTTGAAGAGATGAGAGAAACCAGCAGGCATGCAGGTGTTTCTTTTTTAATTGAGAACATCACCTTCATTTTGGAGAAAAGAAGAAGTGCAGTCATACATTTGTACCTTTCTTGATACCAATGCCATGTAGAGAGGGCAGAACTTCTCTGGGGAACCTGCCAGGCCAAGACAAAGCACCAGTTTTGGAGAGTGTCCTTGCAAGTTCTGGTAACACTACTAGAATTTTAACTCCTAGTTTCCTCCTCATCAATTACAAAGAATGGAGTGTAGCCTTTGCATGAATTAATTTTTTACTTACTGCGGATGTAACTTCATGCACTAAAATATATAAATATATATATTATATATATCATTTGTTAAAATATGATTGTACTGTTTTTGCAGAGTTCTGCTTGGATACAGATTGTGCTACACTGACGACTTGATATGGTAGCATAGTTTTAACTGAAATACACTGTTAGCATTCAAAGAAAGTAGCAATGTCTCTAAGGTGCTGAACTGTGGCCACTCAAGGTTGAAAGCTACTCACGTCCTGATGAATAGAAAGGAGGAAAAAAAAATCCCTCGTGCTACTTGGTAGCCATGAATGGTGTTTTAATATTTTGTGACATTAAGGTCACAAAGCATTACAGTGATGCCTCGAGTAGTGTGTCACTCAAGAGAGAGAACCAAAGATACACACACCTGGTCTATGAATATGTTTATAAAATTCCCTCTCTTTGAACATTAGGTATTTCTCACTTTCTCTGACTCAGACAGAAGTGCTGATATTGTCATAATTAATGTCAGTTTTATGCTTCCATCTTTTCCACCCACATTCTAGACTGCCTGCTTAGCTCTTGTGTAATTACACTAATGGAGACTGACACAGGTGTAACATATCAGCATTCTTAGATGAACCATTTCTCACTGCCTGAGATTGCCTAAGCATGTGTCATTACAGGCTCACTCCTCTTGTCCTCCTCTTTATCCCTGCAAGCCAGTATGTGAAACCTCTTGTGATAACCATTCTATAATTATCCTAATTATAGTTATGTGTAATCTCTGTGCCCAGACTGTGTGGAAACTATACAAACTGCACATCAGTGTTTTGTTTCAATCTTCCACAGAATGAATAATTGCTTATTTCTAATTATAGTTCTTTTACATTGGTTACCTTTAACATCACTCTTCCGCCTCAAACCCTACCTCTGTTTTTGCTAAATATTCTGTAAAAGCAGGACTATATTTTGAGACTTTCTGTCTCATCTATACATAAATCAGGACACTACAACTTTGTTGGGGACCATAAAGGGACTACTTTATCCCCAAAATGATCAGTTGTATATCAGTTACGATCCCAGTGTTACATTTTTCCTCACGTTACCTCGATGAGCAAGGAATCCAAAAAAAGAGACCATATTTAGGTGATAGGGGTTTGCATTTAACAACAGCAGAACTATATTAAAACCTGCATTTACTAACTCTCACACAACTTGCACAGTATGGTCCACCTCTTATTTATCTAGTTGTATGCTTACTTCTGTTACTATTTAAAACACTTCCTCATAAAGAGTACATGCAGGCTATTCACCTGTGCCTGAGACCACTTATGCAAAAAAGTGATTTAAATAGTCGAGTTTTAAATCAAGCAGCAACCCCCTCAGCTGACAAAAAGCCAACGTGGAGGCGCCAAAAACTGCAGTTCATTTAATGGCCACTTGAGGGATTGATTAATTGATTGACAGACAGTCTATCCACCCCTGACTCCTCCACAGCGCCACTTTCTTGTCCAGATATTGTCACTTCTGACTCCAAAATTCAATATGGTGACTGTCAAAATGCCAAAATCCAGGCTTCAAACGAGAGTTTGCGAATCAGTGTATGATGTCACAGTCATTATTTTATTACAGTCTATGGTGAAATTGTATGCATTTTGGAATTACTAGTACACTTGAGACTTGATTGTATTGCACAAGTTTTGTGAACATTTGTAAATAGCTATTTTGATATAATTTGACTCATGTTAAAGTCAGAACCTACGATTTGAATTCTTCACGAACTACGCTGTTTTTAGATCCTTCAGAAAAACAAACTTTTCTTCCCTATTCATTGTGGTAGAGGATGAGCAATTGATATACAAATGGTCATTGAGGGGTTGAAGTATTCTTTTACAATGTATCATGGAGGATAAGATTATGTAAAGTGACTATTTTTACCCAGAAAGTCATTTATTTTCACCCACAAAATTACTGCACATTCAGAGGAATTAATGCCTTGTGGGATGTTTTTATTTTC